>NC_056590.1:17493489-17808489 GCF_018340385.1 Cyprinus carpio | reverse complement strand
AAAATATACTTAAGTAAAAGTAAAATTACAGATTTTAAAAATTACTTTAAAAAGTAGAAGTACAAAAAAAAGCTACTCAATTACAGTAACGCGAGTAAATGTAATTCGTTACTTTCCAACTCTGCTTGTATGTAACCCATAACATTCCTTTAACCGTTAACAGTTTTATGGTTTCAGAAAGACCAGCATTTAGCATTCACTGGGAATCCAAGTTGTGTGTTTCTATGGATCTTTTGTACATAATGTCTACATACAGAATCCCTGAGGCTTATGCATTTCTCAAATTCTTCAGGTTCTGTACATTTCTCACATAATTTTTGGCAGCAAATGTGCAATGATATAATACCACAAACAGAGCTTGCTGAATGGTAATTTAGATTGAGCACTTTTGGGTTTATCTTTAACCACGCAATCACAAAATCCCTCAGTGTTTCCATGAACGCTCCCAGCACACCCCATTCAGTTATCAGCTGCATCATTAAAATAGGTTTTTCCTGAAATCTGCAACACAAATCTGTTATCCACATGGTCTAATCTCCATTTAAAGGGGTCCTATTATGCTTTTTCACTTTTTGAATTTTAGTCAGTGTGTAGTGTGTATGTTTGGGCATAAAAATATCTACAAAGTTACAAATCTCAAAGTCCACTCCAAAGGGAGATATTATTTTGTTAAAAAAAAAAAGCTTTTCAAGAACTACAACGAACAGCTCGTTTTGGACTACAGCCTTGTTTTCTGAGTTTTGTGATGTCACAAAGCGGCCCATTAGAATATCATTAGAATAATTCCCGCCTAAAGAAATTCGAATGGTTGGCGGGTGTGGAGGGGCGAGGTCGTGGTTAGAGTGCTTGGTTGAGTGCATCAGACAAGACGATGAAGAAGAAGTGCTGCTGTAGCTGTAATCTGCAGAATTTACACTTCAGTTATGAGACTATGATATAAATAAATTCAACTGTATAACAGTTTCACTGCAATTCATGTTATAAAGTTAGAATTAAAGAACAATACACATAATACATATTACCGTTGCACTTATCTGTGCATAGTAAATGCAATTATTTTTAAGTGGTTGTTGACATCCTATCTAAAACGTGATTTAACAAAAAACAAAACAAACAAAAAAAACAAAAACAAAACAATAACGTTACCACTCTAATATGTCTTGCAATATCTGTAGGTGCAAAGGTTCTGAGCGATCCTCTTGTTCAATATTCTCAGGGTCTGAATCTGGCTCAAACTGATATGGCAATATTGACGCCATCCTCAACTTTACCGGAGCAGACGGAACTTGCTGCTTTGGCAAGGGGCGTGGCAGTACTGAAACACAGTCTGTTCGCCAATCACAACACACTGGGTAGCTAACCAATCACAACACATTTAATTTTTCGGAAGGTGGGTCTTCATCAAACCCAGAACTAATCGAACCATTTGTGCCAGGCTGGGGAGAAAGGTATTGTAATAATGTAAATTGTGTGGGAAAAAAAATCGTTTTTTGAACAACCTAGCATGACAGCATGTTCTAGTTCTCCCCAAAACAAAATCAAGACTTTGTAAAAGAGCATAATAGGACCCCTTTAAACAGCAACACCACAAGCAGAATATTTTTCGAGATCCTGTACTGTTGCAGCCATTTTTTTAAAATTGAAAATCAGTGAAAAATAGAAAGTAAAGAGAAGAAAAATGGTGTTAGCTGAGACCAGTGGGGTGAATCATGTTCACATTTTACACTAAAATAAAAAGAATAATGTTGTCAGTGGTGGTTCACATTGTATTCTTACTACTGTAATATTATCCCTCATGTTGTGTTCTGGTCATTCTGGACCCGGAGATGATTTTCTTTTCCCTGAAAATGCTATTTAATGTTATCACTTTGGACTGAAAGTTACTAACTTAGTATAAAAAAAAAAAAAAAAACAATTAGTGCTAGCAAATTGATTTACCATTATTAATCACATCCAAAATAAAAGTTTGTGTTTACATAATATGTGTGTACTGTATATATTTATGTATTTACTGTACACACACATATATATTAAATAACTATATATATATATATATATATATATATATATATATATATATATATATATATATATTCATATTTATTATATTATATTATATCATTTTATTTTTATATACAGTACAAACACATATATTATGTAAACAAAAACTTTTATTTTGGATGTGATTAATCGCGATTAATTGATTTGACAGCACTGATCTAAATACCTTGTTATGCAATATTATTTCCAAATGGATTCAATCTTTTCATAAATTTTTTTTCTTTTTATTATTATATATTTTTTTCATATTTCTTTTAGGAACTGATTGATCATAGACCTTATTAATATAAGCTTATGCATTCATTTAATATTGCATAAATTATCCACAAACAATGC
Source organism: Cyprinus carpio (assembly GCF_018340385.1). NCBI lineage: Eukaryota > Metazoa > Chordata > Actinopteri > Cypriniformes > Cyprinidae > Cyprinus > Cyprinus carpio. Next base: position 17,806,092 of record NC_056590.1, on the reverse strand, counting down.
TTTTTTCAATGAGACTTAGTGCCAATCGGTTTCAAAAAAGAAATACAAAACTTGTGCTAATTGAAATTAAGCAAGCTGACAAAAAGATTGAATCTAAGATTTGGTGATAATAAAACATAATAAAGCATTTTTAAAAGGCTGGGCATTTTCGACTGGGAAAGCCAAATTAGATAAAGGATTTTCGAAATTAAAATACACTATTCCTTCATTTAAATCTATATCAGTTAAAGGCAGTTAAACAAATTTTGCATAAATTGCACTGCATTAGTCGGCACCGATAGCCGACATACAGCACTGTTGCACTATGGTCATCCTGAATTCAAATCCCAGCTTGTGGACTTTTCCTGATCCCGCTCCCCATTTCTCTCCCACTTCACTTTCTGTCAGCTCTATACTGTCCTATTATAATAAAGGCAAAAATGCCAAAAAATAAATAAATAAATAATAATAATAATAATAATAATAATTACACTACATTAAATACACAATTATTGTTTTCTTAATACAGTAGTGAAAAAAAAAACATTATTTAATGAGAATTAAACTTAATTATCTGTCTTAAATATCATAAAATAATAATACATTCAAGGTTATGTTTGTTTATGGTTAAAAATGTCATAAAAGTGGTCTTTAAAAACTGGATTTTATTGCAAAATGTCAATTCTTATTTATTTCATGATTTGGGGCTGAAATGGCTTTGTTCAAGTGTTCATGCACATATTGTCATGACATTACATTATTTTATCCTTTTATTTATCCCTCTGAAGTGAGGTAGCCTGGTAAAACCCCTGCTAAAGACCCCCTATACACACATATAAGGGCAGAAGCAGTATACACTACAGAAGAGTTGGAGGCACCAAGGCTCCTCCATAAATATCCCACATGAAAAAGGAATTCTTCATCTACTGGCTATTAATGGCAGGCCTGCTGCACTAAGTTCCTCTTCCACGCCTGCTTCAAATCAGCAGCTCGTTAATCTTCAGATGAATACATCGCCTCTTTCTGTCCCCCTCCGCCCGCGTCGCTCTAAGGGCCTTTTTAAAAGAACGATACTCCATCACGGTGCTCATCTTTCATTTTGTCGCCTGGTTCTTCACTATTTGTCCAATTAGATGTTCACACACTTCAGAATCCGAAGACAGAGGAAGAATATTTGACTGTAATTTCCTGGACTAATTTCCTCACTTATATTCAATATACTTTTGTGTTGTTTACATCCACACTTTCCTTCACAGGTACACAAGAACCGAGAGACACACAACATGACGATGTTTTTTTTTAGCTCTTGCTGCATGCAAACACAAACTCACATTCAAACAATCAAACAGTTAATTGCATCACGGCCAATCTCAGCGTGATTACTGTCCCTATTACGTCACTATTTTCACAACTGTTTGATGAAGAAGGCGAAATACAGAGAGCAAGTGAGAGAAGATGACTGAAGATAATGCGCTGAAAAAACTAATTAAAGAAGAAGGCCGTGGCCCGTTATCAGTTATCACAGCCGAGCCTGAGTCACCCATTTAGATCAAACAGAAGTTGCTGCATTTCAGCTTTCTTGCACTCGTACAAAGCGAGACGGATCAGGTGAACGTCGTTTGAAGTGGAATGAAATCCTAGACGCCGGGTGGCAGATTGAACCCTAGACAAACCCCATTCTCAGCCTCATTAGCTGTGATGCTTCAATTGGACACACATACATATATTTTTGACATTGTGTGATTAATACAATGAGTTTCTGGGGGGTTGGATTATTAAAAGGAATTTTACAAAGCTGCTAAATGAGTAAATGTTATTTTCTGTGCAACACAAGCTGCCTGATGACACAAGCACAATATCAATTATTTAGAAAACACTAATGTTGTGTTTTAGATTTATTTGTGATATGTAAATGTTCGATAAAGTGATATATAATGACAGTAGATTGATTTGCTGTGCAAGAAACATTTCTTATCACAGTTGAATAGAGAATATGTGTTTGTAAGAGCCCCATAATCCACTGCTTTATTTTTGATCAGTGTCGTCAGATATAAAAGGGTGTGTTATGACATTAAGTCAAGATAACAGCAGATATCTCTCTGTCCTAGTTTTGCATATACTTTGTTTGACCTATGAACCCTAACCTGAATAATCAGAGGTGTCAGTGAGAGGGGTTGGGTGTGAGTAAAAAGTATTGGAGGGAAAACACAGTCATGGGTGACAGTGCGGCCAATACTTTCTGACAACACTGGCAGTGTTTTTCTCCAGCAACCCACTGACCTGAATCACTGAATCCCTCTCCATTTGATGTGGAGATCTTTTCCCAGCTCTTTCCAACAAGAATATATGAATATACAATAATCTCAATATGGAAGACATTTTTAGGTCTCCACGGAAACATGGGGGTTTTTCATAGTATCAAGGACGTCGTCACATCTAAAACTATTTTAAACAGCCTGTTCTTAATTATAGTTATATTTTTATAATTATTATACAAGCAACTTAAAGGTGAAAGGTGTTAAATAAATAAACACACAAGTAAATATAAATATAAATAATAACAAAAAATAAGTAAAGCTAGCTAGTAAATAATTTAAAATAATAATAAAATAAATGATTAATTAAATTAGTAAATAAATCTATAAATATAAGCGAGTAATAAATAGTGCCAGAGATAGGATCCAAGAATGCTAAATTTATCATAAGCATTACAATTAGAGACAGTAGCATCAGAGTGTTTGTGTGTGCTCATCTGTTTATGTTTGTGTTGGGTGTTAGTCTGTGTTAAGTCTTATAACTGCTGTTGGGACACAATGGTCTATTAGGTGAGGGGAAGAACAGCTTGTAGAATGGAAGGAAGAGAGGCGTGGAGACAGGAAGCCAAGCAGCCTGAGGAAACACACTGCAACATTATCCCTCCCCACACACACGGGCCTATGTCTCGACATTAAGAATGAGACAGGAAACACAAATACAGAGCAAGAGAGAATAAAATACAGTGAAAGAGCAAGATAAAGAAAGTCATAGAGTGAGAGAAAATTTATTAATGTGCATGAGTGAAAAAAAAGACTAAGTGTATGTGTGTGTGAACATGCTATATGGATGTAAAAATCCTTTAAAAACTCTAAAGACTTAAGATTTCCACAAAAATATTAAGCATACTGTTTTCAGTATTGATAATAAGAATATATGTTTCTTGGACATCAAATCAGCATATTATGATTTCTGAAGGATCATGTAACACTGAAGACTGGAGTAATGATACTGAGAATTCAGCTTTGCATCAAAGGAATACATTACATTTTAAAACATATTTCAGTAGATTTAAATTTAAATTTTATTTAAAATTGTAAGAATGCTCCATAATATTACTATTTTTTTTGATAAAATACAGTGAGCAAAGAAAAGAATAATCACCCCCTTTAAAATAATCACATTTTGTTGCTTTGCAACCGAAGTGAAGATGGACACCGTTTTAGTTTTATCCAGCTGTATTTACATTTATGCATTTAGCAGACACTTTTATCCAAAGCAACTTACAGTGCATTCAGGCTATACATTTTTTTTTTTTACCAGTATGTGTTTTCCCTGGGAATTGAACCCACAAACTTTTGCGCTGCTAACACAATCCTCTACCACTGAGCCACAGGAACATTTTTATATCTGCTCAGTGGAACTTATAACATCCAAATGAAAGATATAAAACCAACATGTCAGAAAGAAATAATAATAATAATATTAAAAAATAACAGAATCACTGAGTTGGAAAGGATCACCCCCTTGTGTCAATATTTTAGTGAACTACCATTTACTTTAATTACAGCCTTTTGTCTGTTGGGATATGCCTCTACTAACTTTGCACATCTAGACTATGCAATATTCGCCCACTCGTCTTTGCACAACTGCTCAAGTTCAGTTAAATTTGATGGTGAGCGTTTGTGGACTGTAGTCTTCAAGTCATTTCACAGATTTTCAGTGGGGTTTACAGTAAGTCTGGGTTCTGACGAGGCCATGCAAGGACATTCAACTTTTTCTCCTTCAACCACAGTGTGGTCAGTTTTGCTGTGTGCTTTAGGTCATTGTCATGTTGGAAGACAAACCTTCTTCCCATTGATCCCAGCAAATTTTCCTCAAGAATTTGACAGTATTATGCCCCATTCATTTTTCCTTCTATCCTGACAAGTGCTCCAGTCGCTGCCGCAAAACAGGATATCACCACCTCCAGGATTTTCGCCAGACATATCTTTTGGTGTTGAGGCCAAATAATTCACTTTTAGTCTCATCTGCTTCAGAATCTTTAAGGTGCGTTTTGGCAAAGCTCAGAAGTGACTGCATGTGGCCTTTCTTGAGGAGTGGCTTTTTTCTTGCAACCCTCCCATACAAGCCACATTTGTGGAGAATTTGTGATATTGTTGTCAAATGCACACAATGTCATAAATTCCTGTAACTGCTTCAGAGTTGCTGTAGGCCTCTTGGTCGCCTCTCTGATCAGTTTCCTCCTGCCTCTTTCATCCAGTTTGGAGCGACGTCCTGATCAGGGAGGGTCTGTATCATACAAAATACTTTCCATTTCTTAATAATAGACTTCACTGTGCTTCTAGGCATTGATAAATCCTTTGAAATTTTTTGCATCCATCTCCTGACTTGTGCCTGTTCACAACCTTATCCCAGAGATCTTTTGACAGTGTCTTGTCACCCATAGTTGAATGGTATGTTTGTTGTATGGTTTTGAGAAGGGTACATGGGGGTTTCTCGTCTGTTTGGTGCATGTTTATATGGGTGTGTCTGAGTGGTGCAGGGAAACTGAGGGCTGCTCTGTGCTGTCAGATTGAGTGTGTGTCTGCATCTGCTTGAAATGATGTTCGTGAGTGTGTGTCATATGTGTAAACACAATAGACATGTCAGAGCAGTGAACACTAACAGACAGACACCCTGCAATCTCAGTACACAGCCTTTTGTGAAGGTTACTTGGAAAACACAGCCAGGGTACAAATGAGGTCAATCTCAATGGGCAGAAGCTATCAGACCCTTGTACAAAAATAGAGTCACGGCTAGGCAGAATACACCAAATGTGAGAGGATGATTGCTTTTAATTTATTAGTTAAATATGGACACCATGTTGGTGGTGATAATTAAATGGTGTCTAGCATTAAACACACACACACACACACACACACACACACACACACACACACACCCACACACAAACATACATATATATATATATATAGTATATAGTTATATATACACATAGTTTAATAATATATATATACTTGTGTGTGAGTTTTTGTATGTATATAGTTATATATACACATAGTTTAATAATTATGAGTTTTTTTTCTAGTCCCTTATGCTTATGCTTACCAAGGCTGCATATCACAATTTTTAATTCATAAATATCATTGTGTTTTTGGGAAGTCCCTCCACCTGACACTTACAATCCGAACAAGCCGTGCCTTGAAAAAGGATACTAATTATATGATACACCATTATTTATATGTATATGGGGTCAGTACGTTTTTTAAAATGTTTTTTTCTTAGGTCTCTTATGCCACCAAGACTGCATTTATTTAATCTTAAATACTGTAAAAACATTAGTATTGTGAAATCTTATTAGAATATATAAAATAGCTGTTTTCTATTTCAATATATTTTAAAATGTAATTAATTTACTTCAGCCTTTGATGTCACATGATCCTTCAGAAATCAATATGCTAATATTGCTAATAAGGTGATTCGTTGCTCAAGAAACATTCATTATTATTATTATTATTATTATCAATATTGAAATAGTTGCTGCTTAATATTTTTGTGGAAACTGGTAATTTTTTACAGGAACCTTTGAAGAACAGAGTTGAACAGTCAGATAAAAAAATATAATGAATATTTTTTAAAGTATATAAAAATAAATTATTAATCTACAAAACGTCAGTGCTGTACTGAACTGAGAATTGGGTATGGCAATGTTAAATAATATTTTTTTTTAACAAATAATGGTATGTTTGTTGTATGTTTTTATAGGTTTTTATTGTCTCTAAAGGAGATTAATCTTTATAAAGTGTTCGATAAGTGGGTCATGGCTTGCTTAGTTTTTGTCCTGTCAGCAGATTCACAGAGGAGCTGCTACTGTATCCCTGGCTCCTGTGGTAAGAATGCTTATGAATATCTCGCTCTCTCTCCAGGCTATTAATAGCAATGACAGCAAGTGCTCAGCCCTGTGCAGTAAACCTAGATACCTGATACAGGGCTCAGACACACTTCCATCCCATAATGCAGTAGGTAAACTGCACACTACATTAATTGCAGACTATCTGACTTGAGAAAATTGAGATTTCTGTAACGAAAGAACATAAATCATTTGATATGGCTTATCAAATAAGTGCAAGCTTTGTGGTTTATTTCAAATACATGATTCACACACACACACACACACACACACACACACACACACACACACACACACACACACACACACACACACACACACACACACACACACAAAAAGAGTTTTCTGTTACTAAGCACATATTGTGTTGAAAATATGATGGAAGTAAAACTAACGTTGAGTTTCACACTTCTCTCACTATCTGTGTCAGCTCTATGTAAAGATGAAGTGTTTCGACTGAGACACACAGATTGTTTGATATTAAACAGCGAGAGTCAAGGAGGTTTCGTGGAGCTGCATACTAACTGGGTTGTGGTGTGTTTATCAGAATCCCTCCAAGGAAATTTCAGCTGTGCCAAAGTGAGGTTGAGGGCGTGGATGGGGAAAATCAGAGATGGAGGATGGATGAATCCTGTAACCCAACGCTATATTTGTTTGTGGAATCGTGCCTTCAGACTCATCCATGATCTAATCTTCGGTAAAATGAGTGTATCTGCTGTGGCCCCCTGCCAGAAGAGGAATGAAGTGTGTGATGAAGTACTCATGCTGTTGCTCACGCATAATTGGCTTAAACAATTCAAGTGCTCGGCATTTAGATAATTACCTACAATCAAATCAAATATCACACATATTCGTGATAGTGAGCAATGGTAATGAAATCCAGAAAGATTGCAAAAAGCGGTATTATCCAACATGCTTCAATGTTACGGCATATTAGTCACTGAACACTTTAATGCCAGCTGAAAAATCTGCCATTTAAAGGAGTAGTTCTTTCATCATTTACTCACTCTCAGTGCCGCCGCTTCCTATGTGCAGAGTACGCAGTTTCCATAAGGCACCAATCCCGGGGGGTACTGGATACAAATGATCATCAGAATTAATGGACAACTAGGCTATATCAGGGAAAAGACATCTCAATAGTTTGATGTTCATGTTAGTTCAGTGTGCATTAGCTTATCTTAACCAATATATATTTGATTTAAAAAAATGCATTAGTAAATGTTAAAATTAGCATTAACTATGGCTAATAAATACGTATAAGTATTGTTTATAGTAATTTCATGTTAACTAAACTAGTTAAAGGAATAGTTTTACCAAAAATGCTGAAAATTGATTCAGGCTGTCCAAGATGTAGACGAGTTTGTTTCTTGATTGGAACAGATTTGGAGAAATTTAGCATTACATCACGTGATCACTAATGGATGCCCTGAAGTGAATGGGTGCTGTCAGAATGAGAGACCAAACATCTGATAAAAACATCACAATAATCCACAAGTAATCTGCATGACTCTAGTCTATCAGTAAATGTCTCATAAAGTGAAAAGCTGTGCATTTGTAATAAATCCAACAAGATGTTTTTAACTTTAAATCAGTCCATAATCAATAATAATGCTTCCAGTGAAAAAACAGTTCATCCCCTGTCGTCATCTCACATCAAAATCCACCAACATATTTGTTTAGAGGTGTTTAGAACAGTTTTCACTTGTAAACGAGTGCTTGATCAGTGCATATTTCTCTCCTGATTCAGACAAGATGACTTTTTCACTTGAGAAAGCAATAATATACATAGATGAGCCATATTTTGATGAGCAAGTGATGCTAAATTTCTCCAAACCTGTTCCAATAAAGAAACAAACTCCTCTACATCTTGGATGGGTTGAGGGTGAGTACATTTTCAGCAAGTTGGGTGAACTATTCCTTTAACTAAAGTTAACAAATACAACCTTATTGTAAAGTGTTACCAAAAAACTAAATTTCTATTTTTGTGATTAATGCAAAAAAAAAAAAAAAAAAAAAAAACAACAACAACATCATATAAGTTTGGAATGATTTTCAAGTGAATAAATGGGCAAAATTTTCTTTTGTGGTCAACTTTTTCCTTATGTTTATAGCTGGTATATGAAATGTATATTTGCTGATGATGGAGGAAAGCAGAAAACCCTTCAGAACTCCCACTGAGAGACACTAAAATTCTCTCTCTCATCACATCTTTCCTCTTCCTTATCTCCCTCTCAAAGATGTGTGGGACGCAGCTTTGGAAGTAGGTCAAATCTGTGCGGGAAAACAGTGATCCTGGCAGACAGAACTGGCTCAATAGTGTGGAGCATGTGTTTTTTTTTTAACCTTCATATCTTAAACAGAATAACAAAAGCAAAAAGCATTAACACAACACCAAGTTTTCAGGCATTTGAATGAAGACATTCAGTTAAGCAGCAAATAATCAATTAAATGCTGTCAGGAAGTAAATTATGAGCCAGTGTATAAGTGATTTGTTTTGCTGTGAGTTTGTGATAGTGTACAGATGGTGTTTTTATAAATTGCTGTTATAGATGTGTATAATAACAATGAGCTGATATCTATCTGCACTCTGCAAGCTCTGCTAGAAAATCTGTGCACAGTTCCTCTGATTGTGACTTCTCTTTTCTCTTTCCAGCTCACCATGTTAAACGCGTCTGAAAGCTCACAAATAGGCCTTGACTTTGTGTGTGAGTGTGTTGGATACAGTAGGAACAGATGACCAGAGAAAGCATTGGCTCGTCTCTGCATTCATGGACCTCCTGAGTTGTCATGGAAACACTATCGCCTGAGTGTGGTAGACTAGTCCTTGGCTTGTGTTTGTATTCTTGCGTTGTATTTAGACCAATCGGGGATCGTGATCCAATGATGTGATCAGAGGAACATCCTTTCATCTTTACCCTTTATTATTAGTTTATTTTAAGTTAATTCACACACCTCAAACAGTTTCAAACAATCACTGGTCTGTGGTGATTATGTAATAGGTATGTGTGCTCTGAAGCTCCGCCTTTTTTGACGTGGAAATCTTCTTCAGTTCATTGCTATTTAATGCTATATAAATTGATATGACTTGACTGGAGCGCCAAATTACAAAGCTGGTGCAAATTATCCATATCGCTATGATCAGATGCTTTCTTCACAGCTGATTTCTCACTGCTGTCATGTTTGTTATTGAGAGGACAGCATGCAGCATATATTTACATTTTCATCTAAATGTCACTCTCAGCAACCCGGGATATATTTTCACCTTCTTTTCACCCTTAAGCAAAGAATGAAAAAGAGCTTCACCATTATTGATCTGGCTGCAACTGTTCTTAAGCTCAATATAGGGGAAGATTTTAAAGTGACACATAAAGCTCACATAAGGCTATTATACAGTATGTTGATCACAAATCATATTGATCTTTTTTTTTTAATTGCATGTTTATTGGTTTTAGCAAAAATAACATACAAAAAGAACACAAGTCAAAATTACAAGGAAAAACAAACAGACGAACAAAAAAATTCCTCATACCTGCCCAACCCCAACCTTAAGATAGTGTGCGTACATGATAACAGCAATACATCTGGAAAGAAGTTGCTGCCTTTTCCAGGTTAAGTCTGCCTGGACGAGCTCAGAAATTTCTCTAGTTGAATTTGGTAGGATGGCAAAATAATTTATGGTGAACTATCACTTTAATATTGAGTAACTTGCATTTCAGGCACAATATGGCCAGCTATTTTATGTTTGTTCTTTGAAAATAGTTTCAAAAGAACCCAAAGCATGATCAAAGGTTATGTGTTGCCAAGCAACACACAGCCTGACAGCCTGAAACACAGTGAACACAGACAAGTGAAGTGATACGAATAGTGAAAAACGGCAATGAAAATCAACCAATCAGATTCAAAGATCAGAACTAACTGTTCTATAATAGGTCAGTTTTGCCTGATTTAACCACACATTCAGCTGGTTATAATTCAAGCTTTGTAAAGAATGGGGGAGGGGATTGCTTTTGAGGAACAGAAGTAACTGTAACATTGAAAGGAATTAATCTCTGATAACTAAAAATAACAAGGACAAAAGTTGAAGATCAAATCAAAGCAAAGACAGAAACAATACACACACAGTGAGATCAAAGTAAAAGCATGCCCTTGTGTTATTGAAATAGTTCAGTCCTTGCTTGAGGCAGAGAGAATGTTTTTGTGCACCAGGAGGGACACTTGGGGTTGATGAACCTTCATATGAACACCTCATCTTTTTGGGATGTACTGTTACAAACAGGAAAACGAAAGACAGACAGGCAGACAGGCACAAGGGTCTGACATCTCTGTAGGGGTTGGACATATTTGCACTCCGTAACCATGCAAATCTACTGTACAGGTTAAAATCAACATGAAATCAAAATTAATTTACTATCATAATACACTTTCCCGGTCTTATTCTGCTCTATAAATTACTATAATATTGCCTTACAATTTCAGAGAAACTTCAAGTCAACATTTTAGGTCAAAGCTGACAAAAAAGTTTGGAAATCAATTTCAACAAAATGTGTTGTATAGTTTTGTGAACAATAATAATAATGGCAAATAAGAAATTATTTGAAAAATAAGAATTTGCATTTGGATCACAGTATGTAGGTCGAGCACCAGTAAAAATGTTTCAAAAGTGGGTGCCAGTGCTTCAGAAGTCATTTCCAGTCACTGATGTTAATGTATGGCTGTAGTGTTTTCAACCTGTTCGTTTAAAATCCTCTCACATGGAATTTGTGCTTGCATTTAACCCATTCAAGTGCACACATACAGTAGTGTACACACACCCGGAGCATGGGCAGCCATATTGCTGCGGTGCCCGGGGAGCAGTTGGGGTACACAGCGCCTTGCTCAAGGGTCTCACCTCAGTCATGGTATTGAGGGTGGAAGAGAGCACTAGTTATTCAGTCCCCCCACCTACAATTCCTGTCGGTACTGAGAATCGAACCCGCAACCTTCAGGTTGCAATTCCAACTTTCTAACCATTAGGCCACAACTGCCCCACAGTCTGGTCCTCACAATCAATTCCCAATGGATAAAATCAAGTTCAGATTTACATGACCTAGACCTAGTTTTCTCCCATCATTCCTCTGTCAGAGTTGAACTACAATTAGTGCTAAAGGTGTTTACAGCTGTCATTTCCAGTCAAATATATAAACTAACAGTCATTTCCAGTCACTGATGTTAATGTATGGCTGTAGTGTTTTCAACCTGTTCGTTTAAAATCCTCTCACATGCAACCCACAGTTTAAACTACAAAGTAGTAAGTCCTGTCCAGAAATTAATGTATGTACTGAAACTGTGGTTTGTATGGATCAGTTATCAATAAACACTCAAAATCCACTTCAATTACATCATGATCTGCTAATTGCCTTCAACAAGGTAAAAGTGAATGGAAATCTTTTCAGTTTCAAAGGATGGTTTACACAATGGATTTTAACATTGGCACCTTTTATGATCAAAAATGTCAAATACAGCAAAACATTTTGAAAGTGTATACAGAATGCTTAGAAGCAAGGACGCGTGAAACAGCCTTGTAAAATATAAAAGCCATCATGTGTGTCTCCTCTTCCCACCTTTGCGTGTATAAAGTCACTCTGTCCCAACCACAGGCTTTTACTGGTGCATATAAAGTAAAGTGCCCGCTCATATTCTGTTTGCCAGGCCACCCACACTGGCTGCAGATTGCCTGTATTACTTCCAGAACCGTATAGCAATCACAATCTGCCAGGAAACCAACACTTCATGCTTGAGTAAGACAAAACCGCCGGATTCTTGCTACAAGCACAGCCTGTTATGTGTTACAGGTTTACAGAGTAAACACAGAGACTCCAGCACTTTGCGTTTCGCAACTTTGTGTACCGCATGGCCTTTCCTCTCAGCGGCATTTAAAGTATATAATTTAAAATCTGCTATTTTTGTTCTTGTGCGTTCATTTGAAAATATACAGTTTTTGAGAACACAGTTCTTAAAAAAAATATTAAGTGAAATTCTTGAAAAAGTCTCAGATATTTTCTCTTAAGAACAAAATGTCTAATTTTATTGCACATTGCCTTGTCTAACACAACAAATTCAAAACTTTATACTGGAAAATCGTATAGTGATATATTTGCAGTCTCACAAATAGTGTGTAGAAAATAGAGGTTATATTTATGATTTAATTAGTAAGCACCTCTTAAACATCTTTTGAATGTAAAGTGTGTGAGATGGATTAATAAAATTAACTGTCATTGGATTTTTTTACTTATTAAATATTAAAGGATTATAAGTAGTCCATTTGACTATCTTGTACTGTAAAGATCACTGGCAAAATATCTACTATAATATAAGTTGTTTATATGTTGCTTGTGATAAATGTTTTTACCTTCATTGTTAGTCATGGCATCTACTGTAATAGCAGGGCTAGAATAGTCATGAAACTAGCCAAACCTTGCAAGAAACACTTTTGTTATTTCTTACAAACAACATTGACTGTTTCAGGTTTTCATCCTCTTTCTAAGACAATTTCGGCTGATGTCTCACATACTTTATTCTACATCTGTACAGACTGACCGGTACTTGAATATTTCAGCTCCACAGTACCTGATTTCATTAAGTCAGTTTCAATCAGAGTGCCAAGAACAGTTGGATGATTTTTAGTGCAGAGAAAAACAGACATGCCTTAGTCACTTGGTCTGATCTAAGATGGTATGGTTTAATATCTGCATGCCAATCTGAGACAAAACAATCATTATAAAGTTCAGAGGTGCTCTGCATAGTCTACAATCTCCTATTTGCCCACACACAGTCACTTCTGCACATGCAATCAGCGTGAAAAGATTTGATATGGAAAGCCCAGTTGCTCACCTCCCCTATCACACAACACTTGAGGAACATATACATCCAAAACATCCTGTGCACCAACACATAGATGAATCACTAATGTGAAGCACCTGTTCATACACCTTCGATGCTTTAAATCAAAACCATGTAAATATATGAGGCGGTGGGTTTGTACAGGCATGTTTGTGGATACATGCAAAGACGAGCCAAATTAGATATAAACTAGTTCAAAAGTTTTCGGTTGGTAAAAATATTTTCACTGTTTTGGAAAAAGTCTCTTATGCACCAACACTGCATATATTTGATCAAAAATGCTGTAAAAACTGAAATATCATTACAACTTAAAATAACCATTTTCTATTCTAATATATTTTAAAATGTAATTTATTCCTATTTTTAGCATCATTCCTCCAGTTTTTAGTGTCACATGATCCTTCAGAAATCTTTCTACTGCAATATGCTGATTTGCTGCTCAAGAAACATTTGAAATCAGTTGTGCTGCTTATAAGAAACTATGACACATTTTTTAGGATTCTTTGATGAATAGAAAGTTCAAAAGAACAGTATTTATTTGAAATAGAAATATTTTGTAACATTTTAAATGTCTTTTTATTTTCTTCTCTAATTTATCTGTGTGTAATAAATAAGAAAACAAATAAGAATATATCCTCTATACTATGCTATAAAGTCTGAGGCTTCTCTCTTCTTCAAGTTATGATGAAACACTATAATATTCTTAATTGTACTATATATATATATATATATATATATATACACATATACATATACATACACACACACACACACACACACACACACACTCACACATATATATATATATATATATATATATATATATATATAGTACAATATATAGAATATTATAGTACAATTAAGAATTTATAGTGTTTCATAAGAGTATTATAGTGTTTATATATATATGTGTCCAGAAATTATTGTGATTTCTCAGCATCAACTTGTACTTTGTTAAAATGCTTTTGTGTTTGAACAAAGAAAGCACAGCTTCTTCTAAATCAGGAAAGCTTATTCAGTACATGACAGCTTTTGCATTTCAGTACCATATAAACAATATATAAAAAAAACAAAAAAAACAAAAATCATTATTAAAATGAAAAACTGCTGTATCACAGCTGATTTCAAAAACGTTTACTCATTGTATCAGTGCTTTCAACTTTAAGAGCAATACATTTCAGATGGTACAAGCTGTACAAATAGGAAATGGATGTTATTCCTCCAGACATTCCAGAGATTTTCTTTTAAGGGATCTATAAAGTGTAACACGCTGTACACTAGCATTCTTTTCTAAGATGAAAAAAAGAAAGAAACTTACTGCACGTCTTTATCGGTCTCAGACACAAACAGCTCATTTAAAGTGTTTTATGGCTGCATGTTTGTGCAGCAGCAGATACGTGGCATATTTACGGTCATAAGGTTAACCCCCTTTGAAGGTGTCAGAATGTACTTTCAACACGATCAGCTGCAGTGAAACATTTATCTGACCTATGACCCTCAATAATCTTTCTATAATCTTCAGTGCTTGCTACCGACAATCCCTGGTGTGTTTGCGGAGGAACCAGGTTTAAGGTTTCCGGGGGTGCAGATGTGCCTTATCTCAACATCAAAACGCTCTGAAAGTGATGAGGCTTACAGAGATTAGACATGTCGAAGACAAGAAGAGGCCTTCTTCCCCCAGCGGAGTCCTCGCCACACGTCTCAAAGCCACTGTTTTGGTGACAGATGTGGGTGTGTCTTGTGTCTGTTTGGGTGCTGTATGTGGGTTTTGTGTTTCTTTTTTTTGGGAATGTTGTAGTTCTTCTCTTCTACTGGGAGCAAACACGGAAAACACAAGCAAGGGTTGGAAGTTTATCTGCTTGCTCCCAATCACACAGCGCAGTGGAACTTTAACACGGGATTTCCTTTAACTTGGAAGATGAAGAGAGCCCTGGAGACTTCATATAAACTTTGTAAAGATCCCATGATGAGCTGATGTGCTCTGAATTTATTCTGTTCTCACTACACTGCTGTTTTCTTCTTCACTGAGTCGTTCCTGGCTCTAACACTCTTGAGTAATTCATGGACCGTGCATGATATGTCCCGCCTTTTTGACACACATTGTTTTGGAAAACATCAAAACTGCCTGTTTCCTGCTGAAAAATTCCCCAGTCCCTTTCACTTCTCATGTGACTCTCATCTGGGCTCACTTTTTCCACTTTGGTCTGGTTTTTTGCAGCTCATACTGTAGAGTACATCCTGCTTTAAACATCCTTAAAAAACACAAACACAACCATAATAGGTGTAACATGTTAAGAATATGAAGTATGATATGGTTCTAATAAATGCTAACCTTTTTTCACATCTCTCTCAAACAAATATATATATATATATAAGTTTTGTCCAATGGAAAGGTCCAATGCATCTCAGACTTTTCACGGAAGCACAGATGCCAATAAAGAATCTTTATTTTTAAGAGGGTATAAACATTGATCAACATACATAGAGCACATTCAAATATGGTAGAAACAGAAGAGACTGTATTACTATATATATTGCTATAAGAAACTATATTTTCCATGAATTAAAGAAAGGATATTTATTTGGTCATTATTCTTACAAAAATGTTTGTAACGGAGTTGAATGTTTGAGTTTGACCAAAATAATAATAATAATAATAAAAAAGGTTAGGCCTACTTGTCTTTATGTTAAAAGTGTATGTTTATTTTTTTGTTTTTTTATTTTTTGCACATTTGGGTGCAAAATCAAGTGGAAACGCAAACAGAAACAGCTAAATTAAAATGTAATTAACTAGTATTTAAAATTAATTAACCGAAAATATTTTGTTACTATATTGAATTTAATATAATTTTAACAGATGACGTCAAATGATGACACTGTGGTCATGAAGATTAAGAACTCTGAGGTGGTTTTACGTTTAGGGATTTAGATATTTAATGCGTTTAATATTAGCTATATCTGCATAATAGTTTATCTAACTGTACACTATTCGTGGAAAGTGCCTGGTAACATCATCTCATTCACACTTCTGATAGCACTTCTCCTTAATGTATGTCATCGCATCCTCCTCCATCCTACCAGACAAACCTGGCGTCCTGCTGGGATCCTTCATACATGCTCCAGATAAGTCAAAGAGGCTCAAGTAAAGGGAGAGAAGAGAACAGAGGGGATGCAGAGAGAGAGAGAGAAAAAAACAATAGAACAGTGACCTCAGATTATGAATCCAAATTGGTGTTCAACATTCAGTACGAATCTGTGTGTACTGAAACTATACAAGATTCAGTAACCTATAACATTATTTATATAACACATTTTGAAACATTTCTTAAATTCTCTTTCTGAGCAAATCAAATCCATCTCAATCATCTGAATCTAAAAACAACAACAACAAAAAACCTCCGATATCAATGCTGAAGTGCTCCAAACAGTTGAATTATTTACTCCGTTCATGACTAAATTCATGAATCCACTGCTTCTGTAGAACTTTACTCCAACTGTTTCTGAATCCACACAGATCTCTGGAATTCCACTATAATACACAATTTAGAACCTTGACCTCTAAAACAGAACGCAAGTAAAGAATAAGGTATCTGTGTGTGTTCTACTTAATATAACTCACTGCCTCCTCCAGCAACCAGTGTTCCGAACCTGCTTCCAGGGCTCTCTCCCTGTGTTCCTTCCAGAAAGACCACACATACAGTATAAGCCCTGAGGTGATAACTCCATTTCATCGTAGTTCATTGTTCTGTAGTTTCAGATAATAGGCTTGCTGAGACCAAGATGATACATGTTTAACAGTTTTAGTGCTGTGCTGTACATGTACAGTGAAGCAGATTTAAACTGTTTTATTATTATCAGGTCCGAAAACAACATGAACACAGTAAGCTTTTATACACTTGAATAAAGAGACGTTTGATTGCATAATTCAGCGAATATAATGGGCTGCATAGATAAGCGTTTGATACATTTAAAAAGACCAACTGGAAAGAGCAGTGCAGGAAACCTAATAGGAACAGACAGAGAATCAAATAAAAGCTCAGAAATACCTTATGGACAAAGTTCTTTAAAGTGGCTTACTGGAAAGAGCAGTGCAGGAAACCTAACAGGGAGATAACAAATTATTATTAGTTGAAATTTCCAGAATCAGCTGTCATCTTTTGATTTTCCAACCACTGGAATAGCATTAATTTTTGGCTGTCATGGTTTAGATTACAACACCTCCACCTAGTGACACATCAGTTGTATTGTCAAACACATTTTGCCATAGTAATTACATAACATAGTGTAAAATGATCAGGCCTCTACAGATAAATAAGATCTGACAGGTTTGTGATGCAATTATTTACATAAATGTATACTTTGCATATCTTGACTTTTTCACCAGCCTGTTCCAGACAAGACCACATGATAGCGCTGTTAGATTTTGTTAGTAATTCAAGGTTTGAAGTTTGCATTCATGCTCCCTAAACTCTCAGAGCTCATGGTTAAAAGATACAATCCAGTCAAAGAATAATGTCTGGCAAAATATATAACCTGGTCAACTGTTTATACAAAAAGACATACTGACTTCCAGACTGGTGTAGAAATGAACTATTATACATGCAGTATAAAAAGTGGATATGAAAAAAGAAGCACAAAGAAAAACTTGTGTAAACATTTTAGAGCAGTTAAGGGCAAACAAACAAACAAAAAATAAAAAAAATTCATTAACATGTTTTACCACTTATTTTACTATTTTATTTAGAAATGTACATGCCAATGAAAAATATGTTTTAATAATTAATCAAGCAGTTTTACTCTGTGGGGTAAACAACACAAATTACTGAATGTGCATTTAATATTTATTTCTATGTAATTATTTCTTATCTGTTCTTATCTAATATATTCTTTTATTTACTCTTTTCTTAGCACAAAATAATATGAAACCTCAAAAAATGTCTGATGGATTAATCATAAATTTTATGGAAATTTGGCATGGCTAAATGCATTGCTGTCAGGGCTTGCAAACCATGACATCATCAGAGTACTCTGTAATGCAGAGACAAATCAATGACTGAGAGAGAGAAAGAGAGAGAGAGAGGGAGAGAGAGAAAGAAAGAGAGAGAGACAGGGAGAGGGGTGCATTTGAGGAGGGACAGTGTGTAGTCAAAGTCTTTTCTCTCTGATGCAGAGCAGTTGTCCTCTCTGGCTTTTATCATTTAAATACAGTGGTCTCGGGAATGAAGTGTTTTAAAGTGTTTTGTCCCATTGCGACAGAAGACGTGTTAGTGCTTTATGGTGGAACACAAATGATGAGAGACGAACATGATTCCAGTAGGTTGAATAAAGGAGTCCTGTCGTTCTTTGCCGTTAAGAGAGCGATGTCGCCACTGTGAGTTTGAATCTTGGCACAGTGCTAATATGAGCTGTATGACAGATGATGCTTGCCAGTCAGACATTAACTCATTAGATCAACCTGGTTTACTGGAAGATCCGAACACGTAAGCCCTTCCAACTTTTGATTTGGATTTTTGGCTCAGGGATGGGAGAAGGTTTCTGGATGTTGGGTCTGTTTCTTGAGAAGAGCTGGAATCATATCTGGGATGCCCTTTTATTTCCATCATTAACAAATGTGGGGCAATGATGTCTTTGAGAGCTGAGTGTCTTTTTTTTTTTGTATGTTTGAAGAAACAGATGTTCAGGTTGCTCCGTCACGCTCAGAATCAAACGGTCCCCTAAGTGAGATAAGCTTCATCCTGAATGTCCAACTTTGGAATAATTTGACGTATTTTATGATGCATAGTATGTATCTGAATTTCACCTTGCTTATGGAACCATTTTAGTCATCTTCATTGGATTGTCTGTTTTACATCTGGGAGCATTGAAGAACTGTAAAAATTAGACCACCATGGTTGGTTGAATGAACTTTATCTCTTGTGCTCATAGAGCTATAAACCGGCACAACAGCCAGTCTCAACATTTCATTTAGGTTCTCTGTATTGAAATAAAACAATGTGAGATAAAACTCATAAAGCTATAAACAGTAAACAAAGTGTAGGCAAGTTAACTGGGGAAAAAAGGCAGATTCTTTAATTATGTGACTTAAAAAGGATGTGAATGTCACAAAATGTTGTGCATTTAATAAACGTAAGAATTTTTTTAAAAGACAAAGAAATGCGTTATTCCAGAATTAATACCAATTATAATAATGATACCTAATAAAGCTAGTTTTCAGATCAGCAGGTAAATGCTTTATATGCTTTATGAAATTATTAATTGTTTTATAAATACTATTTGCTATAAAAACCTTTAGATAGATAGATAGATCTGTAGCTGTTGCAATTAAATATGTGATGTCCACATACTAAAGTGACAGTTTGAAGATCATAAATATTTTTATGGGCTAATGCATATTTGTTATGTTTAAAAGCTGTTACAATTAAATATGAATTGAGGATTTGATAAATCTTTGTAGGATTTTTGGACCAATAGGTGGCGCTGTCTTGATAAATCTTTGTAGGATTTTTGGACCAATAGGTGGCGCTGTCATCAAACTCTACAAATACAGTCACAGATGAGCTTGACAATGACACATACAAAGTTTAATTTCCATATACCAAAGCATTGCCATGTTACTTTAAGTACTCACAATCAATTATTTATGTGCATTAATAAACAAGAGTTTGAAAATCAAAAATATGGTCAGTTACGTGCAGCATAGATTCTGAAGTAGATCTTCAGGGCAAAATGTGGTGAGAACTGAATCTACTCTGTAGGAGGAGCAGCAAAAAACAGCTTTCATCACACTTCAAGATGGCAGACAGCAGACATTTCTGTGCATTATAATGATCAGATGAAGTGTTTAAGGTGGCACACAGCTCTCAGATGTGTGTGTGTGTGTGTGTGTGTGTGTGTGTGTGTGTGAAGGGTTAAGGAGGCGGCTGGGATTCGGAGGCTTGGAGCAGCTGTACTCGTGACTGAAATGAAAACAGAAATGAACGAGGCTGTCAGGCCTCTGATGTATGACTTGTAATGGGATGTTTCCAAACCTCCTTTCTCCATATGGCTGCCGACACAATCAGAAACACCCACCGCCTACAGAGCCAGGGACTCTCAGAGCAATACATCTGGTACACAGACACTCACACTTACACACATGCCAAACAAACACACTGATTCACTGTCTCCTATTGTGGTGACCTGCTTAAAATATTCACCTTTAGTCAAAAGTCAGATGTTCATAGAGAAGCATTACAACGCAAACATTATCTGAATTGAAGTTCAGGTGACTCCTTGAGTCTTCACGCCTCACCCTCGCACTAAACTCATCATCCTCACATCTGCACCAAACATGTGAGTCCTGCGGCCGTGTTCAGACATTTCATTCTTCCCACACTCACTATTCACGGCTTAACTCAATCAAGTTCTCCTACATCTGTTTGTCTGTCAGCTCTCCAACCTTTTGTGAAATCTCAGCCTGTCTGTTATTTTTTGCTATGTCCTGTGCGGCGACTCGGAAGTGCTACTCTAAGTAAATGTCAGTTTGAATTTATCAGAAGCCGAACTGTTATAAACACTTCCTGACTTTCAGAGACCTCAATGCTCTCCTGAGTTGCTCTCACAGGAAACCACAGGAGGAGACAACGCTGTGTCTCATGAGCTTGTCTAGGCCGGCCTGTTTGCTCTCATTGTTTTGGCTGTGGAACAGACTTTTAAGCACTAACAGTGACCTCCATCCACACCTGAAAGACCCACAACAGGAAGTATCATCCATTCGCTCTCTGACCTCTTCTAAAGAGGTGGACACACTCGGCTGTCCATGACCACATCCTCTCAGGCGAACAGCCCTCACATTGAGACCCAAGAGCCCTTGATAACTGGAAAATAAACTCTCCAGGCTGTAAAGTCAAGTGAGTGACATTCATAACTTGCTTGAGTTATTGTGATAGGCTGAGATGAACTTATATGTGGAAATTTAACAGAATGTTAGATGCATATTTGGATTTCAAATCTGCCATTTAGAGTCAAAACTAGAACATTAGAAAATCATAAACTTAAAAAAAACATCATTAATTAATTACTACAGTCCAAATCCAATAAATAAATCAAATAAACATTCATTCATAACAAAAAACCTGCTGCGATAAATAAATGTTTTAAATATATGACACAACTGTCCAGATATCATAATGTAGAAAAACCTCATTAAAAGAATGAAATTCTTAAATGTATAGTAGATTCATAATTCATATAATCTTTTAATTTATTTATTCAATAATTTATTATTATTATCTTTAACAGAAAGTAACATTTTGACAAAACAGGAAATTATATCATAGAAAGGACTACCATGACTATTTTATGGTCAATAACTCTCTTAAAATATAAGATAAGTTTATCTTTTCATGTCAAGGCAGATTTAGGTCAGGTTGTAAAATTACAATGCCACCTCCCAAAAAAGCAAGGATATTTATGAATTAATATTTCATGATATTTTTAAAAATACATTTTACCTTGAAAAAAATATTCAGCAATGATTTTGAAAATAATGGGTAGTATGTGTATTCAAATTATAAGCGAAATTTGTTACTTCTTTTTACTTGGATACACATCACGAAATTTGTATTAACTTTTTAAAATACTTTTTCTATTAAGATTTCATTTTAATTTTTTTTGCTTAGTTTTATTAAAAAAAAAAAAAGTAAATCATTTGCAAAGGCGTTTTTCATCTAAAATTTATATTTTATTTCCATAAATGAATACGATTTCAAAAGTTTTAGTTAACAACAACACGGAACCTTGTACATCTTAGCAACAGCATATCAAACACCCTTGTGACTACCCACAACACCCTAACACTGCGACAGCAAGATCTGCACGGGCGAACACCACTCATATTTTCTTCAAATAATGTGAAGCCCTAATGGTTAAAGTAGCATTTTTCTTGCATGTAGTGCTGCCAAAGTGCACTTCATCATCTTCAAGCAGGCTCAGAGGCCATTTCAAGTTTTAGCGAGTTAAATTACACCCTCTGATCAAAACTGTGTTGCTGTGAACAGCAGATGGCTGTAGCCAGATAGGGTGGCTCTGAAAATCAGAACCAGTTTCCTCACAATTAAAGAGCAGTTCAGGATCCCAGTCAGACTGCGGACTGCCAGGCAGGTGGGTTTTTATTGGCTCTTGTCTGAAAAGGCTTCAGATGACTTCACTGGTGGGTCAGGGCCAGCCTCCATCAGTGCTAATGCAGAATAGGTAATTACTGAGGGAAATACCATGAAATGCCTTCAGAACCACCCAGTCAGGGCCAAATGTTACATCATTAGAGTGCAAACACACACACACACACACACACACACACACACACACACACACACACACACACACACACACACACACACACACACACGCATTCCCCCTCTCTCATGCTCATGTGAAGGTAAAACCAGAGCATAGTAGAGCAGATGACCGTCACCTAAGTTTATGGTCCAGGCCTGGTGGTATTTTAGAAAAAAACTCTCTAGCCTGCCTAGCGACACCACAGTCATATATCACACAGGTCTGGCTTTTACACACTGCAATTTCAATACACTCTTTACGCTCCTTCATAACCAGGGCAATTAAATGCTGTCCCACTCCGGCACTCTGAGTCCTTGGTCTTAGCCACAGTTAATCAACTGGCATGACTTCAAAACAGAATCCTTGAGAGTGGAGCCTTGGCCATTCACATCAAGAGACCTACCATTATATTGTTAACATATTATTTCAATCTAAATAATGGGTTCCCACTGCTGTCGGCTAAAAATCATTACTGCCGTGAAGGAGGAGGTGTGTTCTAGACAAGCCTCTGACGTACCTAACAGGAAAAGTACTCATTAGGTTCTAAGATCGAAGGAGAACATAAATGATGTTGCCTAAGCCCAACCATAGAAACACCATATGGACCGTCCATGTAACATGTACTGTACTTATTTACACTGAACGTGTAACAGATTCTATACACTGAAAGTCAGAAAACTCATACTAATAAAAGTATTACCTCATAGAAGCTCATGGATAATGTCCTAAATGCCAAAGCCATCTGGATAGTATTCATAATGTACAGTATGTTTTCATCCATGTTTTACCAGTGGTGGACAGTAACAAAGATTATTTTAAGTTCAGGAAACTTTTACTTTACTACATTTCAGTTTATAATATCTTTCTTTTTACTTAACTACACTGCATAAAAGTTTAGCATTTTTTTTTTCAAAGTTAACAACTCACAAACCAGGTCCAAGACATCACAGTAATGCCAATTCGTGACAAATACTTTTTTTTAAACTTGTTCATAAGTTGCACTGAATTGTTAATTTGAATGATTCATGCTAAATAAATTCATATCTGATTCATGATGAATAATTTTTTTGAGCTGATTCTTTTCAATGAATATGTTAATCTTATTCATAAATCACATGGAATGATTCATTCTAGTGATTCATTATGATAAAGTCATCAACAATGTTTTGGACTGATTCTTTTCAATGCATCTGTTAATCTTTATCATAAAGCATACTGAATTATTAATTTGAGTGATTCTGATGATAGTGATGTTCGATTTGTGATATACAATTGCATTTTTATCTTTGTCTTGTCATTTTTCATAAATCGCAGTAAATTATCTATTTGAATGAAAGGAACCTGTTGAATTGGTCTATAAAGGGCACTGAATAATTCGTAGGAATGATTCATTCTGATGAAGTTGAAGATTCATGATGAATCATTCTTTTGAGCTGATTCTAAACAGTTTAGCTTATTCATCAATCACATGGAATTAACATTTAGCTTATTCATCAATCACATGGAATTATTAATTAGAAGTCTTCCTGATGAAGTTATTAATCATTCTTTTGAGCCAAGTCTTTTCAATTAAGCTCTTGAACTGGTTCACAAATTGCAATAAATGATTCATTCACATACTGGACTGACCCAACTGGGCAGGCTCAATCCTACCTGTGTGTCCAGGACATGAGACCCTTCTCCTGTACATTGAGCAGTACGATGGTATGTAGTCAACAGCAAAAAAATAACTAAATAATGAACAATATTCTATTTGCTGATCAGTACTTTTACTTTTTATAATTAAGAGCAATACTTGTATTAACTTGTAATAATATTCATCAGGGTATCTGCACTTAATACAGGACTTATATCGTCCACCACTCGTCGCTTTGGAATTATAAGGTTCTTTCTGACATTTTTGTCAAAATTGAGTTATTCACATATTCTTATTCTATGACAACTTATTTACAATATGTGATTTTTTTTTTATTAAGTTCTGCACATTTTTTTTTAGAAAACAAAAAGGTTCTATCTACAAAGTCGAACTCTAACTTGGTTCTATAAGGTTCTATCTCTGAGCCAATCAGCACTTCGAATGCACACAAGAGGACCAATCAGGATCAGCTTTCTTTGTCATGTTGCTGGACTTCTCCGTGACAGCAGGAATAACTGAATGTTAAATATTTCAAATGTAAAATATTTTAATAATATATAGTCAGTGAAACATTTTTTCAATGTTTATTATCTCTTAAAGAAGAGATAAAAAAAAATTATAAAAGAATGTCTGTTTTCTGATTTTTTATTTTTGTAAAAAGTGTATAGGGTTGCTAGAGACCGGAGGTAGGCCTATGTAATAGTATAAGTATATTTTTCCGCGCAATAATAATTAAATATCTGATGACTCAATAAATGCAATCACCTTTATTCCGCAGAGTGTCACTGTTTCATAGAAAATTACAATGTGATGTTACACTCATACTTACCACAAGCATAAAAATAAAATATCATCTGCAAAAATTGAACTAACTTGAATGGGTTTACTGTAGAGCAATTACTGTATGCAATGAAATATAAGTGTCACAATCATTTGATGTCGGATGTGGTGAATAGCGATCAAAATGTTGTTTTTGAAGATGTTTACATAAAACACTAGTTTTATGTTTTAAAACAAATTATAATTAAACTGTTTATATTTCTTGAAAATTGTTACTTCAATTAATGTTTTGCTTCAGTTAATGTTTTACAATAGAACCTTACTGTATAATTCCAAGTGGAAAACATTTTTTTTTTTAGAATTAAAAGGCTCTATCTGCATTTGACCTGTTCCAAAAATCCCCATTTACAAATCTGAAATCCTGGTATCGCTGTCACACAAATGCCCCAGGAAGTGAGTCCCCCCAGTGGGATTTACCACCTTGGTCATAGCAAGCAACAGATGGGCCATAACAATAAAAGATGCATCACGTGTGAATCACATCAGCACGCCCTCTCTTGTTAGCGCCAGACATGTATAATTGATTCCAGATGCAGGATGGCAGTCGAGGAAGCAGAGTAATGAGGGGTCGCCTGCGATCTGCCGCCTGGCCCGCCGCTGTCCCACGTCCTCAGTGATGGACTGCAATTTTATGGTCAATTGGACCCTTCAGCTGGTGGGAAACTACACATGCAGAGGAAAACATGGGAAACTTTTATAGTCTTGTGATAGACAACACATGTACATGCAAAATAAGGTTCACTTGTCCACACACAATGATATTTACCCCAAATTAAACGCTTTTCTGTCCCTGAAGGGGAGTGTGTTGTTGTCATTCTTTAGTTTTGCCATAAAGCAGAAATTAGTCACACCAGACAAGCTCTTTCTTTTGAAAGTGAGCACAGACTCAAGAGAACCAATTACTGTCAAGAAGCAGTGCTCTCATTTTCATTCCTCTAAAGATTGTCTGTGCTTCAGCATTCAATATGCTGTGTGCTATTTGCAGTCTGAAGGAAATCTCAGATAGTATGTAATCTATAGCTGATAGCTCATGCAAGCGTTCCTCCCCTTCTTTATCATTTTTTCTCCCTGTTCTGCTGTTAAGAAATACTGCTGAATGCCTTATTTAGAAAGGCTTGAATAATAACTTCAGAAAGGAATAATGAATTCTACCGAGTAATAGGACATATATTTGTTTGAGTGTAAATTCAAGGTGGTGATTTCAAGTTCAAACTACCGTAGATAACTATGTTGCAGTTTTTAATGGACATGTCTCAGAAATCCAAATTTGTCAAGATTAATGTTAAACTAAGATACTATATCATGCATGTTTTATTTTATTTTTATTTTTTGGGGGGGTGTCTATGTGAATGTTTAAAACCTACAGAGTGAGACATTATATGTTTCTTAAGCACACTGCACTGAGTAGACGTGAACAAATCTGTTTTAGCTCAGCAAATTTAGATAGTTTATGTATTTGTCAATGAATTAAGAACAAAAGTAAAAAATCGAACTTTGTTGTCATTTGCAGGATACTTAAATGTTCTTTCTGGAATCTCTTGGTAGATTTGTACACACACAAACGTTAAAAATTTTACTTATTTCAATCAAGAACAATTTACTTTGACAAATTCTTTTTTGGAGAAATTATGAAATGATGAGTTGATATGAATTAAAATCCCCACACCTCAAACTTACATAAGATTTTTAAATAAATAATTAAACTTTAAATTACTTAATTAAATTAAATTAAATAATTTAATTCAACAAGGGTGCATTAAATTAAAAATTCAAACATTTCAAATAAATGCTGTTTATTTTTTATTCATCAAAAATGAGAAATGTTTCTTGAGCAGCAAATCAGCATACACTGAAAAAAAGAGTACAATTTAATTATTTTTTCTTTTGCAAGTTTTTGCAAACATATTTTTAAGTACATTTAAGTATAGAATTAAGTCAAATCTTATGTAAAATTAACAAAAAGAATAAATAAATTTAACTTGGCCAGTTAGTGTAAAGTTTGTTGAGTAATATCTACTTAATCGTTCGAAGTTCACTCTGCAATACTCAAGTACATTTTACTCAATCATTGTTTGCAAACATTACTCTAACAATGTAGCACTGGAAAAAAGCTATGCTATTAAAGCACATGGATCACTTAGAAACATCTAAATAAACAAGGCAGTAGACAGCTTGTTATACTTTCTAAGATAATATTTTTACACAATAGAGTTAATACCCAATTGAACACAGAGACCTCAATACTTGGTACACAATACACAATGACGTTAACAATCAGTGGATAGTGTTTGAGTACTAATGGGTCATTTTGAGTAGAAAATGAACCCCGGATGTCACGAAACAGCAAGTTACTAAACCTAACAACAAAAGCAACCTTTTATTTCTAAAAGCTTGATACTGATATAGAATTTACTATTTTTTTAAATTCTTAACTGAACTAAATTATGTAGAAATTGCACTTGTTTTTCCGTAGTATTTACTTCACCACAGAGTCATTTTTATCAGTGCATCAGAATGATTTCTGAAGGATCATGTGACACTAAAGACTGAAGTAATGATGCTGAGCTGAGCTTTGCATCACAGAAATAAATTACATTTTAAAATATATTAAAATAGAAAACAGCTATTATAAATTAAAGTAATAATATTTCACAATATCATTGTTTTGATATATTTTTGTATTAAATAAATGCAGACTTGGTGAGAATAAGAGAGAAAACATCTTACTAAAATTTTTTTACAAGTCATATTTGCTTATATGAATAGTATAAATAGAATAGAGTTACATGTAAAAATAAAAAAAAATAATTTAGTACACGTCAGTTAAAGTTATGGCTATACCCGATTCAGTCCAAATACACATAGAGAAACTTTGTGCCATTGCTACAGATAGATATGCATATAATAGCTGTTGCTGCACTCCTGCCATTTATAGAGCCAATAAGCAATGCATTTTACCATTTCACCTGTAGGCCTATTAAGGACTAAGCAATACCAAATGCACTCTCCATTTCATTAATTTAATGCTGTGATAGCGGAGAACTGGTGCTATGATGTCACGTAAATAATATAGGCGCAATTACTTTACATATGTATCTTTTCATAGTATGGTGCCACAAAACTTTTGGAATGTGTGATTTATGTCCAGGACCACCAAAAAGGCCATAAACCGTTTTAAGCATATGCAATTGTCATGCATCCTAAACCTAGATCCATTCTGACTGGAAAGCCCCAGTGATTGATGAATTTCTAAATCAGACAGGAAATAGGCAATGCTACCACACAAATATTTTCCACAGACCACCGACTCACACTCCCAAGAGGCTCTGAGAGAATCCTTGGAGAGAGAAAAAATGATGCAAGAGAAAGGGAGCAATAGTAGCAGTATGAACAACATGGTAAAACACAAAAGATGTGGCTTTTCTTGGAAACCACGCAAAGAAGATGTAAACCTAAAGGACACAACATCAAACCAACATAAAAGCAATGGGGCCATATTGTTATAAGACAGTGTGCCGAAAATAGCCACAGAGGGCTCCAAAATGGCCCATAATTAGGAATTTCAAACCTAAACCCAAAGAGATGCATTTAGATTTTTAATCTGCAGGCTTTCCAAAATCCTTAATGTATTTTGCCTGGTCATTTCTCTTTTTAAATCTGGCATAAAACGAAATTAACAATAGAGAGAAAAAGTCCAACTCACTCTTATTGATAACATTACAACAAAACAGCACCACCTCCAAATCAATAGGAAATCATAAATTAAATTTAACAAACCCACTTGACTACATCAATTAAAAATATCCTTATAAAAAAAACCCTACGATATAAACCCTAACTCATTAAATTTTAACTCAATCAAACGGCAAAAAAATAAACTTAAAAAACACAGACACCCACAACAAACACACCCACTTTAAGTGAAAGAGTACACTTATGCAACCCCCAGTAAAAATAAAGGCTTATTGTCTGGGTTTGAAGAGCAGACACAGGTCTGACTGTATCCCTGCGGTCATTAAGACTACTTCAGAGCTCATAATAGGGATCTCAGCTCCTCTCTACGAAACTTAAGTCCTGTCACAGTGAGGGCAGAATGTCTGCTGGACATAAGGTGCTTTATAACAGTGTGGAAGGGATTTTCAACCCAAAGCATTAATTCTTTTGTAAATATATCGCTTGACACTACGAATCATCTGGGGGGCCTCGCTTTTTTATATTTGGGTGCAAAAAATGTCATTATTTTGTGTTTGAGAGTTGAAACCATTCACACTAACAAAGCTGACAGACAACTGCACTATAAAAAGGTTTTTGTTTAAAGGGTCTTTATCAAGCTAACATATGTGAAAATATGTTCTTACAGAGTTATAGTTACTAATAATACATACTACAACAGAGAAGCAAAAAGCAAAAGCAAGAAAAAGACAAATGCATACACATACATATATAATATGTGTTATAACAACATTAATGGTTAAATCATACTCTCTTGGCTCTAACTGAAATATTTCACATAGGAAAGTTTTGCTTAAAGGTGAGGAGCTTTTTGTGCCACTAGTAGCACCAAATGGAACTGCAAAAATAATAGTTGTGTTCCAAATATTACTGTTCACTTGATTTAAGCACTGTATTGTGCTCAAAGTGCATGAATTAGCTTAAATCGTCTCAAATGGCACTCATAATATCTGTTAAGTACACAGAAGCATTTGCCGTTTTACAAAGGAAAGATTATTAAACACCCGTGTTCCCACTAGCTTTTGCATGTGAAGGCCAAAATTTCATAGTTTTTTCATTTGACAAACTACATCATCCAGGTATAATGCACACCGTTTTTCCATGTAAACACATTAATCACACTACTTTACTACGATAGCATAGTGTAAAAGTATGTGAAATGAGTATGAGGATTTGCCACTGGTCAACCAACAAATAGTCTCATTCCCACTGTCAGTCAAAGGTTTGGAATAATTAAGATTGTTAAATGTTTTTAAAAGAAGTCTCTTATGCTCAGGCTGCATTTATTATGATGCAATATATTATACCGTATCTATACCATAAAAACAGGAAAAAGATACTGATTAAGATTGAGATGGTGTGTGTATACTTTCTGATCCACTGGTTAACACAGTAACACTGTGGTTGTTAGTCAAAAACGAGTACAATGTTGGAATATTAGCTTGCTACTGTATTTCACATCAAATAAGGATTCAGTATTCATTTTTATATCATCAACCCACTTCCTTTGCATAATCTCGTTGCGCAGTATAGTGTTATTCCATTTCATTAGCAGAGCTGAGGAGTAGCATATGCACATTTGCACAGTCTAGTGAAGGTGAAGCTATGCTTGTATAAAGTAGCTGGTTTTATAGACTGTTTCTTATTTGGACTGAGTTTTATGGCCTTTTAGAATAATGGGATTATTGTAGAGACCGTTACGCCTACAGCTGGGCCACAGACAGTCCACTGCAGGAGATTAACTTCCTCTCTAATCACATGCTCATCTCATTATGTTCTTGGGACTAATTACATGGCTGTTAGGTTCAGTGGTCTGCAGGCCTAAAGTAGGACCACCCATCCTCTTAAGCCTATGAGCTGTGGCCCACTGACCTACACTGGCCACCCGAAGCAGGTCTACAATTTCATCCAATTTCATCTAACACATACTTGGTGAACTGAATCAAAAAACAAGCAAATGTGCCCACGGAGGGCCGCTGTTGGTGATCCAAATAGACTTATGATTGCTTAAAACTCTGCAAAATAAAATATATAGCGTATATCAGGGGCATAACAGTAATTTAAGTTCTGAAACCATCTTTCACCATCTTTGCCTGCCCCAAGACATAAGTAAAATGACTTACTTTCAAAAAACAGAAAGGAAAAACAAGCATATCAGAACATTTCATGAAAAGGATCAATGTTGTTTGAGATAAACAACCCTCCGATGTGTTTACATCTGTTGGCAGGCACGAGAAGTGCCAGAGGCCTTAACCCCAGGTGCTGTTATTATATTCCCTCATTGATCTATTGCAATTTTTTAGTAGTTGGGGCATCATGGAAGGTTTCAATCCATCATCCGGGCCTCAGAAATGAGTATTTTCAAACAGTTCCCCAAGTTAGCCAGCGCTTATAAATAACATAGCCTCTGAGCTGCAAACATCAATGGCAGACAGCTGAGCCTATTGTTGATGCTCTACTGCGTTCCTCCACCTCTCTGCGAGGGGATGTGGTGAAAGATTGATGCGAGCTGTCACTGGAGGGAAGTAGGAGTGGCCAGGCTTCAGTGTACCGCATGTCCCTGCTCTCCAGCACAGCATGCAGCTGCATAGTCTGGCGGCCAGCGTTCCTTCGTGTAGTCATGGAGGGATCTTGGGGAACACAGCAGAAACCATCACATCAAATGCGGTATGCTGAGGCCTGCAGATCTATATTGCCCGGTTGGCAATGCTGGGCAAAGGCCACATAAAACAATGTGGAGGTCAAAAGAAGCGGGGTTTATCAGTAATTATATTGTACAGAAGTATCTTGAATAAACACTGCAAAAAAGGGGAAATGGTGGAGTACTGAAGCATGTAAAGAAAGTAGTCCCTGTGTAGCCACCAGTGGTGTGAAATGAGGCATTGATTTGCAATCTGCTGAGTAACAGGACGCCCTGCCAGTCAGGTTATCAATGGGGTGTAAAAGCTTTTGGTATTTGGCACATAAGCCTCCTCACACTGGGTGCCAACTTAAACAGCAGTTTGAGACCCACGACGCAGGACAAACCATTCGCTGTCATTGCAATACTTCACGCTGTCTCCACTACTTCACTGCCAAAGCTTCAGAATGAGCATTTTCTAGGCAAGTCTGAATGTTAAAAAACGTGTTTTGGATCACAGTGTTGCAGAGGGAGATTTACTTAATAACAGCTCATTGAAAATGTTCTTAATATAGAGATGTAAAAATAAGCAAAGGCCAGCACTGGATATGAGGGAGCTATTCATGTTCATGGGAGAGCAACCCAGAGCAAGGCGTAGTTGACAATTCACACTGTTTTGTACAACAAATAGTCAATAATAAAAAGGCTAGTCAATATTACATGTGGAAGAGCGCTGTTGTTGACCAAAAGCACGATTGTGATATTGTCTTTAACATAATAAACAAGAAGTTGATATTGAGTAACTTACATTTTAGACAAAATATTGTCAGTTTCCTTGTCTATTTTGCCCTGGACTAAAATATATCCAAACAGAGACACTGCAGATGCGTTTCCGAGAAACACACATTAGCTGTGTTTCGTTCTTGAATGAATCAGTGTTTTTGAATGAATCCGTTGAAAAATTGATTCTCTTATAAAGATTAATTTTGTTCCTGAACTAATCAGTATATTTGAACAAATGAATGATTAAGTAATTCATGTCAAACTGATGTCTCCTTCTACTGTATTTATGTAACAATGTCAGTGTTGTTATTGTTAACTAAAATTGTAAGAAAATATGGTAACTGAAATAAAGCTAAAAACTCTGCACCTGATAACATTCTTATATCATGATTTGGTGTTAATGAAACATTTCTTATTATCAGTGTTGAAAAGAGATGTGGTGAAGTAAAACAATTGAAAGTGGGGAGAAAATCTAATGATGAAATAATTGTTCTTCTCCAATGCATGTTGGCCACAATTATTGGTACCCCTAGAAATTGAGTAAAAATATCTCTGAAGTATATTACCATTGATATTTTTTTTTAGCACAACAATCACTTTAATCATCAAACAATCTTCAAACATAGTATACAACATTACATCAACATTAATAGTGGACAAAGGAATACTGGAGAACACAGACTATAAATATAGAACGTAATCAGAGGGGAACAGAAACAGGTGTGGGGCTAATTAATTAACTAAACAAGAACAGGAACATGGACAAATAAGGAAACTAAGTGAGAAGTCCATAACTGTGACAGGTAACTAGGAGCATGAAATTTTCCAGCCATGACTTCATGTTCCACAGGATTATAATTATGAGGAACACAAAGGCCAAATGCCCTTAATCATCCATCACAAGGTGTAAAACCAAAGA
The DNA here is from genome assembly GCF_018340385.1 of Cyprinus carpio. NCBI lineage: Eukaryota > Metazoa > Chordata > Actinopteri > Cypriniformes > Cyprinidae > Cyprinus > Cyprinus carpio. The sequence goes on along the minus strand of NC_056590.1, from coordinate 17,773,223 downwards.
ATATAGTTCTGATGTGCAGAACAAGATTGTTGAGCTTCACAAAATAGAAAGTGACTGTTAGAAAAGAGCTAAAGCATTGAAAATCCCCATTTCCACCATCAGGGCAATAATTAAGAGGTTCCAATCAACTAAAGATGTTATAAATCTGCCTGGAAGAGGGCATGTGCCTATATCGTCCTAACATATGGTGAGGAGGAGAGTTTGAGTGGCCAAAGACTCTCCAAGGATCACAGCTGAAGAATTGCAGAGATTAGTTGAGTCTTGGGGTCAGAAAGCCATAAAAAACAACAAAAAAACAAGCAAACAAAACAAAACCAAAAAAAATTTCAAACAGCCCCTACATCACCACATTGTTCGGGAGAGTTTCAAGAAAAAATCTCCTTGCTCATCCACAAACAAACTCCAGCATATTCAGTTGTCAGACACAACTGGAACTTCAAATGGCACTGGCTTCTATGGTCAGATGAAACTAAAAAAATAGCTTTTTTGGCAGCAAACCCACCAGATGAGTTTAGTACAAACGGGGATATAAAGTACCCCATGTCCAGGGTTAAATATACTGCTGAATCTTTAATGTTGTGGGCCTGTTTTTCTGGACATCTTGTTCAGACACATGGCATCATGGATTCTATCAAATACCAAAAGATAAAAAAATCTAAACCTGACTGCCTCTGTTAGAAATCTTATAATGGGCCGTGGTTGGATCTTCCATTGGAACAATAATCCAAAACAAACATCAAAATCAACACAAAAATGGGTCACTGAGCACAAAATAAAGCTTCTGCCATGGCCGTTCCAGTCCTCTGGCCTGAACCCTATAGAAAATGAGTGGGGTGAACTGAAGAGAAGAAGCACCAACATGGAGCCGTTAATCTGAATGATCTGGAGAGATTCTGTAAGAAGGAATGGTCTCTGATCTCTTATCAGGTGTTCTCCAAACTCTTCATGCATTATAGGAGAAAACTCAGAGCTGTTATCTTGGGAAAAGGACGTTGCAATAATTGGGCACAAATAATTTCTTACAACACTAACAATAGAAATAATTCAATTAACAATGAGACCCCCCCCCCCCACTTTCAATTGTTATACTTCTATGATAGGTAAGAATTTTTTGAATGAAAGATCAAAAGGATAAACAATGCAGATTTATTTTCACAGCCGCCTTTGCTCATATTTATCAAGGGTGCCAGTATTAGTGGAGGGCACTGTATATATAGAGAGTTTGACTCCTAATCCTAAGGTTGTGGGTTCAAGTCTTGGGCCGGCAATACAACGACTGAGGTGCCCTTGAGCAAGGCACTGAATGCCCAACTGCTCCCCGGGCGCCGCAGCATAAATGGCTGCCCACTGCTCCGGGTGTGTGTTCATGGTGTGTGTGTTCATGGTGTGTGTGTGTGCAAAATCTGAGTATGGGTCACCATACTTGGCTGTATGTCATGTCACTTATATATTTATTTATGCCATGGTCTGTCTGAATATTATACTCGATTCTGATTGGCTGACAGGTGTTGATTAACTTTGTTTAATTGCACAGGTACACTGAAAAAAGTGTTTCATTCATCCAATTAAAAAAAATGAGGGTAATGATTCACATCTATATTTTTCATTGGCTCAAGTAAAAAAAAATATAGATGTGAATCATTACCCTATTTTTTTAATTGGATGAATGAAACACTTTTTTCAGTGTAGTTCCAGGTCAATTTAATCACGTTCTATATGAATGTGTTTCCTATAAACATTGGTACCATAGAAACATACAGTTACAGCTGAATAGTAATACAGTAAACACAGAGTGAGACAGTTACAGTAAACATTTCCGACTTACTTAGCTAGTCTAAATGGATGATTTTCGCATGTCATTTAGCTTATACGGTCATTGTGGCAATTTTGATAAATGGGCAGAGGCACAAGATGAACTGGACGAACTGGAGAATATAACATCAAACGAGAAATGTAAAGAAAAACGGTACAAGGAAATAACACCAGCAGAGCTGAAGCAGATTGAAGACGACAAGGGTGAGGTTAATACTAAAAAAAGAATACTAAATGGGCAATTACTGTACCACATTCAAAGACTTTTTGTATCAGAAGGGGAAAAAATTATGCTGTTGAGACTTAACTCTGCTTCTGAACCTAATGAGACATTGCGAGACTAACGTTACTACCGGCCGCGAATACAGTCAAAGACTATAGAATACCATCCCTAGTCTTAAAGAGACTTTGATACAGTGTTGCAAGCCTGAAGTGTATCAGAGCAGGTATTAACCATTACATCACAAAACACCACATCATAAATGATAAAGACTTTAAATCAAGCAATTCCGTCTTTATATCAATTAAAAAGCACTACATGAAAAATGGAAAAGACATCAATTAAACATCCGTAAAGTACACTAATAAAAGAAACTTTTATGAAAAAAGGCTTTTTAAATGCATCTAATAAAATGCATTTCATTAAAATTTAAGGTAGCACCGCTTTGCTCACCTAAAGGATTATTAGGAACACCAAACTAATACTGTGTCTGACCCCCTTTCGCCTTCAGAACTGCCTTAATTCTATGTGGCATTGATTCAACAAGGTGCTGACAGCATTCTTTAGAAATGTTGGCCCATATTGATAGGATAACATCTTGCAGTTGATGGAGATTTGTGGGATGTACATCCAGGGCACGAAGCTCCCGTTCCACCACATCCCAAAGATGCTCTATTGAGATCTGGTGACTGTGGGGGCCATTTTAGTACAGTGAACTCATTGTCATGTTCAAGAAACCAATCTGAAATGATTCAAGCTTTGTGACATGGTGCATTATCCTGCTGGAAGTAGCCATCAGAGGATGGGTACATGGTGGTCATAAAGGGATGGAAATGGTCAGAAACAATGCTCAGGTAGGCCGTGGCATTTAAAACGATGCCCAATTGGCACTAAGGGGCCTAAAGTGTGCCAAGAAAACATCCCCCACACCATTACACCATCACCACCAGCCTGCACAGTGGTAAGAAGGCATGATGGATCCATGTTCTCATTCTGTTTACACCAAATTCTGACTCTACCATCTGAATGTCTCAACAGAAATCGAGACTCATCAGACCAGGCAACATTTTTCCAGTCTTCAACTGTCCAATTTTGGTGAGCTTGTGCAAATTGAAGCCTGTTTTTCCTATTTGTAGTGGAGATGAGTGGTACCCGGTGGGGTCTTCTGCTGTTGTAGCCCATCCGCCTCAAGGTTGTGCGTGTTGTGGCCTTCACAAATTCTTTGCTGCATACCTCGGTTGTAACGAGTGGTTATTTCAGTCAAAGTTGCTCTTCTATCAGCTTGAATCAGTCGGCCCATTCTCCTCTGACCTCTAGCATCAACAATGCATTTTCGCCCACAGGACTGCCGCATACTGGATGTTTTTTCCCTTTTCACACCATTCTTTGTAAACCCTAGAAATGGTTGTGCCTGAAAATCCCAGTAACTGAGCAGATTGTGAAATACTCAGACCGGCCCGTCTGGCACCAACAACCATGCCACGCTCAAAAATTGCTTAAATCACCTTTCTTTCCCATTCTGACATTCAGTTTGGAATTCAGGAGATTGTCTTGACCAGGACCACACCCCTAAATGCATTGAAGCAACTGCCATGTGATTGGTTGATTAGATAATTGCATTAATGAGAAATTGAACAGGTGTTCCTAATAATCCTTTAGGTGAGTGTATTTGTCCTTATTTTGAATGGGGAGAACTGATGTAGCCTATTATTTAACTATTTATTATAATTCATTCAAATAAATTCAATTTTGCCATCCAACCGTGTCTGAATTACATTCAGGAGCACATAAGCTGTTGTCAAGACTGACCTGCGCCTGTATAAAATACCTAGCTTAAATTGCTACATTGTATTTCTTATCAGCGAAAGTAACACCATGGCGCAGGTAGGCTACTTCACACACATCTCTTTCTCGCTCAATAGTTCAAATAAATGCTATAATTCATTCAAATAAATGTAATCATACTGCACTACTTAATGTATTTGTCTGCTCTGTCTTATCCATAGCGAGTAGAATGCTAAATTGTAACTGACGAAAACAACCGTAATTTTTATCGTTCTGGTCAAATATTGCAGTGCAAATATTATTAACATCTTTAATGTGTGAATGCTGGCAAATGACCATGACATAGGCTGGATAATCAACTGCTAGCTGTGCATTAAACGATTTGAATGCACTCCGCTGAGCGTCGGGTGGTTCCTTGCCTCCGCGTCGTGCTTTCAAATCGTTTAATGCACATCTAGCCATTGATTATCCCTTACACACACACACACACACACACACACACACACACACACACACACACACACACACACACACACACACACACACACACACACACACACACACACACAAAAGTATATATTAGGGCTGTCAGTTGATTAAGATTTGCTCTAATTAATTACATGATGTGGCAATTAATCTTAGACATAATTAATCACAAATTAAATTTGGCTGTGAAAATACTCCCAAAATAATTTTTAAGCCATTTTTATGTTAAAAGAGAACAATATCAAGTAGGCTAGGTATTACAAAAAGTAGCTTTAGAAAGAAGTATTTTATTTGATTCAATATAACATTTATTACACATAAACGTTTAGGCTACAGCAGCCCAACATAATTTATGGAACATAAAAGAAGATAATTTGAGAAACATCTCAGTGTTTTTTGTTCTTGCAGTGAAAGTCATTGGTAACCAAACCAGCTTAGTTACCAAGATTCTTATTTTTCTTCTGGTTACCAACATTCTTCATTATTTTCTCTTATGTTCCATACAATAAATTAAGTGATGCAGCATTTTTCTTTTTGGGTGAACGATCACTTCATTTATTTAATTATTTTAATTGAATGGTACTCTAAATAAGAAACAAAAACAGACAGTAGGTGATGGTAAATCTCTTAATAAACATTATAGTCATTCATTCATTCAAATCGTTCAAAGGAATGCAGTAAATGGCTCTCTTTATGACTGAATCATTGAATCATTGGTTGACATGATTTGTTCAAAATGAGGATTCATTCAGAAACGAAACACCACTGTGTTGTTTGGAGACGAACAACAGTTTAAGTTCAAGGGCATTTAAGTGCACTGTATAGGCTACATCACGTAGTGAGTTGTTCCACTGTATCATGTTTCTGACAGTCAACTGTATAAAATAAGATGAAGTACAGATCTGGGGCAGGGCAGGTGCATTAATAAATAAAATATTATTATCGCATTATTTTTCCATAGGGCCTAAATAATTATAATTTTATATATATATATATATATATATATATATATATATATATAAATATATATATATTTATATATATATATATATAGTGTGAGCCGTGTCCCGGGCACCTATCAGCGTCTCCCTGGCAACGAAGGAGATTCACCTGCACGCAATCACCGCGGGCTGATCGGTCCCAGCTGAAGAGGATGAGGAGAGGACTAGAAAAGCTGCGCTCGAAGATGACACAGGGAGAGAGGATCTCCAGACGACAAGCCAACTAATGTTGTGTGTCTTATCCTTTCAGAAAGCTGCTGACCGACCCGCCCGCCACCCGAGCACCGGACACCGAATCCTCGTGCACTCAGCCGGCCAGCAAACAGGATCACGCAGCTCCGAGGACGAGCACCTGACACCTCTGGCACCTTCACGGTTACACCTAATTGTCAATAAATACACCCTCCGGGGCTGCAATTTTCACTTCAACCTGTCGTGTGATTCTTCAGCCCGCCACACTGGTGGAGAATGTGGGCAGATTGCTGAAGAATCACGGACCCACACGACTCTACTGTCTCACCCATTTGTTTTATATGGCCACCCTTCTCTCTCCCTCTGGTTTTTCGTCAGGCGGTGACTCCCTCCCCAGCTATGGAAGAGCTTCTAAAACACCTGACGGAAATAAGCATTTGACAGCAGCAGATTGTTGAGCATATGGCCACTCGGCAAGGCGAAACGGAGCGCGAAGTCGCCGCTCTCCGCTTCGCGGCTGCTCAGCGGGCTCCGCTGCCGGACCCCCGCACTCAAGCCACTCAGCTCCTGCCAAAAATGACTGTCCACGACGACGTGGAACACTATTTGGGCATGTTCGAGTCCATCGCCACTCGAGAGGACTGGCCCCGTGAAGAGTGGGCGCGGATACTGGCGCTGTTGCTATCCGGGGAACCCCAGCAGGCCTACTTTACCATGCCCGCGTGCCAAAAGGAATCATATGACAAACTATGGAAGGAAATCCTGGCGCGCGTAGGTTTGTCTCCCATCGCCGCGGCCCAATTATTCCGAACATGGGAGTATAACAGTCGGTTGCCAACCCGCGCCCAAGCCGCCGAACTCAACCGCCTCGCCCATCACTGGTTGCTCACCGGGGACCCCAGCGCCGCCCAAGTGGCCGAACGCGTCGTCGTGGACCGGTATTTGCATGCCCTGCCACGGCCCCTTCGGCAGGCGGCCGGAATGCGGAATCCAAACACCGTGGGAGAGCTCGTTGAGGCCATTGAGCTAGCGGAGATGACGATGCGACGAGAGGCTGGGGAGCGAGCACCACCATTTCCCCGGAGGGTATACCAGGAGCGACGCACGCCAGAGGGCACCCAGCGCACAGCCAGCAGGTCGGCGGTTCCCGGCATGCAAGACAAGCCGATGCCAATGGAGCCACCACACTCTCCCAATCGCGCCTGGCTGGCAGGCTGTGCCGTCCACCAGACCGAGGTTTTCATTAACGGCCGTCCGTATACAGCCCTGTTGGACTCTGGTAGCGCGGTAAGCCTGGTCCAGTCCTCCATGTTTCCCCCACGGATGGGAACCAAAGCCCGCCTATCCATCACCTGCATTCAGGGGACACCCAGAATGTGCCCACCCGACGGGTGACCCTCTCCACGAGGACAGGCACCTGGCCACTGGAAGTGGGCGTGGTCAAGGACTTACCCATACCCGTCCTGCTGGGAAGAGACTGGCCAGGCTTTGAACAACTGCTCGCCCAAGTCACCCAACCTGCCAGCCCTGCCGGGAACCGCCAGAAGAGGAAGAACTTCAGCCGAGGTCCCCGCCGGTGCCCTGCCCTCCTGGCCTCGGACAGCTCCCGAGATGGTGAGTCCCCCCCCCCAAAGTTCTAACCTTTTCTATGATGTGTTCCAGCAGATCAGGGGTGGGGGAAATTTTGGGAAGGAGCAGCTCGGGGACGATCGGCTGAAGCACTGCTGGAAGCAGGTGAGAGTGGTTGAGGGGAAAGAGGTCCAACCACCACCACACCCAATCCCACACTTCGTGGTCCAGAATGGCCTGCTGTACTGTGTTGCACAGCGGAGAGGGGAGGAGGTGAAGCTGCTGGTAGTCCCACACACGAGGACACAGACAATCGTCGAGCTCGCCCATTCCCATCCTATGGCTGGCCACCTAGGGGCGCAGAAGACTGCACAATGAATCCGAGACAGGTTCCATTGGCCCGGCATGGAGGCGGAGATCAAACGGTTTTGTCAGGCATGTCCGGACTGCCAACGGACGTCGCCACATACTCCTCCTCCAGCTCCGCTAATCCCGCTGCCCATCATCGAGGTGCCCTTTGAGCGGATAGGAATGGATCTAGTAGGGCCGCTGCCAAAGTCCGCCCGGGGACATAAACACATATTAGTCATCGTGGATTATGCGACCCGGTACCCCGAAGCCATTCCATTGCGCCACATCCAAGGCCATCGCCCAGGAGCTCTTCCTGCTGTGCAGCCGGGTCGGCATACACCGGGAGATACTGACCGACCAGGGCACCCCCTTCATGTCCCGGATGATGGCTAACCTCTGCCGCCTCCTTAAGGTAAAGCAGCTTCGGACCACCGTCTACCACCCTCAGACCGATGGACTGGTCGAAAGATTTAATCAGACGTTAAAGCAGATGCTCCACCGCGTGGCTGCGGACGACCGATGGGATTGGGACCAAATGCTGCCATACGTCCTCTTCAGCATCCGGGAAGTCCCCCAGGCCTCCACAGGATTTACACCTTTCGAGCTTCCGTTTTGGGCGGCAGCCTCGTGGCCTGCTCGATGTCGCCAAAGAGGCCTGGGAGCAGCAGCCAACCGCCCATCGGACCACGATCGAGCACGTGAGAGAGATGAGGGAAAGGCTCGACCGCGTCATGCCCCTTGTCCGGGAACACCTGGCGGCAGCCCAAGGAGCCCAACGTCGTTGATACGACCGGGCGGCCCAACCACGGGAATTCCAGCCAGGTGACTACATCCTAGTCCTCGTCCCAACCGCCGCATGCAAATTTCTCGCCAAATGGCAAGGCCCATACATCATCACGGAGAAAGTGGGGCCCGTGACTTACAGAGTACGCCAGCCAGGACGCCGGAAAGAAAGTCAACTGTACCATATCAATCTCCTTAAGCGCTGGGAGGGGACGAGGACTCAGGTTGCAGCCCTAGCCGCCTCCTCACCCGTGGTTGTTGACGTCAGCCCCCACCTGTCGGCCGCCCAGAAGAAGGAGCTCCAACATCTGGTCGGTCAATTCTCTGATGTGTTCTCCCCACGTCCCGGGCGGACCCGCATACTCCAGCATGACGTACGCACACCTCCATTGTGCAACAGCGGCCCTACCGAATCCCGGAGGCCCGGCGACACGCAGTCGAAAGGGAGGTACGGGAGTTGCTGAAGCTAGGGATCATCGAGCCCTCCCGCAGTCCCTGGTCCAGTCCCATAGTCATGGTCCCAAAGCCAGATGGCACCCTCCGGTTCTGTAACGACTTCCGCCGCCTAAACGAGGTCTCCGAGTTCGATGGATACCCGATGCCCCGTGTCGATGAGCTGCTGGAGTGGCTGGGGAGAGCCCGGTTCATATCCCTGCTTGATCTCACCAAAGGCTACTGGCAGGTGCCATTAACGGAAGCTGCCAAACCGAAGACCGCCTTCTCCACCCCCAGTGGCCACTGGCAATACCGGGTTCTCCCCTTCGGGCTGCACGGAGCTCCGGCGACCTTCCAACGGATGGTGGACATCGTGCTGAGACCCTATCAGGCTTATGCAGCAGCCTACATTGATGTCGTCATTCACTCGGAGACCTGGGAGGACCATCTGGAGCGGCTCCGGAGGGTGCTTCTCGAACTGTGGCGGGCGGGGCTCACCGCCAACCCCAAGAAATGCCACCTCGCCCTACCTGAAGCAAAATACCTCGGTTTCCAGGTGGGCCGGGGCCTGATCCGTCCGCAAAAGGGGAAAGTGGCAGCCATTCTCTCGGCCCCGAGGCCCTCCTCCAAGAAACAGGTACGGGCCTTCTTGGGGTTGGCTGGTTGACCTAACTTCTCATCCCTAGCGACAGCTCTGACAGACCTCACTAAGAAGGGACAGCCGGAGAAGGTGAAGTGGGGAACCCAGGAAGAAGAAGCATTCAGAAGGATAAAAGCGGCACTCACGTCTGAGCCAGTGTTGCGTGCTCCCAACTTTAACTGTCCCTTCTTATTGCAGACGGACGCATCCGACACCGGGGTGGGAGCCGTACTATCCCAAGTACAAGACGGTGAGGAGCACCCGGTGGTCTACATCAGCCGAAAGCTGTCCACAACGGTACGCGGCAGTAGAGAAGGAGGCGCTGGCCGTCAAGTGGGCAGTCCTGGAGCTGAAATACTATCTACTGGGACGGAAATTCACCCTCGTCACCGATCACGCCCCGTTACAATCGATGGCCCGGGCTAAGGACACCAATCCCCGGGTGACACAGTGGTTCCTGGCGCTCCAGGACTTCCACTTTGATGTGCGACATCGAGCTGGAACCGCCAACGCCAATGCGGATGGACTCTCCCGCCTGTGGACAGCTTTCGCAGGTCTGTCAGGTATTCTTCCTCCCCCAGCCCCCACCTCCCCCCTCGCCCGAGGAACCAGAACGACGCTTGGGGGGGGGGGGGGGGGGTGAGCCGTGTCCCGGGCACCTATCAGCGTCGCCCTGGCAACGAAGGAGATTCACCTGCACGCAATGATCGGTCCCAGCTGAAGAGGATGAGGAGAGGACTAGAAAAGCTGCGCTCGAAGATGACACAGGGAGAGAGGATCTCCAGACGACAAGCCAACTAATGTTGTGTGTCTTATCCTTTCAGAAAGCTGCTGACCGACCCGCACCCACCCGAGCACCGGACACCAAATCCCCGTGCACTCAGCCGGCCGGCAAACAGGATCACGCAGCTCCAAGGACGAGCACCTGACACCTCTGGCACCTTCACGGTTACACCGAATTGTCAATAAATACACCCTCCGGGGCTGCAATTTTCACTTCAACCTGTCGTGTGATTCTTCAGCCCGCCACAATATATATATATATATATATATATATATATATATAAATATATATATATATGTCTATGTATGCATAATGGAGGCGTTTTATTTTAATAATACGCAAAATGATGCAGATAGTTGCTTTATTCATATAAAATGTGCTATATCATTTTGCATATAATTCTATATCATTTTGCATATCATATTTGACATATGCAGTTCATGGTCATATAATAAATGTCAGTGTTTGTTTGTAAGGATATTTTCTTATATTATTTTCTTATATTATCTTATTTTTTTTATTTCTTTTGTACGATAAGCCCATCAGGTTGTGCTGGATTGCTACTAATGTCTAATGTTAAATGTGGGTCCTGAAGCAAAGCCAGTAAAGACCCACCGATTCACAGTAATGATATTTTGATAAGTGATCTGGAGGAGCGTTAGACTGAGGCAGTACATGAGGTACGACTAGCTCACCTTGCCAAAGCCAGCAGAGCCTGCAATCTGTTATCAATCTGAAAACCAGCAATACATTACAAGCAGAGCAGTTTTATGTCTTTAAATAAAGTTTTATTTCTCTAAAAACTGTAGAATCCATAAAGGCATATCTAAATAATTAAACTACTGTCTTAATCTACTTGATGCACGTTCAAAATCTACATTCAAAATGTTTAACTGGATGAGATGAAAGGAATTTGATTACAATAATACATCTTTTACATAGAGTGATGCTGCTCCAGAATGTCACTTTACACCAGAAGTGTGTGATTTCAAACCAAATGGAACTGCAAAACTAATGACTGTTAGTCAAACAGGTTTCCAGAAGGCTTCCCCGTCAGTCAAACAGTTAGTCCAAGTCAAATTCAAGGTACTGATGCTTGCCTAAAAAACGACAACTGGCACGGCGCCAACTTACCTAAACTCACTAGTTCAATCTTATGCACCCTCCAGAAGTTTGCGCTCTGCAAGTGAACCATGCCTTGTGGTGCCATCCCAAAGAGGCTCAAAATCACTCTCACTGACTTTTTCCTGGACTGCTCCCAGCTGGTGGAATGACCTCCCGATCTCAATTCGAACAGCTGAGTCTTTACTCATTTTCAAAAAAACATCTAAAGACTCATCTTTTTCGCCTGCACTTAACCAACTAATACTAGTACTTACCTTTTTCTTTTTCTTGTCTATCATATTCAAAAAAAACCTGGCTACGTGTTCTGTACTAGACTAACTGAGACTTGTCATAGCACTTGTATACCGTTGTTGTTTTCTCGTTGATCTGATTGTTTCTACTGTTCTCATTTGTAAGTCGCTTTGGATAAAAGCGTCTGCTAAATGATTAAATGTAAATGTAGTCCCACCTCAAACTTCAAGTTGGAGTAGGAATTTAATGTCATGTCTTCTACCATGTAGATCCAGAAAAATATTATAACACACACAAACACATATGTAGACGTCAGCTGACCCCTATGATCCTGTGCTGTGTACAGTGTCTGGGTCACTGTTGATGTTATTTCATGGCCCCTCTGGCTTGACTGTAGAGCAGTTTCTCCATATTCTGAGCACTCATGACTTTTTTCCTCCATCCAACCTGCACAGCTAGGGACTTCCAGTCAGAGTCCAGATTTATGAGGCCCTTCTCTACTGGGAACTCACCCCAATGCAGCCGCAACAGTCTTGTTCGTCAAACAATAACATCCAACTGCACGGGAAGGCTAGTGCACTTTCCCTTTCTCTTCCTCTTTCTTTCTTACATTCACTATTTTGCACATTTTTAAGTAAGTGAAATGGTTTTTGCAATCTAATTTTTAACAAATGTAAGTAAAAACTCCTGCAGCCCTTTATTTCCTACAGTATGTTTTGATTACAAGATTATTGTTAACTTAACCACAAATAATGTTATTTTCAGTTGACTTGAATGGTTTTCCTTTTCTGTTTTCACCAGGGTCATTATAGTTAACTAAAGCTAAAACCAATAAAAAAAGTTACTTAAAATCAATCTGAAAATAATCTGATAAATGAGCTCTCTTGTAGCTTAAATCCCAGAGCTTGGCTCTAGCAATGCAAAGGTCATATTAGATTCCCCAGGGAATACATGAACTCAAAATGTGTGAAGTGCTTTGGATAAAAGCATATGCTAAAATGCATAAATGTAATGTTGTAATGGCTAATATGTCTTCAACTTACACTGACACCTAGTGGTGTGGATGCAGCATCATACAAACATTATCAGTTACTGATGCCATAATTAATTTATTCTGTGTGCAAATGTGTCCAATTTTACTAAGACAAAGTGAGTAGTATTCAGCTGGTCATGTGATTTTAACATGTCGGTTTTAACATGAGGTGACCCACTAACTGTCAGACTCTGTCCCGTGTTTTGTGTGTGTTCCTGCTCCCTGATTGTTTGAGTTATTAGTTAATTTGATCCCATGTGTTTCCATTGATCCCAGGTGTTCCTCATCTTCCCCTCAAGTCATGTGTTTAAATAGTGTTCCCAACCCAAGTTTCTTGGTCTGCTGTTAAATGTCATCCCCTATGTTCCAGTGTTTGTTGTCTCATTGTTTCCTGAATAAAACTCCTTCGAAGTATTCTCCAGCGTCTCCTCGTCCCTTCCTGCCTGAGTGACCGTGGCAGAACAGCAGACCGAATTGTAAGCGGCATTCTCTTTCCCCGTGTTTATTTTTCCATTTTTTAATAGTGTTTTGGTTTAGGTTTTGCGTGCGTTCCTCCACGTCCCCTAATGGAGGAACGAGCCCTGTTTATCGCCTTGGCTCAGGCGAGCCCAGACCCGGTCAGTTATGCGAGGGCATTCGTGCCACTCGCCCTTGCCAGCTCCCTCGAGGGGGAAACACTTGTGACGCTGTTCCGGATTGGGATAACATACCATTATCCCACGGAGCTCCCAGACACAACCAACCTTGACTGGAAGGAGGCAGTCATCCGGTGTCTGGAGAGCCTCCGGTCCCGATCCGGAACTCCTCAGCCAGCAGTTCCCGAGCCCAGTCAACCATTAGTTCCTGAGCCCAGTCATTACCAAATGGTAATCCAGCCCCAGAGCTCACTCCAGTGTCGGCTCCAGCCCCAGAGCTCGCTCCAGTGTCGGCTCCAGCCCCAGAGCTCGCTCCAGTGTCAGCTCCAGCTCCTAAACTCACTCCAGTGCCAGCTCTTTGAAAGCACTTTGCTGTGCCTGCTCCTCAAGAGCACCAGCCGGTGCCAGCACCACGTAAGCACATACCCAATCCCCAGTTAAGCACAGGAGGGGCTCCTGTTCCCAAGTAAAGCCCACGGAGGGCTCCTGTTCCCGAGTCAAGCTCACGATGGGCTCCTGATCCCCCGTCAAGCCCAGGGAGGGCTACTGATCCCCCGTCAAGCCCAGGGTCATCCCCGATGTTCCAGTGTTTGTTGTCTCCTTGTTTCCTGAACAAAGCTCCTTCGAAGTATTCTCCAGCGTCTCCTCGTACCTTCCTGCCTGAGTGACCGTGACACTAACCATAAAATAAAAGTTTTGATATGCCTGAGGTACTGATATGCCTAAAGTCTTCATCTCATATCAAATGATTTACTAGTTATCAAAAGTATTATTAATTTCTTTAGGTCAGGGATCCTCAAATCTGGCCCACAAGATCCACTTTCCTGCAGAGTTTAGCTCTAACCCTAATCAAACACACCTGAGCAAGCTAATCAGTGTCTTCGGGATCAATAGAAAATTACAGTTAGGTGAGGTTGATCAGGGTTGGAGCTAAACTCTGCAGCGCATTGCCCCTTCAGGGTAAGATTTGAGGAACCCTGCTTTAGGTCACAAACTTTTTAATAAAAGAATAAAAAAAATATTTAAGACAGACAGTTACATTGCGTGTAATAAAAAAGACAGACAGGATTTTAAATATCCGTCACACATCTATACAGTATGTCATATAATAGAGAATGATGTGACTTTAGTGAGATAACATTTGTTATTTTCCAGAAAGTGTTGGGGAAGCTACTTTAAATCTGTACCTTGCCAAACTTCCCATATTTTAAATCACTTGAACTGCATTCACCCCGTGACCGTACAGTGGATAAAGTGTGTGTAAAATGGATAAATAGATGGATGATCTGCAGCCATGCTACTGGAAAAATTGTTGGCTAAACAACAAGTAATTAAAATAATAATAATAATAATAAGATTTTTATAACATACCAAATTAATAGAGCATATATAACCAGCAGTGAAATAAGGTCCGCTCCATGGACAGTAATATTATAAAAAAAAAAATATACATGAGGTATAGCAGGGAGTATTACATAAAAGAAACAATACATATTTAAGACTAAAATATAAAAATATTAAATTGTATACTGTAGATAAATTTATATATAGTGAAAAAAAATGTGCTAAAGTAAACTACTCTTTATTAAATAGATGTGCGAATGTGCAAACAGGTGGACACTGTCAGTAGTCAATAAGGTAGGGATCTTCAATATTAAGTATATTTAATAGTTAGGAAGCTGATGGCCTGGGGGAAGAAAACTCCTCCTAAGTCTCTCAAGTTTTTGAATAAAAAAAATGCAACAAAAGTAAAAAGTCTAATGGAGTCCTTGTCTGTTTAGTGTTTTTGATGTTGCCACAGTACTATGTTATGCGCTAGTATTATTTGCATAATCATATTATAGTATTTATTACACATTCAATACGAATAATTTGCTTAAATTTTTATATTTTCAAATTCCATTTCAGTTTACATTTAATCATTTTGTTATGTGCTTGTGTCATATTTGTTAGTTTTTTTTATTTTTAATATTTATATTTATTTAATTTATTTTAGTTTTTTCCCCCAGTTTTTTATGATTTTTCTAAAGTACTTAACTAAATGATGTTAAACTTACCTTATTTCGGTTAATTTTGTGGAAATGCAAACATTTATAATCAGCAAATTGATTTAATTGTTTTTGGGACGTTTACGCAGTCACGTTTCTCAGTAAAGCAGGGGTACTTAATATTTATGTTCATGAATTTTATTTATTCCATTTTTTTTTACAAATCCAGCATAGAAAAATTCACTGCCACAGTAAATTAATGTCTATTAAAGAGCTATATGTCAGTAAAGTATCTTCATTTGGGGGCTTTTCTCAATGATTCATATGCAATTAATAATTATTAGCCATATTATGTAATTAATTTGATTATTTTTGTAAAATTTATTTTAATAAGAAAGTCAAAATTGCAGCACCGATGTAGGCAAGAGACTCATTAAAAATGGCAAACCAAAGTTTCAAGTTATGGATGAGTCAAGTAATGCTTAGTTATGTTAGTAGACTCATTACTTTCAGCTGCTTCCCAAAACTGTTTCCAATCAGTTTCAAGTTATGGATGAGTCAAGTAATGCTGGTTTCCTTATTTCTCACTCACTTTCCTCCCACTCTTCCTGGCCTGATCTTAGTCTCCTTCTACCACTTACTCTGTCTTTCATTTCAGACAGTTTAACACATGCCAGACTTTGGCAGAAATATGTGGGGGAAGCGAGGGTGATGAAAGACCAGTCAAAATGCATGTGAGGAGCCGCCTGTAGCATGGCATTAGAACCAGCGCTGTCAATCACCCTGTGGCTTCTTGCATGAATCCGGTGTATAATGCCAGCAGAAAGCACTGAATGACGGCATAAATTCATTGGTGTGATAATTAACAATTAAAATGATAAACAACAAAAAAAACCAACAACACAAAAACAGGCCCGCATTATCACATATTTCCTGCAATCTCAAATGCACTGAATGACGGCATAAACAGCACTGAGAAATGATTGATGAAAACGGCATAAATTTGTTTCCAGACAGACAGGAGCGCGACAGAGTGGAGATAGACCTGGGGTCGACATGGGGTTAAGGGTCACACTTTGTCCTTTCACACAGGAAGGCATGTTTACAGGATTCCGTACAAGAGTGAATGAGAGCACTGTGTGATTACACTGCCGAGTGACCTTACACTTATGGGGATGTGCTTGCTTTATCCCGTTGGCACTTCTGCAAGGACAAAGTTGTCAAAGTGTTCTCAGCGGAGGGGAAAAGTGAATAACCTTTGTGTGAACTCTACGAGTCCAAACACAATCTAATAACACTATCCTCTGAACAAAACACATTAAACGTGTATATATAGTCAAAGCACTTGTTTTTTATTTAAGCACACACTGGACTGGAGGTTGTATAAAGTCAAAGCAAAAGTGTTTTTTTATTTAAGCAACACAAATCTAAGCTGGACTGGAGGGCGACCAAACTTGGCGCCATTGTCTTCACCTTAATAAAAAAAAAAATACCAATGAGGCTCTTCTCACAAATGGATGACAAATGTGGAGATCTAGCAGCCTCTTTTTGTCTCTAGTGGGCAGTTAGGAGCTGCAGGTGAAACAGAATGATGAAAGAGGTGGTCACTCATGTTATAACTCCAGTAGACTGTGTTTATAGCTTCACTTCACTATCCTACCATCATGTGGTTCTGATGGGTCACAACGAGGTTTAAACTAGGCAGAATGATCCTAAACAGAGTTTTTTTTTCTTTCTTTTCGGGAACGAAATTAATTATTTTATTCTGCAAGGATGCATTCAATTGATCAAAAGTGACAGAAAAGACATTTATAATGTCTAAAAGATTTATTTTCCAAATTCAATATTTTTAACAGTAACGCTTTAGATTACAGCACACAATGTACCGCGTAATTAAACAGAATTTACAGCATACCTATTTTTAACTATAGAGTACCTCAGTACCTACTCGTAGGTATAAGGGAACAATATGCAATGTTTGGGGAATAAGGGGGTAATAACCTGTGAATTTATAAAGCATTTATACTGTAAGTATTTTATAACTAAAGGCCACCTATTCTGAAATCACTTTGTTTGTATGTCACACAGAACGCAATTTTCAGTGTGATCATAACTTACAGCTGTACGCACGTGTAGGTAAACGGAAACAATGTGCAACATTTGGGGAATAAGGGGGTAATGACTTGGAAAATTAAAAGTATTTATACTGTTAGTGTTTCATAAGTAAGATGTAACTATTCTAAGATTACATGGTATGCATGACTTTACACTTATGGGAGGGCCCGTTCACACCAAGAACGATAAAACTATAAAGATAACTAGGGGAAAAGATAACGATATTAGCGTCCACAGACCAGCGAACGATTTTCTCCTGTTTTATTCTAAGCGCACGCTCGTCTGCCGCTTTAAATTCTCGAGCGCGTTTTTTTACAGCAGGATGGATTCTGATTGGCTGTCAATTTTTTTTCGTTCAGCAGCGAGGAAAAAAATCGTTTTGAAAAGTGATTCCAACGATATCGTTTTTCTTTGTCTTTATCGTTATAGTTGTGGTGTGGACTCTGCTGTTCTTTAATACTGAAAACGATTTTTAGAACTATATCTTTATCGTTATCTTATTAAATATAATATTTCACATTACACTGATTTACTGTGTTAGGCAACATTGTTCTAAAATAACACAAAATATATGATGCAGTATATTTTTACACTATGTACTGGGTACTTAATGTATTATTACAACATATATCTTACATGACATTGATACAAATAGTAAACTGTAGTATACTATAGCAGTGGTTCTCAACATCAGCTGTAGTCCTCGGGACCCACTGCTCTGCACATTTTGTTTGTCTCCCTTATTTATCGCACCTGATTCAGATCAGTCAGCTCATTAGGAACTAGAGATCCATGAACTGAAGTGCACTACTCAGGCTTATGCATCGTCAATGCTACTACAAGAATGTGGTTGTTGTTACACGTTCTGTCCACTAAAAACTATAGTATAATTTAGTAAATATTGTAAAGTTAAAAACCACCATAGTTTTAATTTTTTTTTACCACAGTTTACTTATAATAGTAAGAATATATGCTATAGTATTTTCAAGTGTTTCTTTATGTGGGATCATGGAGATTACTAAAGTATGTAGAAATTATGTAATGAGTTTCTGCTATAATTTGGTTTAGAAATTTCCATATGAAAATTTACCTGAAGAAAGAGCATTGCATGGTCATCTCACCAGCGAATCACGTCAGCAGCATTGTACCATTGATAGATGTTACATTTACACAGTAACTACACAGAACAAGAGGGTAACAAGGGATCACTTTAAATTACAGCCCGCGGAAGTTACACTCACACAGTAACTTCACATAACAAAAGGGTAACAAGGGATCACTTTAAATTACAACCCGCAGATGTTACACTTACACAGTAACTACAGTACATATAACAAGGGTGTATGTTTGCATAGTAGTTAAGAAAAATGTTGTAGTACATTTTATTCTACTTGCCTCAAACCACATACGGAAGCTCAAGTGCACCAACAGCACTACAGCTATCAAACAACAACAACAAAAACATAAATTATGTACGTGTTGTGTATTATGATGTTATATTTATGTTATATCCTGGGAGGAGCTGGACACAGGTAATCTAGTTTTCCACTGTATAGCACCCCAATGGTACAAAGCTGCTCATGTGATTCGCTGGTGAGATGATCAATGCCCTTTCATCAGGTAAATTTTCATATGGAAATTTCTAAACCAAATCATAGCAGAAACTCATTACATAATTTCCCCATACTTTAGTTATCTCCATGATCCCATATCACTAGTAAATTGCACTAGTAAATACTATAGCATATATTCTTAAGTAAACTATGGTAAAATTTTTTAAAGACTACTATGGTGGTTTTTAACCTTACTATAATTACTAAATCATACTATATTATACTACAGTTTACTATTTATATCAATGTCATGTATGATATATGTTGTAATAAAACAATAAAGTACCCAGTACATAGTGTAAAAATATATTGCATCATATTTTTTGTGTTATTACAATAAGGCAACTTTTTCTAAATCATACCATATCAAAGTCATGCATACCATGTAATCTTAGAATAGTTACACCTTACTTATGAAACTCTTACAGTATAAATACTTTTAATTTTCCAAGTCATTACCCCCTTATCCCCCAAATGTTGCACATTGTTTCCATTTACCTACACGTACGTACAGCTGTAAATTATGCTCACGCGGAAAATTGCGGTCTTTGTGTCATACTGTCACAAAATGAGTCAGTTCTCACCATGGACTACATTTACCACAAGCCCCGTACCTGGAACTAATTACACGCACACCTGTTTTCCCTCAGGAGCACTATAAACGTTGCTCTCTCACACACACTCACTGCGAAGTATTGTTTGCTACTGCTACTTACCTAGCATTTCTTTGTATTCTAGTTTAGTCTGTTCCTGTGTTTTGATCCACTGCCTGTGTTTGGATTACTCTTTTGTCTTGCCGTGCTGTTACTGTTCGCTGGTGATTGACCCTTGCCTGTGTTTGACTACGCTGATGCAATAAAGCTGCATTTGAATCTGACCCTGCCTACATGATCCTCACTGTTACACATACATACCACGTAATTTCAAAAAAGGTGCCCTTTAGTTATAAAATACTTACAGTATAAATGCTTTATAATTTTGCAGGTTATTACCCCCTTATTCACTAAACGTTGCATATAGTTCCCTTATACCTATAAGTAGGTGCCGTGGAGGTACTCTATAGTTACAAATAGGTATGCTGTAAATTCTGTTTACATATGCGGTACATTGCGGGCTGTAATCTAAAGTTACATTTTAGACTTTCTATTCATTAAATAATCTATCATGGTTTCCTCAAAAATATTAAGCAACAAAACGGTTTTCCAGACTGATAATTATAATAATAATAATAAAATAAAAAACAAATGTTTCTTGAGCAGCAAATTAGCATATTAGAATGATTTCTGAAGGATTGTGTGATACTGAAGACTGGAGTAATGATAGTTTTGAAATTCAGTTTTTCATCACAGGAATGAACTATATTTTAATATTTATTAAAACAGAAAACAGTTATTTTAATAATATTTCACAATATTACAGTTTTTACTGTTTTTAGGTGAAATAACTGCAGCCTTGGTGAGCAGAAGAGCCTTCTTTCAAAAACATTTTAAAACTATTACTGACCCCAAAATTTTCAACAGTAGTATATATATTTTTCTTAGATCAGCTGCTTGTAGGTTCAACAACAAAATCTTAATTTAAACCCTGGTCATGATACCAAAATGGGCTACAACATGTTTTATGTTTAATAAACAATAAATGAAAAGTGTAAAATGCAATTAAACATATAATCATGCATAATAAATATAATAGTACAAAATACATATTAACTTATTAACTTTTAAAAGCGTAAGAAAACTTTTGTCATCTTTTTTGTTATTGACATCACAGATAGTTTATTCATGGACAGGTTGTGTGACATGCCCTCATACTTAAAACCCATCAGCAAAACTACATAAGGAAAAATTTTAAATGTCTCAAACTGCATTAAATATGGGTTAATTTACACTGAGGATAAACATGGTTTGTGCCGACCACAATGAGTTTTGTGGGGTGAATTACTGGCTGATGAGAGCATGAAATCATTTAAATTAAATTTTGTACAGTAAACAATTTTGATAATGAATTGGGTCACCACTTGAGTCCAATGTAAAATGTGGGTCCAGAACCACTGCTCTAATCCACTGTTCGTGTCTTTTTGCATTTGTGACCACACCTGCGGTCAGCTTTAAAAATGTCCTCCTCCCAGCTTTCTAGTCCTCTTCCATCAGTCCACTTCAGTTAAATGTCTGTTTCCAGGTTGTTGAGTGTACAGTAAATTCTTCAAGTCAACCTCCTGAAAAGTCTGATTACCATAACTAGTAAGATATCTATTTTTTGAAGTAGTATATTTTCACCTCAGCACACTTGGAATATTTGTGTGTCCATGCTTATACTGTAGTTTAGTCTGTAAAGGAAATTATGTAAGGGAAGGTTTGTGGCAACTCACCTAATTTCCCAAATTCTTAAATAAAGACTATTATTAAAAGGAAACCAGAGAATGAGGAGCACCCATTACCTTTTCCTATTTGCCCATAGAAAGAGGCCCTTGTGACCTTTACTGACGTACAGTCAGAGTCCAATGCTTGGAAAAAGCCAGATGGCCAAGGACACATTGTCAGTCAGCATGGAGGAAATGAACTGGGCATAATGTATTGATGTTTGAAAAGCTGAGCTGGAGAGAGAAACAAAGTCTGTCAAAGAGAGAGAAAGATCCTGGAGGAACCATGAATATGATTTAGATATGTTTTCATGACACTTCATGTCAGAATTAGCTGCAAATCATTTTCGTAAAAATACCTTTTTTCAAAGATGAAAGACATTTCACATTAAACACAAGATAGACAAGCCAGACACTATTTTTCAAACATATTTTCTGAGCCTTTCAAAGAGAGAAACTGAGACTTTAATTAGCCAGGAAATTGAATGCTGTATTAATTTCATAGTTGGTGTCCCAGAAGTGGGGAAGGGGGCCCACACCAATCCCCCATCAATATTTAATAGACACTTCAAGTAATTGTTAAGTAACCATAATAAGAGGGATAATGTATAGTATGTGTAAATTTCATGAATGCATGAAGCATGAAGAAATATGAATCCTTTGCATATTCTGTGTTCAGAAATTTTGCACCCTCACATGAAATTCTCAATCACGTGGATTCTCATTGAAATGACAAGATTTCGTCCATAAAATTTTGACGAGGAACAGTAAAGTCACTCCACCTTAAGATGATCATTATCATATTGCTATTTTTGTGTTAAAAAATAAAATCGTTCAGATTGACAATCAATCTTTCAGGGTACTTTTGCCATACTTAATGTCTGATTGTACACTGTACATGTTTGTGTGAATTATACTGCTGTAAAGCATTGGTTCATTTTCAAGGCAAAATGAGTTAAAGCATTTGTCACCAGCTCTCTCACTAAGCATGACGCACAACCCTGTTGGTCTTCAAATGATATCACTCTACAAAATAAACTTTAATTGAATCGAATCGAATGGAAGGAGTAATGTTTATCTTATCAAATTGACAATTAGACCTGTCTAAGGTAGACTGTATAAACATGAAGAAACATAACTTGGAGTTCACTTCAGTTCTTTTAGTGTTATTTTAACTTATTTTCATGCATGCTGTAAGAGGTTTCTCTCTTTGAGAGAGAGAAAATGGGGCTTTGCAGCCAAATTGGCCTCTTCTGTACATTCAAAAATGTAGCCCCGAAAAACTAATAGAAGTCAACAGTGTTTCTGTTGGCATAGAGTTTTATAAAATACTATGGCTACACTAAGAAAGTTTTTCAAAACTGGTAGCTTACTGTGCAGATGCTTTCTCTGGTATTTCTGTGCTGTCTCTGAACAACACTTAAAGGGATAATTCATTCAAAAATAAAAGCTCTCTCTTTATTTACTTACCATCATATTTTTGTTCTAACCACAAACCTTATTAATTCTGTGGAACATTAATGAAAAATATCATGACAGCTCTTTTCAATACAATGAATTGAATGAGGACAAAATTGTGAGGAACAGTGCAGTAGTTCTTCAAAAGATCTTGATTGTGCCTGTATCTTTATTGAATATTTAATGCACCCTATTGTCTTAAACAGATCGAAATGATTCTTTCTCATGTTCAGCTTATTTTCTCAATAATCTAGATAGGAAGGTTAACAGGTTAACAGCTCGCTGGAGAGGACAATGGCATCTCATTAGTAATTGTAGATATTCACACATAAAGTGTGGTTCAGACATACATTTTAGTATGTTTTCTATAAACACTAATGCTGACAAAATATCTAAAACAAATGTTTTATATATATATATATATAATATATATAAAATATATTATACAGGCGGCTATGGTAAGGGGCATGACATTTCCCGACAAGGCATCAAGTGGAGCCAATTACAACACACACTGGCCCAGCTAACCAATCACAGCACATTTCGTATTTCAGAAGGCGGGCCTTCATTTGATATAGGAACTATTCGAGCAATTCATGCCAGACTCGGGAGAGAGCTGTTGCAATAATGTAAAAAAAATGTTTTTCGAACGACCTAGTATGAGAGCCTGTTCTAGTACACACCCAAAACAAATTCAAGACTTTGTAAAAGAGCATAATAGGACCCCTTTAAAATGAATTAAAATTCCATTATCTTTTAATCATTACTTAACCATTTACTTTTATTGTCTGCAGTGAGACCTTTATGTTTTTTTTTTTTTTTTTTTACTATTTATTGTAAGAGACTATTGAGAGACCAATCCACTTCGAGTGTAACGAGAGAGTGTTCGAGAGAATGTGAGCGGAGCGGAATGGGAGCGGAGTGCAGAGTGGAGCAGTGTGATTTTGACTGGAACGAGGAGTGGATTTTTTAAAAGCTGGAGCATCATGGTTTTCACTCGCTCCAAGAGCGCTCCACCACCGCTCCATCATGAGTACAATTCATGCCAATGGCCCGTAATATAACTGCATATTTAGCAAGAATTCACATGTTAAACATATTTAGCTATAGCTTGATACAGATGGATCTCTCAAATCAGAAGGTTATAATAACGGCAATAGCCGAGCGGGAATTTATAGGCTAGTTCTCAAAGAGTTTGTCTGTTCCTTTTACTGAATATTTCCGGGTTAAAGCATGATTTAAACAGGCACAGCACATTCACACGCAAACGCTTTCGCAATATTGCATTCAAACAAATGTCATCTTACAGTGCTACTTTATGTGTATCTGATTTTGAATGAGCAGAAATCTGTAAGAAATGCATTGATCTGTAGATAAAATAACCGACGAAAATGTACTATTATTTTCATCACAAACAAAATGTGCACAGCAGAAAGCAGCAATTATACATTTTAATGCTGACAACCATAGTTTGGCATGTGGTAGGAAAAAAAAGTTTGCACACAATAGCCTAAGCCACTTTGAAACTCTCCTGTTATTTTATTTATTTTATTTTAATATAGGCTACGTTATGAACATAACATTTCAAACATACTGAAATACTTTAGCCATGGAGCGAAGGCGGAGCGGTGTTTCTGGTATCAGTGAGCGTGGAGTGGAGTGGGAGCGGGAAATTGTGAACATGGAGCGGAGCTGGAGCGGAGTGATTATTAAATGTTTGGAGCGCAGAAGGGAAATTGTTGCTGCCCCACTCCGCACATACTCTGGAGTGTAACTAAATGAGTATAATTAGGCACCAGGTGCAACGTATAACAGCTTTTTGCTTCGGAGCCGGGCAATCACATCATTTTGCTCCTGACTACTCTACTGAGAGAAGAAGAATGAATGAGTTCAGCATGCTCTTTGGAGCTCTTGGTGTTGGCGGTACAGCGCTTCAGTGGTGGTGGTTTCCCGTGTCGAGTGGGTTGCACACATCAGGCTGTACTACCCCCTGTTTCAATCTTCTTGAAACTCCGGATTGTGATAGAGGGCACTGGGACTGAGATAGGAACGCAGGTGTGGAGGCTCTAGATCCTTCCAGGGCTGATATATGGAAGTCGCAGAGTCATCAAACTTTTCTGCCTGATTGAGGGGGTCCCCTGGAGGCGAGGATTTCAAATCCAGCACGAACAGACCACTCCCGGTCATTCCAGTGAAAACATCCCAATTCCAATTTATTCAGCAGGCTCCTCATAGCAGTTCCGTGGACACACACAAATAAAGTGTATTTTTCATAAATACACTGAACAAAATTATAAACGCAACACTTTTGTTTTTGCCCCCATTTTTCATGAGCTGAACTCAAAGATCTAAGACTTTTTCTATGTAAACAAAAGGCCTATTTCTCTCAAATAATGTTCCCAAATCTGTCTAAATCTTTGTTAGTGAGTACTTCTCCTTTGCCGAGATAATCCATCCACCTCACAGGTGTGGCATATCAAGATGCTGATTAGACAGCATGATAATTGCACAGGTGTGCCTTAGGCTGGCCACAATAAAAGGCCACTCTAAAATGTGCTGTTTTATTGTATTGGGGTTTCGGGGGTGTGTGGGGGGGCAGTCAGTATCTGTTGTGACCACCATTTGCCTCACGCAGTGCAACACATCTCCTTTGCATAGAGTTGATCAGATTGTTGATTGTGGCCTGTGGAATGCTCTTCTTCAATGGCTGTGCGAAGTTGCTGGATATTGGCAGGAACTGGAACACGCTGTCGTATACGCCTATCCAGAGCATCCCAAACATGCTCAATGGGTGACATGTCCGGTCAGTATGCTGCCATGCAAGAACTGGGATGTTTTCAGCTTCCAGAACAATGGGCCTTAGGATCTCGTCACAGTATCTCGCATTATCATTCTTCAACATGAGGTGATGTTCGTGGATGAATGGCACAACAATGGGCCTTAGGATCTCGTCACAGTATCTCTGTGCATTCAAAATGCCATCAATAAAACGCAGCTGTGTTCATTGTCCATAACATACACCTGCCCATTCCATAACTCCACCACCACCATGGGCCACTCGATCCACAACGCTGACAGCAGCAATCCGCTCACCCACACGATGCCATACACGCTGTCTGCCATCTGCCATCTGCCTGTACAGTGAAAACCAGAATTCATCCATGAAGAGAACACCTCTCCAAAGTGCCAGACGCCATTGAATGTGAGCATTTGCCCACTCAAGTCTGTTAAGACGACGAACTGCAGTCAGGTCGAGACCCTGATGAGGACGACGTGCATGCAATGAGCTTCCCTGAGACAGTTTCTGACAGTTTGTGCAGAAATTCTTTGGTTATGCAATCCGATTGTTGGAGCAGCTGTCCGGGTCGCTGGTCTCAGACGATCTTGAAGGTGAAGGTGTGGTTACACGTGGTCTGTGGTTGTGATGCTGGCTGGATGTACTGCCAAATTCTCTGAAACACCTTTGGAGAGGGCTTATGGTAGAGAAACTGACATTCAATTCACGGGCAACAGCTCTAGTGGATATTCCTGCAGTCAGCATGCCAACTGCACGCTCCCTCAAATCTTGCGATAACTGTGGTATTGTGCTGTGTGATAAAACTCCATATTTTAGAGTGGCCTTTTATTGTGGCCAGCCTAAGGCACACCAGTGCAATAATCATGCTGTCTAATCAGCATCTTGATATGCCACACCTGTGAGGTGGATGGATTATCTTTCTTGTTGATGAAACCACCTCTACTGTACTCAGCACACTAGGTGGAACCCATTCACGTCAGTTTCATGTCATAATAGTGTATAATTTGCATACAAATTAAGTAGAATTGAAAAGATCCCATCTGCAACCAATTTAATGTGCCTTCTGTACAGGTCCCGTGTACACAAATTGTGTTGTCATTAATTCCCCACCTTATTTATGAATTTGACCTCATTGTTTAGGCTGGTATTACATCCTGATGGCCGTATTGAGCTTATCAGGATGCGCTATCCTTCTGTTAGAGCAGCTTCATTAAGGCACAGACTACAAATGCAGCTGTTGCATGCAGTAGGCAGAGTCTAGTTCCTCACTAAAGCTAAGCAGGCCAGAGCCTGGTCGGTACATTAAACTGGCCTGTTGTCATTAATTCCCCACCTTATTTATGAATTTGACCTCATTGTTTAAGCTGGTAGTGCATCCTGATGGCTGCATTGAATTTGTGCATCAAGTGCAGCTTTATTAAACTGGCCTCCTGACATTCTGTTGACCTACACTCCACAATAGATCAAAGAGGATATATCTCTCTCTTGCTGTTAGAGCCAGATACTTGTAAGGATGGATGGAAATGGATCTTACACAAAAGCCATATTAAGTGAAAGTGACGTGACATATGGCCAAGTATTGTGACCTATACTCAGAATTAATGCTCTGCATTTATCCCATCCAAAGTGTGCACACACACACACCCAGAGCAGTGGGCAGCCATTTTTTGCTGCAGCTCCCGGGTAGCAATTGGAGGTTCGGTGCCTTGCTCAAGGGCACCTAGGTCGTGGTATTGAAGGTGGGAGAGAGCAGTGTACATTAACTTCCCCCACAATCCCTGCCGGTATGAGACTCGAACCCACAACCTTTGCGTTACATGTCCAACTTTCTAACCATTAGGCCACAACTTTTTAATTTGACTGATTAAGCAGCTCATCACAGTTCTGCTCTCTCTTAGAGTCTCTGAGATTTCTCCCAATTCTCCACTGCAGATGTTCCTCTTGGCCTATGAGCTGTGATGTTCCTTGACTCAGGTCCACAGAAATATCTGGGCACTTTTTTATCCCTTGGACCAAGAAGGAGTGTCATTTCCCAGTTGATCTCCAATTAGGAAAATTGGATCCAGATCTTCCCTATCCACACAGATTTCCTCGCCTGCGGAATGATGGGAGCTGGGCCAGTTGTTTTTTCTCATTGCATGGTAACTTATCTTTGCTGTAGTGTTCACAGTAGCCACAGCTGTTTGAATGAACAGGGTGAATAACTGATGAACAACTCATACAGCAGGTTAAATGAACAGGGTTCAGAATAAGTGAAGATGTACTGTATCAGGTTCCCCTGCGCTGGTTTGATGCGAGGAAATGCAGGGTGGACCGAACTTTCATCTCTGTGCGTGGGATCTCTGCCACATGATGACTGATTCAATGCTCTGATCCAAATTCTGAAGATTGAACTTAAAAAACCTTTGACTCCGTCATAAATCATTTTGTATTTTATTATTATTATTTTTGTATTTTATTTTTAATACTAATTATACATTTAATAGTGTTTTTATGCATTTTTGTATTTATTCCAAAATAATAAATAAAGGCAGTAATAATTTGAACAATATTCTGGAAACAGTTTACAATAAGATTTCATTAGTTAATATTTAACTACGTTAGTTAACATGAACTAAGAATAAACAATAGCCTATTATTAATAAACAATAAACAATTATTAATCTTAATTAATATTAATTTCAACATTTACTAATGCATTATTAAAATCAAAAGTTGTGTTTGTTAACATTAGTTTATGCACTGTGAACTAACATGAACTAACAATGAACAACTGTATTTGTATTAACTAATGTAAACAAATATTAATAAATACTGTAATAAATGTTCATTGTTTGTTCATGTTAGTTAACTCATTAAATGACACCTTATTGTAAAATGTTACCAATATGTTTTATTTTCTTTTTAATAGTCAACTTATTTCGGGTCATTGTCATAAAAGCTCTGTAAACACTGCCACAGTCACGAAGATACAGTGTATCTTTCATTTTATCACGCTGAATGTTCACTAAAAACTGACGCAGTCATCACGCTTTCAGACCACTTCAAGTTTTATTTTGACCTGACACAAAGTAGTGGTATCTAAGCGGGAGAGTTGTTTACTTACTTCAGAATTAGTCAATGGCTGCATCCGAAAACTGAAAAATGCTGCCTTTGGAGGACTCATTCCAAGGTAGGAAGGCATCAAGGCACATTCGAATTCAATGTTAGCTTCAGTTCCTGTCTCCTGAGATGCCTTCATCTGGCCGGTTTTTGAAGGCAGCATAGTTGTATCCTTCACTGCCTTTGATATCCCACAATCTTGTGTGTCCCATTCTGTGACAGTTCGCGCCTGAAAGTTGTGGTCGGTGGTCAGTTTGTGTGTAAATGTATGTTTTTGATCAACCTTTTCCACTTTTTATGTCATTTGTAGAGAGAAATTAATATTGCAGTAATGAAATATCCACTTAGTTATCACCAAAGCTCTCTATATTTTCCTGTAGATCATTAAACCATTACTCTGCCTCAGAAGCCTGTCCAAAATCAGTTTCATTAGGTGCCTTTGTGCAAAAACGCTGCCTGCAAAGTCATTGCCTGATACGGCAGTGAGGCAGCAAGTCACCTGCCTAAGTTTTCGGATGCAGCCTATAACTCCATAATCTTCTTCCTTCAGACTGAGAGCTTGCACGAAAACAAGAGGCGGGATTTATCACACAAACCAAACACATCCAAACTTAACCGATCATATCCAATTATAGCGCGATGGAGACATTGCCTTCTCTCATGTGAGTTTCCCCCATTCATCTCTATGAGCCTTCAGAAAAGTCATGGCACGCTTTAGGGTCTCTGCAGAAAGTTTATGGACCGAAGGGGGCAAGCCTCCGCTGTAACTTTACCTGCGGGTGTCACTGTTAGACAGTGTTACTTTATAAAAACGAGTGTTGTATCATATTTAGTCATATTTGCGCCATGTAGGAAAATATACTATCCAATATGTTTAGTAATATGTACATATGTAATATATATATATATATATATATATATATATATATATATATATATATATATATATATATATATATCAGCGGAGTGCGGTGTTGTCTTAAAATGAGGAGGCAGTTTTATATATAATGTATATGTATATATGCAAAAAAAACACCCCTAAAATCACACATAGTATATATATAAAACACCCCCACCAGCCCCAATCAACATTAACAAAATAAAATATATATATGTATATACCCCACCCCGCTCCAGTCCGCAGGAATATTTTCAAAATATAACCGGTATGTGGTGTAAAAAAGGTTGGGGCACCCGTTGTTATGATTTTAAATCTGTATTCAACCTCAGAACGATCTCAAAGTAAAAAGTCTGATTTTATGGTGGCTGTGCTTTAAAATTAAATGATCATAATCTTTATTCAAGTGAAGAAGGATTTTGAAAGTCTGACTGTGATTGTTGAGTACTGCTGTAAGATTGACCCTGTCTGGTTTAAATGTTTGAAACAATAAACAATTAACTAATGTATTATTTTTTATTTGATTTTATTTTTTTCAATGTATATGTTTTCTGAGGTAGAGAATGTCCGACATGAGCTGCAGAGGTTGACTGTAGCGTGAGCAGTAATGCAGGTGGTCCTCCAGTGGAGGCAGGGAGTGTTGGGAAGCACCCTGGAATGATTGGAATCTCATGGAGTGTGTATACAGGTGGGCTGGGATACAATGCAAGATTGGATCAGACAGTTAATTGGGAAACCAAGTCCCCGACAGTAAACCAGCAGCTGGACTTTGCATTCTGCTCTGAGGCTCAATCAGTGAGAACAGGCAGAAATATGGAAGTAAAATAATGACAAATGTCTTTGAAACAAAAAAAGAATGTTGAATTGCACTAACTGAAAAAAAAAAATGCATTGCATTAAAAGTGCTTGCATTTTAATGCCTTATATTTTCAGAGCTTGCATTTTTAGGGGCTGAAATTTAACATAGTTGTTTATTTAAACTGTCAATTTTTCACATCAAAACATTTCACACATATTTTCATAATTAAAAATACAATAATTCATATTCACCTTCCAGAGTTCACTTCTGAAACATTCAAATGCTTAACGTGCCTCAGTGAACTATTACAGCGATGTAATAGACCTCATACCTCAGATCTCAGTATACACCATATTGATGATGCAAACTATATACAGGCAAGCAGATGAAACCAGAATACTGCACGTTAAACATTTCCCATAAAGAAAACACTTAACGTGGTTTGTTCATTAATTATAAATGACCAAATTCGGTGTCTAATTAATCAAATATACTATATACAGATAAGCAGATGACTCCAGAATATTAACACAAACCACAAAGTTCCACCTAAGCCTTTTTCTCCCATAGAAAACCAAGTGTGGTAAAGTTTGTTTTAGGTTTGATTTTCGCTACATATTAGCCCAGGCTGCTTTAGGGATCATCTGCAAATATACCTTACAGTATAAAACGAAGTCCAATAATTCATTCAATTTAATGTTTACAGACAGGTCTATAGTAAATGCCTAGAGGGCAAACTGACTGTATATATATTGCCAATATCTCGCCTTAGACAATACTACCTCTAAGTATAGAAATATTTTTATTAGTACACAAATATTTGTAAGAAAACACCAGGGAAACACCAGTATTACAACTCAGCATCACACAAGCCATGGTATAAAGTTAAGGAAACTAAGCAACCAAAAATAATATCCCCCGGTTTCACAGACATGGCTTAAGCCTAGTCCCAGTCTAAAGTGTAAGTCTGAGCTGTTTCAACTAAAAAGAAACTTGCACAGACTGATCTTTAAATATATCAGTGCCTTTGTTTTGTCTCAAGATGCACACCAGTAATGTTTTTTTTCTAAGGCATGTTAATAAAAATTACTTAAATTTCCTAATTGAACAATGGCCTTATCCTGGTTTAGTCTAAGTCCCGTCTGTGAAACCGGGCCTAAATATCTTAGATGTAACGTTAGCTCTTCATCAGGTAAAATAGCATTATAATGTCCTTTGGTAGAGAAAGCTGCTTACATGTGGCTTCACATGCTGAATTAAACATTAACATAGCTTGAGTCTTAATCAGCTTTTCCACAAATACATATGGGTACTGATAATCATAACTTCTACCGCTTGCTCCATTTCTGCTCCATTTCTGTGTTTGTGAATGAATGACTTGCTCTACCTGTTGCTTCGGTCTCCATCAACACCCCCTTGTGCCACCTGCTGGTGAGAGACTAACAACAGTTGCAGATTATACATCTGTAATTTACTGCTAATCCTGCAGTTCCTGGATGTGCAATACTGAATTTTATAAAGAATTTGAACCACTGAATTAGTGGAAGTGAAAATGAAGTAGAATTTGTGAAGTGAAATAAAATGGACTGAAAATTGCCTGTCGAATATTAAACCTCCTATTTTTAAATAGACTGAATATTTTGGAAGTGAACTCTGGAAGGTGAATATGAATTATTTAATTTTGTATTATGAAAATGTATGTGAAATATTTTGAACTGAAATATTGACAGTTTAAATAAACAACTATGTTAAATTTCAGCCCCTAAAAATGCAAGCCATGAAAATAAAAGGCATAAAAATGCAAGCATTGTTAATGCAAGTTAAAATATAAAATCGGTCACAGTTATAAAACCCTGAAAAATGTTTTCACATAATTTAAACCGAAATTTGTCATTATTTTACCTCCATTGTAGAAGGTTCTGGAAATAATCTGCCTGTGTCTGTGTAACGCCATCGTTTGGACAAACTTGATAACAATCATTTCCCCCTCAGTAGTGTACTGCAAACCTGCTGCCAAAGAACATTCTGAAGGTTGCTTTCTCCACTTCTAAAGATTAATGAGCACACTTTGCCACAAATACACGATGTAGTCCTATCAAGATAAATCAATAAAATTATGATAAACTGTCCTCTTGAATCCCAAACATTAAACACTCAGCTGGTGCCAAACATTAAACTAATGTGCTATCACTTCTCACTTGCAAGTCTTGGATTGTGGTCCCAAATGGAAAAAACGCATTTGTGGTGCACATGTTTGTGTTTGCATTCAAAGGGAACTTGCTGCCAACTTTGTGCATGATGTGAGAACTGTTTTTAAAGTGTGAAATTATTAAATGAAATCAAATTAAATCAACATTTCCCCCTCAGTTTACTCTAAAATGCATTTCTGATCATGACTCCTCACTTGGAGTGAGCAGAAAAGTGTTACCTCTGCTGTGTGATATTGCCTCTACCGAACCCATTTTCTTTGTAAGCACATATGCTTGTACAATGACAGTTATACGATTTATATTAAACACATTATGCAGCATAAAGCAGGAAAATGATAACCCAAATCTGGATCATTTTGGCAACCCAGCGCTGGGTTGTTTTGACCTAGGATAAGTTGGGTTAAATGTTCAACACAACATGCTTCAAAACTTTACCAAAACTCAACTATTGTTTAAAAATTACTATACTGGGTTAAAATTATAAAATTGACCCAAAATGGGCTGTAAATTAAAATTACTTTAACACACAAAGGATGACTCTATTTTTTATGTTTTGAGGAATTGGTTAAATGTATTTGTTGTGGCAACATTGTGTGACAGAATGGATATGAATGCAGTGGAAGCAGCCTCTACACAGAATATTACAATGGAAATACAGTATGTAAATTTTTTTTTCAGTCATATCTTTGTCTAAGTCTTTTATAAGCTATCTAACTTTTTAGCACTGGATTATAAAACATAGTAATTAATAAATGGCAAATTCACAGATATTATTGTATATTTAAGGAAAGGGAAAACATAACTTTTCTATTAGTATTAAATGTCTATTAATATCTATTAATATTTTCTATTCTATTTTCTTTTCTATAAGTCATTTTTTACTTGTATTCATAATTCCATAATTGGAGTTCTTCTCCATGCAGTCTGTTCTGAGGATCATACTTGTGACTTGTGGGTTTTAATGCTCCAGGTGTGAAGTCACATTTTACTCTGTTAGTTTCAGTTCCTGGCCAGATCTTCTGTAGTAAAAGTGACTGTTGTGCCAATAAATAAGATTCTAAATGGCTAAAACAGCCGTCAGTCATGGTCCCCTGCCAGTTTATTGGAGGGTCTGTGGTTTCCTGCATTTTGTCATCCTGTATCATCCAGCCATATGCTTAAGATTCAGAAGTTTCCTGAGTCCTAGCCGAATACTGAGTATGTGATATTATGATTAAACCACATCACTGGATTGGTCTGAACTGCTATTATTAAATCTGTCTCAATGCATAATCCTCATAATTCAAGCAGGTTCAAACACATACAGTACAGTGGAATGAAAGAATGTGAAAGAACACAGAATGCATTTTAATAGTTTTTAAAGGTGTGTAATTCGAAGATATTCCCAAACAGATGATTGTGTGCTTTTTATGTGATTTTAATTCAAAGTTGTGTCTAATTACTTAAGTAAACATTAAGTAAACCGTTCTAGATTTTTCACAGATGGCCTTTTTTAATGTGTCCCAGATGCATCACGACCTGGCCTTGACCCAAACGGTTTGCAAAAACTGACAAATTCAGAGCAGGCTTATCCGTTGTCATTTTACTCTCTAGACATGTCTCTTACTGACGCAGAGAGCTGCAGTCTCTTTAACCGTCACTTATGTTCTTTGATGAAAGACAAAGAAAAGATTGGGCTCCTTCAGCTATCAGAAAGAAAATAACAACAGTCACGTGATATACGGGGTTTTGTACCTCAGTGAACGTCATCCATCAACACCTACAGTTGTGCTGAAAATTACCCTAAATCACTTTTTGGAAGGAGGCTGAGCAGACTCTCAGACCTTGTGTGGAAAACTCTTCAGTTGGCTGTGTTGTTCTTGGCATGGCATGAAGAAATGACAACATTACCCTTCCTGCTAAAGGAAAGTCATTCCCTGTGGGGTCAAGGTAGAAGGTTCATTCAGGATCAAAAAGTAACATGGGCCAGAGGTACTCCAAAACAACTCTTTTATTTTTTGGATGGAAAAGGAAAACTTTCCTCTTGCAATGCACGCACTGGCTGTGAAATTTCTAGATACTCAGGAGAACAATATAAAGCTACATAATTACTTGAATGCAAGGAAGAAATAGGATTATCTTGCACTCTGTGCAAATAAAACTGTGCCCGGAGGGTACTGCTTCATGACAATCGCTGTGGGCACATTTGAATGTAACAACAAGAAATAACATTTCTGAATTAAAATGACGGTTCACGCAAAATTTCTTCCAAAAGGAAAACCATACAGGTTTGGAAGAACATGAGAGTGAGTACATCTTTAAAATCTTTAAAAAGATAGTCCACCACGAATGTAAATTCATCATTTAGAAAGTAAGTAAGAAAGAAAGAAAGAAAGGTGGTAGCCAAACAGCATCGGTTCCAACTGACTTCCATTATTTACTTGACCAATCAAGTCAATAGGAATGGAAACTTTTTGGTAACCAACATTTTTAAAAATGTCTTCTTTTGTTTTCCACAAAAAAGTGACATGAGGGGGATTAAATATTAAAGGAATAGTTCACCCAAAATTGAAAACTTTATCATTATTCACTCACCCTCATGTCTTTTATTTTTTTCTTCTGTAAAACACAAAAGAGATTTAGAATAATGTCTGTTTTTTGTTTTGTTGTTGTTGTTTGGGGGTTTTGGTTTTTTGGACTTCACTTTCACAAAAAAAACAAAAAAGATAAAGACGTTTTAAAAAGTTATAAAAATAAGTTTTGTGTTCCACATAAGAAAAAATCATTCAGGTTTGTAATGAAAATTCTGTCACCATTTACTCAACCAATGTTAACTGGTAACTAAAGAGATTGGAAGACAATGGGAGCTGAAACTGTTTGGATATTTTCTTATGCTCTACAGAAGAAAGAAATCATACAGATTTGGAACAACATAAGAGTGAGTAAATAATTTTGGGTGGACCATCCCTTTTAAGATCCTATTTCTTTCCACAGTATTCAAAGTGGTCGGAGAGAAAGAAACATCACACCAACAGCAAATCAACTAACGCATACAAAAGTTACATTTGTTTGGAAAGACAAACAGAAAAAAAGTCTTGCTTGTTTACCTGCGTGTGTGTCTGTGTTCAGCTTTGTTTGTGATCAGTGGTGTATTTTTCATACCCAATTCATGTTTGTCTTGATTTGTGTTTATTTGCTTGTGTTTTTATTGATTTGTCTGTTTGGGGCCGCTTCTGATGGGCCATATTCATCATGCATTGTTTAGACACGGCTGTGATCAGTGCAGCTGGGTGCTTGGCAGGGTTTGAGGGGTCATAAATATATTTCCCATTCATTTCGAAAGCCACGAATTGTTTCCCCAAGGGGAACGTTCTTTGTCTCACTTTGATCACAGTATATCATACACAAACATCTAAATCGGATGGCTAATCAAAAACGTCTTTCACAGAGGGAAAATGCATGGCTGGCTTTGACCACAACTGAAAACAAATCCACTTATCCTGGGTTTTGCCTATGTGTCGGGGGAACGGCAAAGCCACAAATCAAACGAGTCCAAACTTCTGCAGCTATCGAATCACCAGCTGCTCTCATATATAAGCAAAGACGTTTGAGAAGTTGGCCGACTCGATAAAGTGCCAGTCCAGAAATTAGAATGCTCCCTCACGTGGTCTTCACAGAAACACCAAACCATAATATTACTTCTTCAACAACATTTACATAACATAATCCTCTTCAACCTTTGGTAAGGTTTCCATTAAAACATTTTTATTTATTGATTTTTTTTTTTTTTTTTTTTTTGACGTTTATTGGGAAGGTTTATCATGAAAAAAAAAGCTGAAATTGAAATTCCTAAGATTTGTTTATTTATAAGGTAAATAAAAGATATGAACTACATTGTAAACTTGAACAGAAACAAAAAAACTGAAAAATATGCCATATGTAGTGTTGCATTTATAAATATGAACACTACCATACAAAAGTTTGGGGTCAGTAAGAGTTATTTTTATTATTATTATTATTATTATTATTATTTTTTATATATATATAAATTCATACTTTTTTCACTAATATTTCATTGAATTTATCACAAAAGTGACAGTAAAGACATTTATAATGTTACAAGCGATACTGAATATTCAGCTTTGCCATTACAGGAATAAATTACATTTTAAAAATATATTAAAATAGAAAACAGTTATTTTAAATTGTAGTAATATATCATAATATCACTGTCTTTACTGTAATTTTGATCAAATAAATGCAACCTTGGTGAGCATAAAAGATTTCTTCAAAAACATTAGCAAAAATCTTACCAAACACAATTTTTAGAAGTGTAGTGTAATGTTTTTTAATCACTCCTTCAGTGATCATGGAACATTATTTCCAGTCCTTAAGTACACAAGCCTTTGGCAAGGCAAGTGAAAAGATACCCATAATATGTTAGATTTTTATTTTATTATTCTTCTAAATTAAATGTTTATCAATATGCCAAGTCATTTTCAATCTGTTTCCATCCAAAGTAGCAAAATTGTGAAAAAAAAGTAGGTATAAAACTATTGTTTCAATATAATTCATCAATTAATTAAAAAAATGATGGCATCCTTTGTTTCTTTACAAACAGACAATGATAATCTTTATTCTGTGGTCACAGATTATGTCAATGTGTTTTTAATTAATGGTATTTTTATCAAAATCTGTGTCTAAATACAGTAGCAAACCATAAGGGCAAAAATTAAAACAGTGCAAAGATCCTCTCAAAGGCACTCATGTGGAATGTTAACAACATTCAAACTTACATTTATTTACAATGTTAAAATCGGTTGAAATGCATAGTCTCTTCAAAAATGTGGCCACCTTTAAACCCCTTTGAAAAATATTTAGACTAATCTTCAAAGTTCGGTGCCACCGGGGGCTGAGCTCTGGTTTGCAACCCTGTCTGTTTCACAGACCAAGAGAAAAACCCTAACCACTCAGAATAAAATAAAGCATGGCCCAGTACTAGTTGTTAACAGCCTTCAGAGTACCAACATAGTTGATTCCTGAGGAAACAAGCAGGTTGTGACTGGCTGGAGTGCAGGCATCATAAATGTGCATGCTCAGAGCTCTGGTCACTGTCGTGACTGTCGTCCTCATTGCTGGGCGAACCAATGGGATGGTGTAGTCCGACCATTGGGGAGAACTCAGAAGGCAAGAGAGTTCCTTTCTTTACGTTCACCAGTTCTTTCTCCCGCGCAGCGGCTCCCTGCTGACCTCCCTTCACCCGCTTCCACTTCATCCGTCTGTTCTGGAACCACACCTTTACCTGTGTGCAAGAGAAATACTTTTAAAGTAGTCATATAAAGTATATAGAAAGCAAACAAGATGGATAATTTTATTTCAAATTTAAATTCGAGAAGGTAGAATTAAAATGGAATGAAATAAAAAAAATGCAACTGTTGATAGTGTCATTTTTAATAGTACATTTTATTTCTCAATATGAATTTCAACATGAGTTAAACAATTTTGTTGTGTGTGTTTTTTTAAATTAGTTTATATATCTATTAGCAGAAATACATTTATTTTTAATACTTCATTTTATTTTGGTTAATCTTTATTATATTTCAAGTAATGAATTTCATTGACTGTAGGGAAGAACTTAAATGCTCTAATTCAATGTTTTATTTAATTAAACTGAATTATCATAATATTAAATACAATTTTATTTATTTAGTTTTGTGTATATGCAATATTTTATATTAAACATTTTTATTTAAATTTATTTTACATTATATGAAAACTGTGATGGACATATTTGTGCTGCTGTCTGGCAAAATTAAAATGTTTAGAATTTTGAAAAAAATTAGTTATTTTGTTTTCTGCAACTGCAAGGGTGTCAGTTCTTCGATTCTGAACTTATACTTGTAAGAATAATTATGAACAAATAAATGTTGTATAATATATATTATTCAAGTAGAAACAAATGAATACTTTAGTGTTGTTTGCTTATTAGGAGATACATTTTTGGCAAAGCTATTATACAGTAGTCAATTACACACAATGTTTATGGGACATTATTGGTCTCTTAGCAACACAGGCGTCCAAGATCTGCATCAGGGTAACTTAACGCCACTTTGTGGGAACGTGTGTTAGGGTGTGTGTTATGGCACTTTCCAAAAAGAGTTATTTTGGCACGCAGACCCCCACTCTAAAACCACCATCATGCCCTCTGTATCAGAACCCCCTTCAAACTGCACACTTGTATCAGATTGGATGAGCGACAGATTTAAAGTCTTTCTCTCAAAGACTTCTGCCAACACAGCACTCAGATCCCACACGCATAGACCACATACATAAACCAACTAAAACACCTCATTTCATATGTTTTGTGGGTCCTTCCTATCTTCTTTTAATCTTTAAAGCAACTGTGGATCTGGTGGACTTTTTCTGCTGGAGCAGATTTCTGGTAAGTTTGGTGGATCAGCAATATAATTGGCTCTGTGGGGCACTAGCATTGGCTCTCTAGGCTATTTCCACCAGGTCAGCAGTGTTGGGCAAGTTACTCTGAAATCTGTAATCAAATTACTGATTACTGATAACTCCTTTTAAAAGTAATCACGTTACAGTTCTGATTACTTTATTTCAAAAGTAATTAGTAATTAGTTACATTACTAGTTACATTACTTTTTTTCTCCATGAAATTTACGAAATCCCAGGATACACGCTCCCAATAAATATTTGTTATTAAAGCATTAACATTCACAGAACACTGCTATTTTTAACTAAAGTAGACTTTTAACTGCTGCGTGCTTTGTTTGGCAGAATGCCAGCAAAGAACAATCTGTTGTATATGCATAATGAATATTTCATAATGTCTACAATTCGTGTGTTATAATGAGAGGATTCGTGAGCATGCAAATTTCAGCACTGCATTGCAAACATGTGTTATAGCCTAAATAGAAACCCTGCATACACTTGCGTCTGTTAATCATTTATATTTTATATGAGTTCATGTTGTTTTTGAGCAAAAGATGAATATCAGTTTATTTGTTTTAGATATTTTATGTTTAGTTATTTCTATTTTACGGGAGTCCTGTGAATCATTTTATTCTCTCGCATTCTGCACACACACGTCTCTGCATTCGCCTATCAAGTCTTGTAGCGTGTGCTACATCCATTTTTCAGTCTCAAGATTATAAAACACTGCATTCTGTCAGCAATATAACGCGGCAGTAACATATAGAGACATCGGCTTGTAATACTCTAATTACTATTTTGAAAATTATAAAGTGTTAGATTACTCCGTTACTAAAAAAGTAATCAAATTACAGTAACGTGTTACTAAGTAATGCGTTACTGCCCAAAACTGCTGGTCAGTTATGTGCTGATGCAAAACTCCTGGTCGCCCATTGGCCCAAGTTCCATGTCCTGACTTGACACTTGTATTTGTGTCTCCACTGGGATGATCAAGCTGCTGCCTAAAACGGGTCGATCAGATCTGGGCCGAGTGGTGGCGCCTCACCCCCCCCCCCCCCCCCCAACCCCCGGTTTGACAGGGGGATTATTTCAGGCTGAGAGGGTTATTTTAGGAAGCGCAGCACAGGTATTTTAGAGTGAGCTCTGAAGTAAGTCGGCAGATACTTTACATGACAAAAACATTTAGATGAAGTGTGATAACTTTTTTTGCAGTTATTTGGATTAATAACTACAAGATTTTATGGATCTGTGCATATTTCCCATTTCATTTATATTATTTCAGAACAGTACGTATTTGTATACATATTCAAAGTGTGTGTGTGTGTGTGTGTGTGTGTGTGTGTCTGAATAAATAAAATATAAATATAAATATAAATATAAATATAAATATAAATATAAATATAAATATAAATATAAATATAAATAATACAGCGAAGGTGCACAGAAAGGGTTGATTTTCAGGCTTTTTTGTTTAAGGTCTGAGATCAACCCACGTCCACAGATTTATTGGATCTGTGCTGGGAGTTACTGGATAGGAAGCAATTGTGTGGAGGAGTAGCAAAGAGAAAGGGGAATAAAACACAAAAATGCAAATCCTAAGTGAGTTGCATATAAAGTAAAGCTTCTTTTTAGGTCAAGATGCTGGAATGAATCTAAACTCTGGAATGGCTGTGTGGGATGTGTGGGCCATTTTGAATCTATCTATCTATCTATCTATCTATCTATCTATCTATCTATCTATCTATCTATCTATCTATCTATCTATCTATCTATCTATCTATACTGTATATAAACTAAAATGATTCCATGATTATTCAGAACTTTTGTGACAAAGTGCCTCAACAACAGGGCATGTCTATGGGGCAAGTTGTCACAACTAAGTCTGCCATTAAACAGCTACTATTGTATTTGCAATAAAGTATAAACAGTAAATTTATGAAATTGAAAAACGCCAAATTCTGATATAAATAAAACCAACAGAAATTGCACTTAATACATTTCTTTTAAATTAGTTTGATTTACTCTAAATTTTATAGCAACTGAGATACTATACACTTCTGTTGCAACTAGCCCCAGTCTCCTCTATATGCTTTTCATTGTCGCTATTTTGAAAGGTTTATATGATTGCAATTGCAGTTAATTAGCAGATGGGAAAATTGGATGCCTTTGAATTAATGTAATATGCAATAAAAATGTGCATGGGGACCCTGGTTCAAGTCCATCTCGGATCGCGTCCAACTCCTGTTGTTCCTCTCTCTCTCTGTCACTTTCTCTCTGTCTTATCTAATAAAAGCCATTCAAAAATGTTCTTAAATTCAAAGAGACCTATAATATATACATAAAAAGTGTGTTCACGCGCATAAATAAAATATAATGTATTTTGGAACCTGAGATTTAACATTATGGCTACATTTGACAGTTGATCAGACTTCACTGTCATTATTTACATGATTCAATATGCATTTTTATTTACTTATTTTACTTAATATTTTTTTTATTTACTTATTTTTATTTAGAAGCAATCCCTCCCTCAAGCCTAACAAATAAACTGGACTCCTCAACACAAAGCCCTGTGTAAAACACGTTACTCATTTTTAATGTAAAACATATTTCTAGAGAGCTCATACTGAAATATTTTGAGATTTATATCATTAAATGAGTTCTTGTTATTTAATTTGTTGAAACTTACTAACATTAACTTTACTAACACTTTATATGACTTAATCACTTTAAGTGAAGTCAGTCTTTGCAAAGCCTTCTTTTTTTTTTTTTTTAACTAGTCAAGCAAAAAAATATTTTTGAAGCCAATGGAAGTGCCAGTGTTATGTCTGTTGGTAACATGTGAAAACAGACTCAGCATTGAACGTACTTGTCTCTCTGTGAGGTCAAGGTTGACAGCGATTTCGTAACGTCTAAGCCTTGTCAGATAGTTGTGGTGAGCAAATTCTGATTCCAGTTCCCGAATCTGTTCCTTGGTGAACGCTGTGCGCTCCTTCCTAGGTTTACTGCTCACGTCTGACTTATAGCTCCCATCCTGGGAATCTGAAATGAAAAACAGATCACTTTCCAGCCGCTGTAAATGCTCAGAAAAAGAAAAGGAGAGAGAGAGAGAGAAAAAAAAAACGTTAAGGGAAAGCAAAGGGGTGAAAAAATAAGATGGTGTGATAAACTGCAGGGCTCCGAAATAAAATAAACGAACAAAAATAAAAATGAAAGCAGAACAATTTGGCCTGCCAATCACCTTTTATTATGGCGATATGGCTCTGGTGTTTTTAGCAGGCGGAGAAGGGCCAGAGAATGGAACACATGCTTTCAAATCTGGCCTGAATCAACAGGGCTTCGTTCACACTCTTCAACAATCAGATCAGTTTACTCTTCATTTTCCACACACTACTCCTTTAACAGAAAACATGAAGCTTTCCCAAGGAACATTTCTGATTGGTCCAAAAATGATCAAATTCAACCTTAGCTGTATGTGTGTTGATTGAGGCTTGTTATAAAATATATAATTTATAGAGTAATATATAAAGTTATGATGCATCTATATTACTGAGGTAAAATTAATCTAAAAAATAGGAATATATAGGGTACAAAATCACAGCTGGATCTAATAATTTATTAGTTAATTTATTACTTTAAATAGTACAGTTAAAAATAAACATTTACTTTGGTACTGCCTAGCTAACAATGAAACTGAATAGATTATCATGAGCAAAATATATCAGTTCAAGGGCAAATAACTGATTGTATTTTTATTTTATCAATAATAATTTTTGCCATGTTTGAATAGCAACTGGCTAAAGCAAAAAAAAAATAAAAAAATAAAAAAATAGCTTTTTAAATTATAACAAATCACAGGTCACAACAGTGTGTATATATATGTGAATAGCAACCAAAAACATTATCATTATTACTCCATTCCTTATAATTTTATGTACATTTTATTTTAATATTTCTAATCTGAACTACTGTGCGTTTGAATTTCATGTTCAGCCCTTTTCTTTTCTACCCAACTAATATTCA
Source organism: Cyprinus carpio (assembly GCF_018340385.1). NCBI lineage: Eukaryota > Metazoa > Chordata > Actinopteri > Cypriniformes > Cyprinidae > Cyprinus > Cyprinus carpio. Next base: position 17,730,347 of record NC_056590.1, on the reverse strand, counting down.
AATCTCAAAATGTTTACTTTTTTTATAATATGACTAATAGTGTAATGAAAACACTAATCAGTTAATAGACAGAGAGACAGAGAGAGTCTGATACAGCTCGTACAATTTGTTAAAAAAGAAAAAAAAAATCTTTGAAGGAAAATAATATGTTTCCAAAGAATATCTTTTGGCTTGCCATTCAGGAACGGGTGTGATTTAGATGTTGAATTTTTGGCTCCTTTGAAACCGGAATAAAAATACAACTGCTCTAGAAATCCAAGGTTTTTACAGAACACAAGATTATGAGCTTTGAAACTCATAATTTATATCCAACATAACTTTTCAAAATAATCTATAATCTGTTCAGCCTATCGCTGCAATATCTCGTTACGTGACACGGCTCTAAATGGAAACCACACTGGCTTTGATAACTGCCAACAGACTGGAGGAAGCTGGATTTGGTGTAAAGGCAATGCAAGTGCCAACAGGAGCCTTCTGGAAATTTCTACTACCATTGGGCCTATCCATCAGTATGCCATCATGCCATAAATTACAGGCACCTGGCTGAAAAGCCACAGCATTTAGACCCCCTTCATGGTATGACTAAACAGACAGAAAGAAATCTTAGACGTATAGTATAAGCTGGGGTAATTCAGTTCAGTCTACTGTAAAGGTGAAAAAAAAGTGAACTAATCATTTTAAACACAGCAGTGACTTTTTTTCCTGAAGACATTTGCTCTCTTCACAACTACACTTTATACGGCAAGATCTGTGTGTTCGTGGATAACAATCCAGTTACATTTTCTGTGCCGATTTTAAATACTGTACATCAGTGTCAAACCACTTAGATCAGTAGGTGTGACATTTTCTATTGTTCTTGAAATATACGGGTCACGTTTTGTATAAAAATTCTCCAGCTGCAGCTTTAACTGTTTTCCCCAGCAGTAAATGGTGCATATGTGTTTGGGGGTATCAAAAGCGCAGCTGCGGGCAGTGTGAGCATTTAACGGCGGCTTTCACCTGTGGTCTATTAAAGACCTGAGGGTAAATGCCAGAGTGACTTACACCTCTGAGACTGATGAGAGAAAGAAACAGGGCATCCGTACAGCACCAGGCCCTGCCAGTAAAACACCACTGTGCCGTGTCCAGCCCATTCAGGATTCTGGTCCTGCTTTTTGTTTAATGAACTAATGAAGACTAAGAAATTTCAAGCTGTTTTTGACCATATTTATAACAACTGCTCAGTTTGATTTATTTGTAAAGTTTGCACATTCCTCTATACGGTTCATGGACAGATTAGAGTGTTTTGTGTCTGCGTGAATTTGATCTCAACGTCAGATGTGTAAAGATTATTGACGCTCTTTTGCTTATGTATTTTCTAACAGAGGACAGTTGTATTAAATTAAGTAGTATGTAGTTAAATGCACACTGAAAAAAAAAAAAACACAACGGTGTAGGATTTACTTTTCCACTCAGAAACTGCAAATAAATTTCACAATTTACAAAGAAATGACAAGTAACACACTGAATTAAATCTGAAACTTTTAAGTATAAAAACTTACCTTCTTAGTTTTTTTTTTTTTTTACAGTGCAGCAGAAATCAAATAAAATCCATTTAGTACATATGAACCACTTTTGTTTAAATTGTCTTGATATAGACTAAACTTTATAAATAAAAAATCTTAATTGCTATTTGAAGTTTGAATTTTAAAATAAAGTTTTTTAATTCTTTGATCATTATTATCCTATTTTAAATCATTTTAATTATGTCAAAATGTAAAGGTACATTAATCTTTGAATTCTTCCTGAATATTGCACAATAAACTATTAAAATAAAACCAAACTATTTTCTAAACATATATTAAACATATAATTTGGTGTATAAATGCATTTCACCTTAATATTTATTAAAATATATTATCACAATTAAACTCCAAATCTCAGTTCTGAGTCCAGATTACAGAAAATAGAAAATACAACAAATATTATAAAAAAAAACAATTATTTTTGATTGATAAAGTCTTTACTTGTGCTATTCTGAATAAATCTGATGAGAAATAAAAGCGACAATATTCAGTTCTCAAGTCATGGAAAACACTTGAATTATTCATACTGTAATAATCATAATAAATTATCAACTATTAAAAAACAAACAAAAAAACAATCAAGATAAATAAATAAAATCAAATACACACTGCCTTTTTTACTGAATGCATATTAACAATGGAAGAAAACGTTTTGAGTCGCGTACCTGAACTGTCACTCTTTCCTTTGCTATTCCGTCGCTCCGGCTCAACAGGTGACATGGTCTGTCTCCTGTATTCTCCAGACACACACGACACCACAGAAGGGTCACTTCCAGAGAGTGCTGGGTTGCCCGTGCACAGGCCCTGCGAACCCGCTCCTCCTGCACTGCACAGTTCTGGAGCCGCGGCGTCAGGGTGCGGCAGGCAGAGGCCGTGGCGTTCACTGTCGATCGACGACATCTGCGGCACGTGCCAGGAAGGCTGATGCTGCGAGTGGTGTAGATGCTGTTGAGCGGGGTGAACTCTGAGATGAGGTCCTCCGAAGCCACCCTCCTCCCCCGTGTAGCCGCAGGGTGGTGAGGTTCCCGGGAGGTCAGGGTAGGAGACGTGGTCAGAGCGGCCATGCAGGGCCAGGGAGGACTGGTTGAATGCTGGGTGCAGGGCTTGGGATGGGGCATGCGGGCTCCGAAGGCATCCGAAAAGAGAGTGATCCATGTCTCTTTAGTATCTACAAATCCACTTAACTCCGTGAGCAGGAAACCAGGGAAGCCCCAAAATCACACAGCCACACACCCGTGCCCACCGTAGTCCAGGAGTCAACGGCGAAAGGAAGAGGGAGCGGGCAGCGATGAAAGGCAAGGCCTCCGGTAATCCTGAGCATGCAGCCCCGTTGCCAGGCCGAAAAAGAGGGTAAACACACACAGCCTGCAAGAGGAAGCTCGGGTGACAGATGGGAGAGAGAGAGAAAGCGAGGGAGAGGGAAAGACAGAGTCGTCTGGGCCCGACTGGATACAGCGCTTCTAGAGAAGTGGAGTTGGAACGAGGGAACGAAGGAGGGGGGCTGAACGGAGGTGCTGGAGGAATGGATGTTATATATAGGGCGTAACATGAGAGGGAGGTTGGGTCGCAGGCTCCTCGCAACTGACCACATGCGTACAATCTTCCTCCAGAACGGCAAGGTACAATAAATCTGAGGCCAGCCAACTAGTTCTGGGCTCGTGAAAACTAGGGTACGATATTTTGGACCTGGGCTATCCGATCCCACGGACACTTTTTCTAAGAAATGAGTTGCATAAGCAGCCAAAAAGTGAGTGTGGAATGGATCGAAGGGGTTATGGGGGTCTTAGGGGTGAGATGGGGAATGGAGTGAGGGGTTATGGGGTTCTATCCGGTGTCTATCTGTCTGCACAAAATCATCTACATTGTCAGCATCATCTTGTAAAATTATGGAATTCATTCAGAGTGTGAATAGGATCATCCAATAAAATGTCAGCACAAAAGCATATACAACATTTGACAGAACTGCTTAACTGCATGAGACAGAATAAGTTTGCATTGCTGAAAATGGCTTATATTTTGGATAAAATCTGTTAAAAGGACAATCGTATAAAAGTGCCATTGTATTTTGAATTAAATTCATTAACACAACTAATCAAATATGACACAGACAGTCTGTCTACCCTGCAACATTTCAGAAATATATAACTAATCCAAATGGCAAACTGGACTTGCTGTTTCAGACATTCAGATTTCTATAAATCTGTCTACCAACAGATATGCTGGAGTGTTGCTGGTCACTTGCATTAAAAAAAAAAAAAAAAATCCTTGAGAACACAGATGCTGTTCATTCTCATGTGTATTTCTCAGATGGAAAGCCATATTTCTCTCCCAGAATGCTCGGTGAAACAGAAAACTTGAAAGAGCATTTTTGCCTGTCACAAATATGTTTGGTTTTGAGCAAGGCATGAAAACTCATTTAATGACCTGAGCTGACAGTACAGGAAAAGTATATATTTTAATGAACATTTTACGGAAAACAAAAACAATTTTATTGACTTTTATTCAGTTTTCATACTGCAAAAAATCAGAACAATCAAATGAATGTTATTGGTTGGAGGAGCAATTCATTTTTCCCCCACCGTTTTAATTTCACTTTATAGATTTCAACCACAATGCAATAACAACTCACATTAATGCAGAGATCATAAAGGATCTCATTTTTTATGTAGTGGAAACTTGCTGAAGAAAGTGTACTCGTGAATGCACTGTAATTACAAAAATGCTGGCAAAACGGAAAAAAAAATATTTAATCTTCTTTCAATGTCTATTAAATAGTCTTGTGGCAAGTTTATTTTTTATCATTTCAGAATATTTTTTTGCAACTCTTGTCTATGATTAATTAGCTGTACATTTAATTAAAAATAAAAGGCATTGGAATTCTTTAGTGGATAAAAATAATACTTTTATCCCAGTTTTATGGAATCCATTACATGCTTGGACTGGTAATTTAACACTTTTATGATTGGTGTAGCTCAGCTGGAGTAAAAATATAATAATAATAAATCAAATAAAAAGTAGTTGTAGACTTTCCACCCAGCAGTATTAGCTTGAAAAGTCAACAGTATTTTACACAACACTGACATTAGCAGTTCTGTTTTCAACCCAAACTTTGCGATTCCATAACCTATGCTTTGTAGCTGCGAAATATTGGCCGCTGTCAATCTTGTCCACACGTCCTTTACATTCAGCACTATCTCTACATTTAGATGGCTGTGGCGAACCGAACACGCACATGAGCCTGAACCCAGAGAGGAAATTGGGTTCATTTCAAGGGGAAATGACTTTAGCAGACCACCAAAATCCGATGTGGGTGTTGCTGCTCGGCTCAGAGCGACTGCTATGTCCAGTGGTCCTGTATTAAGCTTCAAAAGAAAATATAGTGTTTATTTAACAAATTAGGCCAATTAGTCGTTATGTAAAGTAATCTCTGAGAATGGCCCCTGGGTGTGTATTAATGTTCATATGGTTTCGGTTTTGCCTCAGACCCTGCACCATGTCATTGCCCCGAGGCCTCTGAGCAGTTATGTGAGTCTCCTGTCTTTCGTTCCTCGTTCTCTCCCTCTCTGCGGGTCCAAGGCCTAAGCCTCCATAATAGCTAACTGCTAATTTGACAGTTCCCCGGGGAGAAGGGATTTTCTGCAGGTGAGTCCTCTCACCTGGTGGCCAATTGTTGAACGTGTGTGTGACACAAGGTTGAGCTTGTCTGACAGGCTAATGCTTATTAGATTTGGTTGGATTTTGAAGAGGCCACTCCAGCCTGTTGGAGTCAATCAGAGAGTAAAACCAGACAGATGGTTGTTAAAACAGAGCGGCGATGCTTTCTGGGATTTTATTTTTGTTGTTTTGGAAGCAAACTGGAAGTTTGAGTGATAAATACTTTAGTGATTCACTGTCATGTGTTTCATAAAGTTATTTGTAGTCTTTAAGATTGCATCAGTTTGCCATTCTATACATTATAATTTTCGAGTCACTCTGTTGGGTTCATTTTAAAACACATTCTATTTTTAAAAGGCCCCATGACGTTCATTAGCTGAGTGGAAAAGGAGCTCGGAGATGAAACCACTAACTCTGGTATCTGTTAATGCCAGACCTCAGACAGACATTTCCAATAGGACACTCTAAGCGGCTTTAGTGTAATGTGCGCTGCTTTGTAATGAGAGGATGAAAGGAGTCGAAGGAGGAGGAAGTGATGCGTTTCATATAAACACATAAAGACTGAGAAAATATAGAGTCTTCAGAAATCCCTGCTATGCTTGAGTCACTTTATAAGAGACTGTGTAGCAACTATACTGCTATTAATTTTTTTTTTGTCTATGATCCACCAAAATCCATTCTTCAAAACTTATTGTTAACACTGATATTATTTCTAGTTATTTTTGTACTTGACATTTGTTTGTATGAAAAGAATTTAATGTCTTAAATAAATGTTATTATAGGGTAGCACTGAATCTTAAAAGATTATTCAAAAACTCCAATCACAAATGCAAAATGAATAAATTGAAAAAAAAGAAAAAGAGAAGTAATCTTGAAATATTCACAGATATCAAATACATATGCAACTGAGAATTATTTTTACATTTTCATTTGAATTAACATGATAAAAACATGATATAGTGATTTTAAAAAACACATTAATGGAATATATTAAATATAAAATGTAAAATGCAGTTGTGTTTTATGTGTATTTACATGACAGAAAATGTGACTTAATTTCATAACAGAAGGAATCATCTCTTTGTATATACACTTAAATACCTTAAATATTTTTACATATAAAATCTAAAGATATTTTAGTGTACAGATATCAGTAAAGATAAAGATTCACCACTTTTGAGCAAGATTATCTTTTCTGATATTTAGTCGTTACCTTTAATATTTGAATTTCCTATCTATTCTTTTACTTTTATTTACTATATATACTGTTATAAATAAATAAATAAATCCCAGCTACTTCAACTTTATTTTTTAAAAATAATCAAACTGGCAGTTATTTTAACTAAAAGTATATTACATTATTTGAAATAAATAAATAAATAAATAAATAAATAAATAAATAAAAACAGTTGCAGCTAGTTTCAACTAAGATGAATCTAGTGTTAACTTAAATAATGAAGTTGAAATTAAAACAATTTGATAATTTAATGGAAAAACAAATGTTGCCATTACTTATTGATGACATTATTTTTTTTACGTTACCATCACCAAACCATTTATTAAATAACTGACATACAATTTAGTTACCGAACTTGTTACTGATGCATTTGCAATGGCCACTGTGCTACAAGAATTACGATCTGAAATTAAAATTAAACATAAAAAAAAAAAAAAAACTTTAATGGAAAAAAAAAAAAATCCAATCAGAGTTGATCTGAAACTCGCTGTGTTTTAAAGAGCCTGAAACACACATAACAGCTGAGGGTATGTGTTTCCGCAGTCAGACTATCTGATTGAGCCTGTAGAGTCCATCGGTCTGCACTCATGACACGAGCTGAGACTAATGCATTCCATGCAGAGCCTACACTTCAGCGATGCCTTTAAAACTGAATTTGTTTCTGGTGGCCGCAGTGAAGGAATACTGGCATATGTTAGCGACTGAAAATGAAAAAATGAACTCTGACTATTGCAGCTTTGCTCTCTACCTCCAGTGCGACACATTGTTCTAATAGTAGAAATAATTAAGAAAAGTGAAGCTGACATCTTATGATTTAATGGCTTCCCTTCTTTATGCAATGCCCCAGATCCTAAATTAGATTTTACATTGCCTATGGGTTTTGTATCACTATAACTTTTTTCTTTTCTTTTTCATCTCCAAACTTTTTAGTCACAGAAATGACGCTAATGATTTTCATACATATGACTTTAACAGGCACAATCTTAGAATTTTCCTTACTGGGATTCTGCTGCCATGGCACCAATCTCAATTCAAGACTATGTGCCTTGATCATTCTTGTTCATTGCTAAAATACAGCCACCAGGACTCACACAGCAAACCATGAAAGACACATTACCTCACTTGCTTGTCAAAAATACTGCTAACTGTGAAGGACAATCACTGTCAACTGCTGATTATTATGCCTGGGGCTGTTATGAATATTTTTTATCATAATTTGACATTCACTGCAAAAAAAAAAAAAAAAAAAAAAAAAAAAAATATATATATATATATATATATATATATATATATATATATATATATATATATATATAAAGACACCTTTTTAGGTCCCTTTATCTCTAGGCAGCCTTTAAAGTGCTACAATTATATAAAGAATTTCAATAAATACACCAATCATAAGTTTGCAGCTGGTAATTTATTCATTTAATTATTATTATTTTTTTAAGAAGTCTCTTACACCCACTAAGGCTACATTTATTTAGTCAAAAATAGAGTAAAAACTGAAATATTGTGAATTATTATTACTTTTCTTTATTATTTACCATTATTACTTTTCAACGGTTTTCTATTTGAATATGTTTTATTAAGTAAAATTTATTCCTGTGATTGTAAAGCTGATTTTTCAGCATCATTACTCCAGTCTTCAGTATGGAAGGTTTCTACCACTGAATAAAATAAAAATAAAACAAGGTAATTGTGACTTTTTATCTCACAGTTTCTTGCAACTGGGTTTACATCTTGCAATTCTGACATTTTTTTTCTCAGAATTGTGAGATATAAACTCGCAATTGAGAGAAAAAAGTCACAACTGTGAGATTTAAACTTGCAATTGTGAGTCATAAAGTCAGAACTGCATGATATAAACACATTTGTGACAAAAAAGGTCAGAATTTTGAGTTTATTTCTCATAATTCACACTTTATAACTCGTAAGTATGAGTTTGCATCTCGCAATTCTGACTTTTTTTATTTTTATTGTGAGATAAAAATTACCTCGTTTTAATTTTAACATTTTTTTTTCTTATTATCTATTTTGAGAGTTATGTTAGATATTTTTTGTAATCTCTAGAAACTTTCAGGATTCTTTGATGAATATAAAGTTCAAAAGAACAGCATTTATCTCAAATAGAAATGTAACATTAAAATGTCAGTTTCCTGCATCCTTTGCTGAATAAAAAAATGATTGTTTAGAAATAATAATAATAATAATTCAGGCTAATTAAGTTAAATTAAATTCCTCAAAATGTTTCCATTATAATGGGGTTATATTGATGGGGTTATTGCTTTTATTTTTTACTGTGTGCACCATGTAAATTAATGGGGAAGCACTTTGGTTGTTAGAACTTTTGCAGTCTCAGAAAATCCTTCAGCCTAGAACAAATTTCTTGTCAAACTATAATTTATAAATATTTAACAAAAACAAACTGTGTTTAAATGTTTACAACCAGAACAAAATGTCTTCCATGAAAATTGCTAATCTATTTGACACATTGACAAACTGAACATGTATCTCTAGTGAAAGAAAACTAGCAGAAGATAACAACGACAGACGGTTTCCTCATCCAGCAACAAGTGTTTACATGTTAAAGTTTAGGAAATCATGCCTTTTCAAACAGCGTACCAACATAGGCTAAACGCTTCATTCGTCCAGCTAATGACTGCTTGCATTTCTTTACCACATGTTCAGTTGTTCTGTAATCAGGCCGTAATTTACTATTTTAGCCCTCTGAGCGCTAATTCTGTTGAAAGATTAAGTGTAAACATTATTTGCGGCTGGCACAATCCTGCTGCAGCGATGCTGGGGCCTGTAAATATGTGAGCTCTTAACAGAAAGCCACAATCACATTGCTCTGAATACACCATTTTCTTTGCTAATGAGCCGTGTCACATCACCATGCCATGTTTACGTGGAAAAGGGTTCACCTCTTGTGGTCGCTGATTAATCTGGAAGAAAAAAGAGGAAAGAGCAAACCACAAGTGTAACACACGCTCCATCTCTGTCTTTTTTATACTGTATACAAACAGTCTCTATCTGCCAATGCCTTCTCCATACACTTTGTAAGAATCTGTCAATGCAAGTACAATCAGTTACAGACACAAACACACATACTTACACCAGATAAAGCTAGATTAACCTGATGATGTGTTTACATGACATAAATCTTAATAGTTGAACAGGAGAAAATCTACGTGATGTTGCATAAAATACTATATCACGTATGCTTTCAATGTCTGTTTTGTTTAAAAGCTTCAGAGAACGTCACACACAGTGGTGTGTGTCACCTGTAAATGAATCACTGTTTTAGAAAAAATCTTTCAAATTAATGAATCAATGAAAAAATTTTAGATTTGCAGGATGTACAGTATAATCACTCTTTTGGGAGTCTCTTGGGAGATTTGTACGTACACATTTTAATAAAGGATATTGAGTATGCTTTATATTATTGAATATCACAAAACTACTAATTGGTTGACTGGATGATTCAATGACTCACTTGAGAAGAAATGCAGAATTGTGGCACAAAAACAACATCGTATGTCACTTCCAAGGTAGCAGGGAACATTCTCACAATGTTCCTATGGGGTTCTCTCAAAGGTATGAACAAATGTTCTTCCAGTAACGTTAATAGAATGATCAGTCTTTTATCTGGTCTTTAATAATTTTCTCAAAACATTAAATGTTATTTATACATTGTTCAATAAATATTTTTAGTTAGGCATTTGTATAATAACTGTAACTACTTGTTTCAGAACACACAGAGAACATTTCAAAAGTAACGTTGAAAGTAAAGTTTTTTTTTTTTTTTTTAATTGACATTTTGAACATTCTAAAAACATTCAGAAATAAATTAGGGTATTTATAACTTAGCTGGGTTAATGCTACCTACTAGTATAAAATGTAGTCTGCAGAAAGAGTCAGTAAATGAATCTTTTTGGTAAATTAATTCATGAAAATCATGTCGCTAATCATGTCTATTCTATATAAATATATTTATATAGAATATAATTATTTTACATGCAAATAAACAAACAAACAAGCATTTTTGCAATATTGAAACTATAAATGAAATAGAATTACCTCTGAAAATGGGCTGGTTTTTGCCAGTTGTGCCAGTTGTAACAAATACAGATACATATTGAGATACTGGCATAATTGGCTGCACAGCCCCCAATCAGAACACCTCAGACTTGATTTTGTGGTAGGCAAATATCATGTTTTATACATATATTTTTTTTTTCACAGTGAAAAAGAAATAGCCCAAGCATGTAAATGGAAAATACATAAATTGTAATCCTGAAAATAATATGTCAATGATTTAGAAACCCCTCGCTGGCCCCTCCCTGTCAGAACATATTTTTCATGCAGAGACTGAGGGCTAGATTTTATTACACATTTAATGAGACATTTGATTCATGTGCAATGAGGTTAGTACAGTTGTCCTGAGCCTTTGTCTCAAATATTCCAAAAAAAATATGTTTATAATTATGAATTAGGTTTCCTTTAATATTATAATCCAAAACATCATAAATGTTCTGAATTGCTTGAGCTCTAGAATTGCACCCAGACTGTAGCTCTAGGTTGCACAGCACCACCAAAGCCATTCATTTTCCCAGACTGCGAGTATTAAATTCATGAATGACATGATGCCGTAATGATCCAGTGAGTCCCAACGAACAGAGCAACCAATCAAAAACACAGAACAACAAAACTGGTTTGTCACTGATAATGTGTGAGGAAAGCAATGACAAGGCAATGTAATTTTCCCCATAATCAAGTCCATGTCTACAAACAGATCTCGGTGCCTAAATGTATCAGGTTTATGTGACCACAATTCCCCATTCTTTTTTATTCTTGGTTAAATCCAAAGCATGTCTATGTAACTTTGCTTAGTGGACTTTGCAGTTATGGATTTGACACGCAAGGCTTTATTTGTTGTGCAATACTTTGTAAACTGTTAAATGCAGAACAAACATATAATTTGTTGAACAAGTATATACAATTTTGTCTGAATTTTATTCCATTGAGATATAATTAAACCTATGAGGGATGTGATAAAAAACATTCAGACAAAGCTGCAGGATTTGGGTTGAGTCTAACAGCCAACACTGCTTTACACCTTTATTTATTTTTTATTTTATTTTTTATTTTTTTTTACAGCTGGAGTGAATATCAGAATACGCCAGCCTCTGGCCCTGTGATGTATCCACAGTTCAATCTTACTCCTCCATCTCACAATCCCTCTTTCTGGTCCATGGATAGTGGAAGCAGTAAAAATATATTCTTGCTGAATACTGCTGCAGTGCTGTTATTTGCCTCCCACAGAAACCCACAGTCAGTTCACTCTTCCAAGAACAAACAATAGATTGTCATGATTGAACAACATCTGTTTAATCATTTAAGATGAATAAACTCTGCAAAAATACTTGAAAAACACTTTATAAACAGTAATACTACAAAAAAAAAAAAAAAAAAAAAAAAAACTTTTGAAAACTGACTGCTTCATTTGAGGAGCTGGGTGGTTTTATTTTGTTAAAGATAAATGGTACAGTGAAAATAATAATAAGAATATCTTAATATAATTCCAAAATTAACATTTAATGTAACTAAGTGCTAAAAATATAAAAACTAAACAAACAAAAAAAAAAGTAATAAATTTAAAGGGTACAAACTGACACTGGGGCAGTAGCCTTTCAAAAAGCACTAATATGTTAGTGAATTTGCACTATGACAGTTTACACTGGTGGCCAAAAGTTTGGAATAATTAAGATTTTTACATTTTTAAAAGTCCCTTATGCTCACCAAGGCTGCATTATTTATTTATTGATGTATTTATTTATTTATAAAATACAGTAAAAACAATAATATTGAGAAATACTATTTTTCTATTTAATTATTTTTTTTTAATTTAATTTATTGTGATGTCAAAGCTGAATTTTCAGCATCATTACCCCAGTATTCAGTGATCTTTCAGAAATCCTTCTAATATGTTGATTTGATTCTCAATTATTATTGATAGTCGATTATTAATAATGGTTCTTATCATCAATGCTGAAAACACTTTTTGCTGCTTAATTTTTTTGTGTAAACTGAGATCCTTTTTTTCAGGATTCTTTGATGAATAGAAAGTTTGTCCAGCAGCATTTATTTGAAATAGAAATATTTTGAAATATTATTTGTAATATCTTAATGTCACTTTTGGTAGCATATAACAGTTTCCATTAAAATATTAAACTGCAAAAACTGTTTTCAACATTGATAATAATAAGAAATGTTTCCTGAACAGCAAATCAGCATATTAGTATGATTTCTGGAGGAAAATTATTTCAAAATAATAAAAAAAAAAAAAAATAATGATTATTATTATTTCTTATGGCCACCAGTGTAAATGCAAAAAATGCTTTTAGATTTTATTCTACTCCTATTCAGAGCATTTGTTTTAGTCGCAGAATGTTATGGAAGAATATTTTAGCTGATGTGGTGGTGCTGAATCCTGTGACATGATCAGAATAGATTCACACATAAAGACACTCACACACTGATACACTCCTTCTTTCCTCATACATGTCCTTAAATTTCTCCACAGCTTTCTCTCTTGCTCACTTCGCATGCTGTGGTAAATCTGGGAGGCCTTAGGCCTACTAGACGCTTACTTCGCCTACTAGCTGTACTTATGTCCCTCAACGGCCTTTACCCTACTAGACCGGGGCATACACACACACACACCACACACACACACACACACACCACACAACACACACCACCACACACACACACTGTAATTAGACCACACACACACACACACACACACACACACACACACACAGAAAGAGAGAGAGAGAGAGAGAGAGAGAGTGAGCCAACTTCATATATCCAAACCAGGATATGACATCAGTGTCTGTTAGAAAAAAATACCTCAACCAAACAAAGCAATATCCTGGCATTTCTGTGATGTAGATAATACCTAATTTTGAGCCTATAGATTTATTGCACACTTCCCATCCCAGACATCTGTGGTAGAGCACACACAGCCTTGACCAGTTGCCCACTGGCACCACAAGGTCGGCCTACTGTTAATCAACACTGCGACAGTTAGACATCAATTACTGATACTGTGGATCATAGAAGCTTGGTCAAGGTCAGGTTTGCGGTTATAATTAGTATGATTCATTGTGAAGTGGGTTAGAAAGGTGGATATGGACAAATTATATAACAAGAAATAAAGGTGTTTTACAACAGATCTATCTAAATTGTAATGTCCAGTGGCAGTGAGATTTCTCAGAAACACACTGTAATCTGCTCTTGGAATGCCATTCATATCACTAGCCTCCTCAAAGCCATACGGATGATGTTGTGGATTTGCAGCATATTTTTAATTAAATGATCTACATTGGTGTCTGAGCTGTTTTGGTCTATTTGGCCTAAATATGCAAAATTTAATTTAAAATGAAATAATCAAAATTAAAATAAACAAATAAAAAACATAATATACATGCATAATAGACTAAATACTGGCAGATATGACACTAAAACAAATAAATCACTTTAGATATTAAATATGCTCAAATTTGCTCAGTTAATGTCAAAGCAAATATATTTGTTGTCCCATTACCAAATTGCACTGTTTAACAAATGAATAATGTTTTCTAATTTAAGAGCTCATATTTTTAAAATTAATTTTTAATGAAATATGTACTTCACATTCACTAAAAAACAACAACAACAACAACAATATAAAAACATACAAAATCACACAAAAAAATATAAAATATATATATTTTTTTAACAGAATGACTGAAATATGTGTAATTGATAAATAAATGTGAATTACCTGGATTGTCCACACTGAGTTGGGAAACACTTCATTGTGTATGTTTAGATTGCCACCTGCTGTTTAAACGGAACACTGCTCAAGGCTGAAATATATTGCAATAACTAAGTATCACGCCAGGTGTCACCCTTATGATATGACTCAAATTATTTGGGCCACCTTTGAGGGTTTGAACTGAAAACGGTGCCGTTAACTTAGAGAAGAAGGAAACATGGGGACAGCTGTGTCCTAATGGGCTTGAATCAAGCTTGCACCATGCCCTGATTCAACAAAGAAACCCCAAAAACTGTAAATAAAATAAAAATGGGTTAGTGGGCACAAAAATGTGCAAACAGGTGTGGAAATATTTAAATTTAAAGTTTATGCTCAGTGCAGACTGAAACTAATGAGGGTTTAAGTTCTCACTATTGTAGTTTCCAGAAGTACTATCCCCTCATGCAGAGCAAATTAGTCTGCCAACGTCCAGAAATATTTTGATTAAAATTCCTTAATGTGCCAAACATTGTAACCATTGATTTGCTCAAATGACAAGTTAACCTACATTCACTCCATGTTATATAATCATTTGTTTAAAGGTTTTCCATTTTTAGAACTTCTGATGTTCATTAATACATTGACACCCATCCAGGACTAATGCATTTGGGTCATTAAGCAGAATACAATGAAATAAATAAACAAATAAACAAACCAAAAATATATCATCTGACTAATCACATGTGCTATTTCCTTTTTTTTTTTTTTTTTTTTTTTTTTTTTTTTTTTTTACTATAATAATTTTATTGACTGTAGTAACATGAATGATTATGTAGAACAATATCCAGCATTATATAAATTAAAATGAACACATTTCTGGTTTGGTGTTGATGAAGGAGTGCTTGATCCTTACTGATGGGACTGTGAGGAAAAACTGCAATAATGGATTGCATTATTCACTTATCAGAGATGATTGTTTGATTGGGTTATTAAACAAACCAACACTAAACTGTTCCAGGGAATTTAAATAGCTCTGGTAAACAGCAGTATAAGACACACACAATGACTGTAGAAACACGCAGTGTGCTCACCTGTTATTGCTTGCACTTGTGAATTATTCCAAATGTTTGTGAAAAATGCTCTTTAGTTGCTAGGAGACATGTATACCTAATTACATTAATTACATAGCAACGAACGATTTTTCCTCAGTTCTGCTTTGATTTGACCGATGGCACATATGAATATATCAGCACGGAACAGAGATATCAAACATATCATTTGTAAGCCAATTAAGTTTGGCTTTCATTTATGTGCACATTTCAAATTAGTCGAAAAATTTGCACTGCGTGCATTTATATACTTTTTATCCTTCTTTGACCCTTCAAAGTACTATCTAGTATAATACAATTAACACCACTAATACTAATACTTAGGATTACATAGTGATATTTAAGGTTGAACACATGTTCATGCTCTTGGAAATGTAAGGGAATGTTTATTAAATGGCTCCATCACACTTGAGGTGTTGACAGTAACCATGACGGTTTTAAGAGCATAAAATATACAGTCTGTCTGGCAATCATAATGGTGCCTTCTCATTTTATATAGCCTTACATATAAGGACTGGAAGTGGATTTGTATTTGACGCAACCTTTGATATTAATTACTGAGTTTGGTCAGAGCTGGCATACTTTTTATTTTTACGTCATTGTGTTTTTACACAGAATTTGGAGAAGTCACAGTCTTAACCCGGCTGTATAAAGAAACCCTGAAGAATAAACACAGTGGGACAACCACACACAAACTTGCTGGGGTACATGGGCACATTGCAAAACAAGTATGTGCATTACTTTGCCAGAACATTTTACCAATTTATTTTGGAAGGAGAGAGTACGCACTTCATTTCAGCAAAACAATGGAAAACAAAATCAACAATAATCAGCTAACTGGAGTAGATAAACAGAATTTAGCAATAAATATATAAAATGGTCCACGCTATGAATATGGGAATGGACCTCACAAAACGGCAACAAGCTCTGACCAAGTCTAGCAATTAACAAACAACACACATCGCCGTCTTTATCCTGACACCAGGACTGAGTATGCTCAGAAAACACTGCCATATTCAGTGGCTTTGAACTTCAAGCACACCATGAAGATCTAAAAGACAGATAATTATAACATGCTCGGAATGGAAGGTTTTTAATGTCAGATTTATTTCTTTTCCACTAACTGTATCCCAAGAGAAACGGACATGTTTGATTTGAGTATGAGGTGTTATTATAGTCAATTTGATTGGGGGAAAAAAAAGATTTGAGTTGTAAAGGACTACCCAAATTATTGCATTAAACAACAAGTACTATAAGATAAAACTGAACATGAAAAAACAGCGGCAGTTCAATTGTGTTTATTTTATTATTTTTTTAAAAGAAGACTTTAGCTACGTTTAAAAGAAAAAGAGTAATTATTAGGTTAATATTATAATATAACAGGATATACATGAGTGCAAACTGAATGTAAAGTTTTCAGACACTTACTTGCATGTTATTTGCAATTGAATGAAACTGTATTACAGTATAGCAAAAATTATATTAAATGCAATTAAAATGAACTTTTTTGACCCACACCAATAGGACTTAAGTACATCTTGATATAATTTCATAATTACTTTTATTACCTTTGAAATATGGTTAAAATGTTATGGCGAATGTACTGACAAGCATTTGTTTAAACTAAAATAGACTTTAATGTAATTTCCACTTTATGATGTGTTTTTTATATATATATATATTTGTAATACACATTTGTGATGAAGCTGCAATTTAGACCATTTAAAATATATAAACTTTAAATGTAATATTGAATAACCTCTCGGTTATGTACGTAACCCTCATTCCCTGATGGAGGGAACGGAGACGTTATGTCGAATGACATATGAGGTCTCACTTGGGAGGCCAATCATCTCTGAGTTTAAGAGAAAACACCAATGAAAATTGGCTAGTGGATTTTACATACCTGAGCTACTCCCCATGCCTACGGGTATAAATAGGCGACAGGTGCATCCACTCTTCAGGTTTTAAGGAGCCGAGAACATGTCCCGGCAACAGCGAATGGTTCAAGGTTGTGGCATGGGGACAAAACTTCTCTGTTCCCTCCATCAGGGAACGAGGGTTATGTACGTAACCGAGACGTTCCCTATCTGTCAGCCACTATGAGTTATGTCGAATGACACGGGGTCCTATGGAAAACGCCACAACCTGAACACCGTCACAACCCTGTGGCGTTGCAGTTGTCAGCAAGCCGTGGCATGTCACAAAAGCTACGCTTAAGGTCATAACCTTCCTAAAGCCCCAGCGCAAATTCACTGACCTTGGTACCAAAGGGGTGAATACATCGCTGCTGGAGAAGGCCATGCTGCTGTTACGTCCACAAAAATTATTGGAAGGGATTCTAACCTTTAGTGAAAGATTGCTTCAAATCGTTCCTATTTGTTCTTTCAGCTTGGCAGAATGATGGGGAAGCGAGTCTAGGAAAACGGTCGCTACAGAGACCACATCCTACCCATAGGGAGGTGACTTGTGGAGATACTGATATGGACTGACCCAGGGGGCAGTACTGCATATGGAATGGTCTCTGAGGCAGGTCCTACCTTAGAGGAGGGATGGAACAGCTGCCAGAAGAGACTTACAGAGCGGGTCTGTCAAGGGAAGACAGGGGTTTACCAAGAGGGAAATCTTACCGTGGAAAAATACACATATGGAATTACCCGTAGGGAAACAAGCTATATGGACACCTAGCCCAGTACAGGGGCTGACCGGGACTCTGGGCATGCTAACACCAGTACTGGGCCTGGCAAAAGACTGCTCCGCCAAGTCTGACTGCCGAGGGTGCTGGAGGATGCTCGGCCAGGGTATGCCAACCAGGGAGCTCTACTGGGAGAAAAAAGGCACTCGCATCCCTGTGTGAGGGGGAATGGCGCAGCAAGCATGACACCGAGCCAGTTATTCTCGCCAATTACCTGTTACCCAACACATGGGAAGTAACTGGCTCTACACGAAGGTTGTAAAACCTTGTGTAGGTGTTTGTGGTGACCTTGTGGCTTTGTTTTGCGGGCACAGGTGCACCACAATCGCACTCTCCTGCTGAGGAATGTCGACGCACCCCCTAGCTGCCCCACCATAGAGGGTAGTGAGGATGGAGGAAGGAAATGAGCGGCTTCTGGCTGTAAAAGGGGCCATCCATGACTACGTCACTTCCCTATGCACATCCGGGAAGAAAGGAACCAGAGCAAAACGCGGTTGTAAGCTGCGCTCTACATTGAGAACCAATCGATCAGCTGCCCGGGCAAGCACGGCTGTCAACTCTGGGTCCGATTCGGCAGTGGCGACAACACCCGAGGGGGGCAGCCCTGCCGAATCTTCATCCACAGAGGTCAGCAGCCCATCCCCCGATGCTGCAATCAACATCTGATCCCCCGGCGGCAAACCAAATGACTGTCGTAAGACAGCCCAGCAGAAACACCCAGCAGCCACATAGGACAAGCACTGCGGAAGGGGTGAGAGGTCTATGGGACGTGGGGCGTTGCCCGGCGGAGAAGCTCTCACTGTCATCCTCAAATCTGACAGAGGGGTCTGCTCCTTTCCCTTTAAGAAAGGAGAGACGCGATCACAGCGTTTCCATGGTCACACACACAGTGCGGGCATGAACCATCCACGAACGCGTCTTCAGCGTGCTGAGTGCCCAGACACAGAAGACATGGCCATTGTCAGAGGACAGGAAACTACCGCATCCAGAAGGATATGGATGAAACAAATTGTCTGTGATTTGATCTTTTAGGAAATCTGCTCTTTTAGTTGAAGCGCCCAGGGGAATCGCTGAAAGGGACACCACTGTTTGCACCATACTGCCAACCAGAACAGCTTCCAGACACACAGCAGATGAATGGCTTTGTGGAGTATAACAGCTTTTCATACAACCACTTGGCTCCGAAGCAAAAATCGGAAGAGTGGATGGACCTGTCACCTATTTATACCCGTAGACACGGGGAGTGGCTGAGGTATGTAAAATCCACTAGCCAATTTTCATTGGCGTTTTCTCTTAAACTCAGAGAGGATTGGCCTCCCAAGTGAGACCCAATATGTCATTCGACATAACTCATAGTGACCGACAGATAGGGAACACACAGTTACAGTAAAAATTATAATCAAGTAGTTTACATGTGTTTTGTCATGAATCCTGTCCATGGATTTCTGTCCGATTGCCACCAGAGGTCACCTTTTCAGATTACATTGACTCTCACACTACACAAACTGTTATATGGCACCCTGGACTACATTTCCCATGCTCCGTTGCACTAATCACAAGCTTACCTGAAACCAATCACACACACTATATAAGGATAAGTTTACACTACAGGACTTTAAAGGGTTAGTTCAGCCAAAAATTAAAATTATGTCATTAATGACTCACCCTCACGTCGTTCCAAACCCGTAAGACCACGTTCACAGCACTGTAGTGATGCCGCTGACGTACGACGCTGCTGACGTGTTATCTTTGTTATTGGGCGCACCAGAGAACACGTCAGCAGCACAGCAGTCACATAATTTTAATTTCCGGAAGAGAAGAAAAAGTGGAATAAAGTCGTAATTTTGTTATTTTTTGGAACAAAATGTATTTTCGATGCTTCAATAAATTCTAACGGACCCTCTGATGTCACATGGACTACTTTGATGATGTTTTTTATTACCTTTCTGGACATGGACACGTTACCAGTACATACATTTCTAAAATATCTTAAACTGTGTTCCGAACCTAAATCTAAAATATCTTAAACTGTGTTCCGAAGATGAACGGAGGTCTTACGGGTTTGGAACGACATGAGGGTGAGTCATTAATGACATAATTTTAATTTTTGGCTGAACTAACCCTTTAAACATCGGCAGATCGCTGTGCTGTTCAGACTAAATGACTTGATTTTTTTGTCTTAAAGTCGTTGTGGTGTTCATACTACGCGATACTACGTAAATGATCCAAAACAGGGGGTGACACACTACACGAGCTAACAACAACTCTGTGACCCAACAACTCTACACAATCCCCAAACCACTTTTTGCTGCTGCTGTTTTTCTCCCTTTTGCTGACCTCAACCCTTGCCTTACTCTCTTATTGGCTGTAGCTTGTGGAGACACCTGACACCACGTGATGTCCAGTCGGCCGACCAGTCCAGATATTTAGCATGCTAGATATTCGTTTGGCATCTGCGAGGCATCGGCGACACGTCAGCAAGCCTCTTTGATGCATCGTTGAGTAGTTCACACATAAAGATTAGCGAGCGCCGATGACACGCTGATTTTCCCCCGATCACAGCCCGACCTGTCAGCGAGCTCATTAAATTGCAAATTGGATTTAAATCGGGCTTAAAATCCTGTAGTGTGAATTTAGCTTAAGCCACATTCAAACCATTACAGATTGCCGAGTATTGTAAGCGCATATTGCTTCCCTAGCTGATAGCTACTTTACGGAGCCTGCTCTAGTTTACCTAGTCATTGTCATAGTCTTGCCTTGCCTGCTTTCCCGTGTTCGGATTCTTGTCTGAGTATTTTGGATTACCCTTTCGTCTTGTCTTTTGGATTATATTTGCACCTTGCCTGGACTATTCCTTGAGTTCCTCAGATTACCCCTCTGGATTACGTTCGCCATCGATCAACCCACGCCTGTTTAACGGAATACTCTTGTGTCTTGCCTGTGCCATATCTGTTTGCTGGTGTTCTACCCTGGTTGTTTCTGACCATGTCTTTTAATAAAGCTTTGCAAATGGATCCATACATCCCACGTCTCGTTCGCCCTTAACAGCTTTAGTACGTGAATCAATACATCAAAATAAGTGTACTTTTTAAAGCATGACAAAAAGATTATTAAAACGATTAAAAATGTACTTTAAAGTACAATTTTTAATTTGACTTTATTACAAAGTGCAATAACATTTTTCAAAGACATGAAAATATCCAAATGATGTGTCATTGTTATTATTATTATTATTATTATTATTATTATATTTTTTATTTTTTTGAAAAGTGTGTGAAAAAATTGTGTTTTATGGTTGGTCACAATTGTGACTGGTGGGATAATGTGTATAATGAATTAACATATTTCCGCAGTCATCAAAATTGTTATATATTTGTTTGATCACATTCTAGCATAACTATTATGCATAAAAACCCTTATAGAACACTGATAGGAATACTGAGATAAAAGACAAAAAAATATAACCATCAACATATTTCAAAATTGTTACTTTATTGCAACATATATCATACTATTGTAACTTATTTGTAAGAAACTGTAACAATGACACTTTTTAATTAATGAAATATTTTGTCATTGCAACATTTTAGTGCAACGTTCATTAACAAGTGCAACTGGAATTATATTGTATACCTAAATTCACTGTTATCCCAACGGTCAGTATTGTGACCATCAACATGTTTACTCATTCTATGACCACACTCAACAAAACTGAATTATTGTGAATTCATATATTAATACTTTGATGTAGCCACCATCTACACAAACATGAAGTAAACTGCTATGGTCATGTGATAATTTGCATTAACCATGTGATACTGCACATATTTAATTGAGACCCTTTATTTTTTAAAACACCAGTCAGTAAGATTTCTACAGCTTTATAAATGAAAAACCTTCTTTACGGTCACTGTTGTGAACGATAGGATTAAATGGGTTGAGTACACTTAAGTGGCCTTTTATTTTATCAAAATATTTTATCTTCAAGTACAGTTTTTTTTAATTTATTTTTTTTATACTTTTAAGACTTCAAGTACATTACAAGTGCACATTCCATGCGATTAAGCACAATTCTATTTTTAAAAGGGAATTTTTTACCATGGGACCAACATACAACAACAAAAAAAACAATAATAATAATAATTCTAAGGGAAGTTTTAAAATAAGTCAACAAAGTTAGATCATAACTGTTCATCCCCTTTTTGTAGGAGCGGATTTAGCAAACAATATTGCTACCAGACGGTTGCCAAACTTTATTGAATGCTCCTTGACATGGACATTTGAAAATGATCAATATGATTTACAGTTTTTTAGTGCAAAGTGATTTAATGTTCTCAAAGAGACAGAGAAAAAAAAAACATCAATGAGATCATTGACACTTTAAGAAAATAAAAATGAAAAAAGATCAGCCAAAGTGTTCTTGCCAATCTCTTCCCATCTGCTTCTAGGAGAGCAGTGGACCAAGACACAGAAATCCTATCCATGACCTCTGTGGGTGGCCGCAGCGCTTGACAAGAGGAGATTCAGCCAGGTGATCACAAAGTGTGTACCAAACACACAAACACAATCCTCATGAAATCAAACCCATATTTGCAGACCTTTCACCTAAAGATTTGTTTTCAGAATGGTTCAAAATTCTTTCCCATGATTTCCTAATTATAAAGTTTGGAACATCTTAACAGCTACTGTGACAAAAGTACTATGTTTAATTAAAATACTATGTAAGCTGGATCTGATGGACAATATTTTAATTAAAATACTATGTAAGCTGGATCTGATGGACAATATAGGGTTTTGCTTTGAAATCCACAAAAAAAAAAAAAAACACATACTGTGAATCTTTAAATCCATTCCCAACCTTTAAAAAAACATCTTAATGAAGTGTTAGGGTTCACTGCTATGTAAACCACGGGAGAGGTCACTGGGGCAGCTTTAGTCTCTGTCTGGGTCTTTTCAGTGTGGATAGCAAGGTTGGGTGAGGTGAGCAGGTCAGCTGACCTCAGATCTGTCTGTAACCAGAGACTCTTCTAACAGATCAGGTTTAAGGTGTTTTATCTTAACCATTTGACCAGATGGAAGTGTCGGGCATGTAAACATCACAGCTTTTCACTTCATGGTTCAAAAAGTTCAATATCTTTTCAAAAGAGGTCTTGTTTTCACCTGGTATAGATCTGTGGTCAACCAAGACACATCACTGTTTACACCTGGTAGTAACATGCATCTCCTGTGACCAACTGTGATCAGATTACTAGAGGATGATCTCTGATTTCTTGACTACATGCATCACCCACTACACCAGTGTGATGTTTAAAGAGCAAGAAAGCAAGGAGCAAAGCATAAAAAAAAGATCAATGCAATATTTTGAGCTGAATTCTGTACTATTTTTAAGTATCAAACAGGACTTTATAGTGACAGTGACAGGTTTAATAATGAATTGGAAACTACGAACATCACAATTAAGTTTTTATTTATTTGAATTATTTATTATTATTAACTCTAGAGCATTTTTTAAAAAAAATTAACTATTTTTTTAACTTGACAAAATGTGGCACTGAGAAATAAAATATGCAAGACGCTGTGTGGTGGTCTAACACATTTAGTGCAAGTTTACATGGAAAAACAATAGAAAAGCAGAACAGTGCATGCAAAAAACAGTGTCTGTGTGAACAGGCTCTAAGCCAGACTTGTTTAAACTACAGTAAACCCATTGAAAGCAATCAACAAATACAAAAGCTCACAGAAAAGCACTTACCACAGCTTATCTTAAGTGAAAACAGCCTTTTTTCTGTTTTTATATATTTGCTTAAACAAGGTCGTGAAAAAACATCTCTTGTGCTGTTTATGCTCCAATTACATTTTTGTTTATGAATGTGTTCATATTACAGCCTGGTAGAAGTCTTTGGCAAAGACTGCAAGATTTCAACCACTAAAAGAACAATTTGATTGGACGTTAAATCTGATAATCAGAGATTAGGATACAATTTTTTTCTATAACATAAATCCGCATATGGACAGAATCTGGGATAGAAATTGATCTAAAATACATTGGTAAATCACAATGAAATAGAAAAGAACTTACTGATTTATTCTGAGACCTGTAGCAGAAGCCATTGCTGGTCTCGAGAGTTCACCACTGACATTAGGGATGTTCACTTCTACACCAAACACAGAATGTTCTCCTAATGATAGTTCATATTTTATTATTTTGGGAGGCATTTCCAAACATTCAAGAATGTTCTTTTTAGGTTTATTTCACAGAACCATAAACTAAAAGGGGGGACTGATGGCCGGCCAAAATCCTTCCACCATCACTACCAAATACTAAAATTACAACTGTCAAGCCACAAGATGTCTTTACTGGCAGAGGGAAGAGCGACAGATTTCTCACACCTCTACAGAGCAAGTGTGACAAAGTTTAATGCCCGTTTTTACAAAAAAAAAAAAAAAAAGCAAGAAAAGAGCCACAGTCTCTTTGTGGTGTGAACCCATTCAGGCAGGTTTCAGAGTGTGATGCAATACAGAAAACCAAAGAAAGGCATGGCTCCAAACATGAGGTCACAGGCCGAGGAACAGTGGTGTCATGTGGTTCCATACACACAGTGCTGACACATAATACTTAATGAGAAACAAACAGTGCTGTTTTTTTAACTGCATTTCCTCTCTTCCTGGATCAAATGTCTCCACCAACAAAAACAGTCTCGTGCATTTGCCGTGATGAGTAGTCTCATCATTACCTAAGATACAGAGGATCACTGCATTCGCAGCACTTAAAAGTAGTCCCACAAAACAGTAGACTTCAGCAGTGACTGTGGGGCACTGTGACTGTACTATGGGAAGAGTACTTTCTTTTTTTTTTCTTTTTTAAACAGATGTGCTACATAATGCCTATGTTTTACTTACGATTAATGAATGAATATCAACAGTCTCACTGTGGCTCAAATTTACAGGATTACCATTTAAAAGGGTTTCAGGATTTTTTTTTTTTTTTTGTCAGCATAACATCACATCAGTGCCATAGGTGTTATATTTTATTTGAGAGCAAACAAAATTTCGGTAAAAATGTATTAATTAATAAATAATAACAATAATAATAATAATAATAATAATAATAATAATAATAATAATAATAATAATAATAAAAATAATAAAAATAATAATGTTTAGGTTAACTATCCCATGAGAAAATGACCATGAAAAAAAAATATGTTTACAAACACTTGGTTTTTCTATTAATGCCATTATTCTTAAAGGAGGTTTTATGCTCATTTCCTTCAATGGCCTAAAAGCTCCTCATTCCAAAAGGTATGCTTGATTAACATGTTCAGACATAAAAATAATCAAAATTAATTTTTAGAAATGTTGGTTTTGAATTTCCAATATAACAGTCTAATATTTTTTATAGTTCACCTAAAAATGAAAATTCTGTCATCATTCATGTCAATCCAACCTTGTATGACTTTCTTTTTTCTCTGGAATCTAAGTGTTTGGTTTGAACCTGAACATCTTTGGCTCCCATATGACTTTTATTGTATGAACAAAATACTGTAGAAGTCAATGAGAATCTAAATTTTTGTTATCAACATTCTTCAAAACATCTTCTTTTAGGTCCAAGTTTTAATTTTTGGGTGGACTATCTCATTAAGTTTTAAATTCTGGTTAAGCCTTTATTCTGAAAGAGACTATTTAATATTACAATTTCAGTAAGTAAATTCAGAATTAAATACATCATGTATTTATTTTAATTTTTTTCTGGAAATACTGGAGATTCTTGTTCTTGCCGTTTATATGACTTGATGCTCAGTTACAGTGAATATTCTGAATAATGTGGATAAAGTGGTAAATTTGGATTAACTGTTTTCAAATGTCTTCAGATTTCTAGAATCTAGAATACTATTCCAGATATTCAGTTTCAAATTTCTAGAAAATACCGCCTTACAGTAAGATTAATCTGTTTTATGTGATGCTTACATAATTAGATTATAACCAAATTCTGATTAATATTGGTGGATTATTGTGCATGTTAATGCAGTCATTGTAACAAGAAGCTTTAAATAAATGTAATCTATTTACTTTTAATGGAATCTGTTTTGAAATGATTATATCAACTAAGTACACATAACCCAGTAAACCAATTTTTACAAAGTAAACTATTAGGCATTTGTCCAATTCTAGAACAGAACTGTCTTCAAAACTAACATTTTGAGAGAAAAGTAATGATTAACCGTGCCATATAAAAAATGCTGAAGACATCAACTGATATGAACATTAAATTAAAAAAATAAAATAAAAAAGAAAGACCATGAAACAGAAGAAGAGAGAAAATTGGGAGAAAGAGAAAGAAAAGAAAGAAGAAAGATGAAAAGAGTCCTGGAAGCTCTCTGCCTGCAGATGTTGGCCTAGTCCGGCCCACCCACGTTGGCCCCAGTGATCTCTGATGGCGATGAATGATGATGTCACAAGTGCTCAGGCCCGAAAGACAAGAGGAAAAGCTTATCATCACTGATGCAACAAAGCGTAACACGAACACACACACTCATTCTGTATATAGATGCATGCATTGCCTACACAAACACACGTACACACACTCAGCACAAACCAGTTAAGCTTTTTGCATGGGCAAAACTAGAAGATCCATGAATTTTAAATTAAGTGAGCCTCACATTTTAAGATAAAGGTCTTTAATATCCAGTGAACAGACTGTTATTAGGACCCGAAGCAGCGTGCATGGCATAATTATGCAAATATAGTACAAAATCTTTTGCATTTCATTAACATTAATGTGGCATTTAAAGTCAAATCTATGGCAAAGGTAAATGCATATAAGTAGTTTACGCAAATATACTAAATATATAATAAAAACAATATAAATATGACTAAATATTCAAGAGATTAGAAAATGCTTCACTATGAGGACTTGGTTGCTTAAGGGGGTTAAGGAGACATGCTGAAACTTGCTTAATTGCATTCTTAGCAAAATAATCTTCTCCAGGCTGTTTTCAATATTTACATGTGTGGTCAAGTTTACCAGTTTATTTATTCATTTTCTCTGCCTCAACTAAAATGTTTGCAGTATACTGTGGTATTTAAAAACAAAACAACAACCTTTGGATATCCTGCTTTGTCATTATGTCCCAAATTTGTAATTTCCAAAAAATAACAACATTTAAATTTCACCCTCTGGTGGGAATTACCACAGGAATGATTACACAGCGTCAGAGCTATGCAAACAAATACGGTACAAATATAATAAAGTTTTCCTTACTGGGAGATTTTGCTTTGCTAATTTTTGCAAGGATTTTTGGGGTAAAAATAAATAAATAATTCTAATAGTAATAATAAATAATCTGAACCATGATGCAGGGTTATTATGTCCAATGAATCCTGCGACCACAGCAGAGAGTCTGATATTCATTTGTTAACAGCTATGAGCGGCTTATAAATCCTACTCTGGTGCCTTGCTTGGATCTTCACAAATGTTCCAGGAACGGCGTTTTCAACAACATATCAAAGACCCATTTAGCACCACCTCAAAATAGTCTCAAAGGAAAGCAATATATTCATGTGTCATTTTCTTTTCCCAGAAAATTACTGCCAACTGCATGCAGTATATCCCTCAATACTACTGCCAGCTGCCATACCAAACTCCAAGTCATATTTCTCAAATGAAGTGACAGAACCAACACATCTTTTAATGATGGAAAAACACACCATTTTGCCATAAGACCCTAAATCTAGGAATCCAAGGAACTGATCATCAACTTTGGATTAATAGTAAGGATTAAGTGCGCGCACAGTCTCTGCTGTCATGAAGATGATGAATGAAATAGAAATAGCAGTTGGGAAGATAATACACTGATTATAGTGCCAGGTAGTACTAATATAAGGCTTGAAAGGTTTAAGACATAAGAAGCCTTAGTTGTAAGGTACAGAAATTATGATTTTATAAGTGCATGTGTCAACACAGGCAAAGAAGAAATAGGCCTACTTCTGGGGTGTCTAGTCAAAAGAACTAAATATTAGCTACACAAATATCCATTTTATTATATTATTAGTAGTTATTATTCTTGAAGCAATATAAAAGTTTAGAAATTGAATATATCTTATGATTTGACTTTGTGGTTTTCATAAATAGTAGGCTATGGTGTAATATATTAGTTGCTTCATCTTGCTTGTTGATGGTTGAGGTAAATGTTGTTTAACCCATAAATTTACATCAGACTAAAAGAATCCAAACCCAAAGAGAGGGAACTTTGCCAAGTCCACAAAGGACAATAGTGAAAGTGCTCATTAAATGAATATGTGGTTGATATAACTTTAAAGTCCTACCTGTGTATAATAGCTTGCACTTAGAAAAAATAGTCCACTACAGCATCCGACCTATCAAAAGGACAGAGAATGCAATATATACCCTGAAGTCCTCTAAGGAGTTTGCAAAGAGCCATTTAGTTCATCTAACCTAATTGTGATTAATCTGATTAATCAGCATGTCATATAATTAATGTAATTTAAATGTTTAATTGATTTATAGCCCTATAAATGACTAAATAAATCAGGGGGAAAGGGATTTTGATCTGTTGTATGAAGCGGCTTCTGTTTTGCGGCTTTCAAAAAAATCATAGATATGCATCAGACACAAACATAAAGATTAATTGTCACACAGCTCAGACATTAGGGCTCAGCAGGTTTGTTCCTATCCTCATACTGCTCTCGGCTGAGACATGCCTGTGAAAATATCAACAGATCAATGTCAATAACATAATGAAAAGGGCCGGAAAAACACAGTGGAATGTAGCATCATTGCATGCCAAATTAAATGAAATCACCGCACACTAAATCTTTAGTTCATGTTGTTCTTTCCTTAACAAGCTTACCTGTTTTACCATCTTAGCCATTCATTACTTTGCCAAACTGCGTACAGTATTTCTAAGACCAGTCCAGTTTCCAGTTCATTGTTTACTCAGATTTCGCATCTCAGTGCTTAACATTCCAACTGTCATTTTTACTTCATTCTGTTTCTGCTTCTACAAAGCCCAAACTCAAATAACAGTATAACAGTTTCATAATTGGATGTATTAACATAGGAACCAGGGGCCCCAGAAACACTGAGGGTCTTTGTTTTACACAAGATGGGCTGTAGCTGGAGGATGAAACCATCTCTCAAGAGCATCTTGGTTGAATGAGAAACAGGTGTGACGGCATTCGGACGCTTTTCGTCTTATGTCTGTGAGTGGATGGGCTAAGCTGCATCAGCTGCTATTAAATATGATACAATGTAAGCAACATTTGCTACATTGACCTCTGCATGAAAATCTCTGCAGATAGTGGTGTAAGTGAGATGTTACAAGGCTACTATGGTTACACGAAAGTGGGAAGTATCCATAGTAAATATTGAACAGAAAAAAGTCCTGGCAATGACCTTGAGACATCTCAGAAAATTTGTTCTCTAAAAGACATGAGGCAAAATCACCAACCTACTGTAGGTAAAGACCTGTCATTACAGTTCATAGCTGTGGGCTATGCTGTAGTTTTGTGTGTGTTGCAAATGTGGATGTCTTATTCAGTCCAGTTCCACAGCAGATTTTCTTACATTCATACACACAAAAAAATAACACACTAACACATCACTTGATCTCTATATTGATCTTACCAGGCTAGTTAGGAAGGATTAGTATTGTAGGTGAACTTTCCTCCCTGAGATCCTGCCTGGCTCTCTTCCTGGTTATAACTAGGGAGTTTATCATGATTAATTGTGCATCATTACTCTGAGAATTGTTACCACATGCATATAGCCAGAGCTGAGAGGAAGAGTCAAATATACCCTCATTAGCCATTTCACAGGTGTGCTCTGCTGGGTTAAATCATGAAAACATCAGCCTTGTGAGTTTTTAATCTCACACCCTATTTTGAATTTAAAGGGATACTCCACACCAAAATGAAAATTTTGTCATTAATCACTTACCCCCATGTCGTTCCAACCCCCCTAAAAGCTTTGTTTGTCTTCAGAACACAATTTAAGATATTTTAGATGAAAACCGGGAGGCTTGTGACTGTCCCATAGACTGCCAAATAAGTTACACTGTCAAGGTCCAGAAAAGAGCTCAAGCATTTAAAGCAGCAGACAGACAGCATTACTGTAATGCATGCTCAAAATAATCAGAACATTATCGTGTGTTGATTTAGACAGACAATATTCAATTCAAATACTGATTTAACTCATCAGCTGTAAAAGACACTAGATGCTCAATTTAGTAGATACAATTTTTAGTCCAACTATATATTCTGTTTAAACAACTTCCATTTCAAGTTGAACCAACATAAAATTTTACCCAAAGGTTGCTGTGTTGTTTGGTCCAAACCGTAGGTGAGGTGGAGTTATGGTACAGTAGGCTATTTTGGCACATTGTACTGTGTTGACAGAATGAGCTATACTTCACTTGCTGCAGGAATTAGCTAAAGTTAAGCGCTGCTCAGGGCTGGATGGTATATTATTCTAAATGTATGTTTTAAACAACGACAGTTGAAGCCTGACAATTGTTGTGAAATGATGTTTCTTAAACCTTGAATGAAATAAATGATGAAGCCATGTGAGAAGTAAAAAAAATATATATGTAAATTACCAAGATTTAATTTTTTATTTTCTTAAACTTTGAATGAAATAAACTGTTGAATTATGAGAACCAATGAGATTTGTTCTTGTGCATCAAGGGTAAAATACAGAATGATAGTAAGAAAGATTTATGCATAAATCTTTCTTACTATCATTCATACTTGTATTTTACATGTCAGTGTGTCATCATGTACATTTATGGGATTTTCAAGGTCCACTAATCACAGGATACAGATAAATGTGAATTTTAAATAAATAGCGTGGTGTTATTTAAAATACCCAGAATTGGGTTTCTCAAACTCAGAAATACAGCTTTGGAACAACATAAGGGTGAGTAAATGCTGACAGAAATTTCCTTTTTGGGTAAACTATCTCCTTACTAAAAAAAGATAAAATATTTTATTTGTTTACCTGCATATGTGATGTGACCCTAAACTGACATCAGAGAACCATGAACATGAAAATGTGCTTTAGGTCAAATGAAATCGGATGACACAAAAAAAGGTGTTAGAATCCCTGGTATAGCCAACAGAATATGTATTAAAAACTGTAACAGAACCTGGTTGTACAGGAAAATGTGTGTAGATTTTGTGATCCAAGTCTCTGCCCAAGTAATACTGTACATTCTGATCATTACACTCAATGCAAAACAAACAGTTCTACAAACAGTTCTATGAACTCACGTTCATCTGCTTCTGCTTCCATATCGAAAAATCCAATCAACAAACCAAGTCCCTACCCTAGATGCATCTTTACAGACTAACCTTGCAAACTTTGGCAAAACCAATGAAGTGTGTTCTGAGCTAATAATCCTGAGTAAACAAAACACATATCCAAAGGAAAGTGTGTGTTTGAATATCACAGTATGTGGGAGTATGCTGAGTTTTATGGATCAGAGCAACCCTCTCTTAATAGAGAATGTATTTGGTAATTGAGCTTATAAATAACAGCAGGTGGTCCTTGCATCTCAAACTCTCTGGGGGCGATTCTGTTGTCAGGAATAATTATAGAGATGGAGAATCAGTACAGACAAAAGCACCCATTTCTGACTGCACCTGTCAACACACCAGAGACATCAGACAGACGTCTTCCGTTAAACACATGATATTACCTGCCTTAGTTTCTCAGTCTTATTTTGTCTCAGACAACACACCCAGGACCGCCCATAGTCCGCTTGGTGACCTTCTGATGTAGCTCGCATACAAAACTTGAAAGTATTTTCTTGATTACTCGAATTTTGTTTCATACTTTTTTTTACCGCTTTTTTTTTACAGGATCCACAAAGTATCTCATCCTCTAGTGACTTGCGGTGTAACCTGTTCAGTGTCACCTTCCTCTGGATTCCTGAATTCATAACATGATGAATCTGATTCAAAACATGGGAATATAACCTCAGGCACGGCAACATGACTTTCAGAATGGCAGAGTGAAAAGATACGGGATACAATGAAGCAGCTTTAACATGTTGCTGCCAAAAAGTAGCTGATGTGCCTGCAGGTGAGGGCAGCCCTTCACAACAATACAGCGTAGAGTTACGAACACAGTGAGTAAGAACTCACTTCTTGAACTAATTCCTCATTTGTTACATAGTTTCTGCCGCTCTGTGAAATTCTACAACCTTGCCTTTAGCTACGGTCAGTGGCTCCACTTCGTAAACAAAATGATACACACCAGCATATGTAAACTACTTAATTTATTGTGTAAATGTGTATTCAACTATGTAAATATCAACTTGAAATATTAATAAAACAACAATTATATAAAAATATAACATATAAAATGCAGAAAAACAAATATACACATAACAATATTTTAAAAAGGGATAGTTCACCCAAAATGAAAATTGTCATTATTTACTCACCCTTAAGTTGTTCCAAACTTGTTCTTCTGTTGAACACAAAAGAAGATATTTTGAAGAATGTTGGTAATCAAACAGTTGCCTGTAGCCATTGACTTCCATAGTATTTTTAAGTCAGTGGCTACATGCAACTTTGGTTACCCACATTCTTCAAAATATATTATGTTCAACAGAAGAAAGAAATGCATACAGGTTTAGGACAACTTGAGGGTGAGTAAATGATGACTTTTGTGTGAACTATCCCTTAACTTTCATCTTTCATTTGTAATAGTATACATAATTGCTTTATGTAAATAGGTTATTAATACATATGTAATAATGCACGACTAGTTGTGCATTAAACAATTTTAATGCACGATGTGGAAGCCAAGAACCCTGTTGCATCCGTGGAGTGCATTAAAATCATTTAATGCACAGCTAGCCATGCATTATCCCGCATACACCATGGTCATTTGCCAGCACTGACAAGTTAAAACTGTTAATGATGTTTGCAGTGCAATATTTGACCAAAGGTAAAAATGATGGTTATTTTTGTCAGTTACGGCTTGTTAGCTCTAGCATTCTGCCCACTTCAAATCAGACACAGAGGTAAGACCACATTTATTTGAATGAATTATAGCATTTATTTGAATTAAGTTGTGTGTGTCTGTGTGCGAGTGATGTGTGTGTTTGTGTTCATCAATTAAAGCAGCGCATTAATATAGAACTGTGATTAAACTGACTTGGAACTACCTGTGCATTAAACGGTTTTAATGTATACTTGCCAGCCAATCAGAATCGAGTATTCAGACAGACCATGGTATAAAAACATTAACCATATTACACTCAAAAAGTGCATACACACATACACATACACACATACTCATATACAGTCATAAAATAATCCACATCTGAAAATATAAAGAAAAACATCTGTACATCTCATTGCAGTCCAAGTCAGTGTCATTGTAGTTCAAAGTCACTTTCCTTCCATGAGCAGGGCTGTGTTGGTCAAATCTGCACCATATGGCTCACCCTCAATACATGAGAGGCTCTATTCATTTTTAGAATTAAGCTTTGAGTTTTTATTTTTGCTTTTTTTCTTCTTGGGGTTCTGCAGTGGTTGATCCTTTGAGGGACTCTGAGGCGCATGAGAGGACTCGTTGTTTTGGCGCGTGTATCTCTTGCAGGTGCAGGATGTAACGGCGGTGATCTTGTAGGTGCGTGTGCTGCCATCCTGGCACTGGAGTTTAATGCGCTGGATGCGTGTGCGTTCAGTGACACAGCGCCACTCCTGGGCGTCCCGTCTGCTCCAGTAGTGACCTCCACCGATC
Organism: Cyprinus carpio; assembly: GCF_018340385.1. NCBI lineage: Eukaryota > Metazoa > Chordata > Actinopteri > Cypriniformes > Cyprinidae > Cyprinus > Cyprinus carpio. The sequence continues at coordinate 17,696,502 of NC_056590.1, read as the reverse complement.
CAGTTGGGCAGCAAGTGGGTGGGTAGACATTCTCCAGCACACACTAACTCCTTCACGGGATTTAGGCTGGTGCACTGGCCATCAGATATATATTTAGTGGACCTCAGCTCCCTGCAACCGACCTGATGCTGTTCTGCTAAATAAAATTTCATGCTTTAAAAATCAGTAAATGGAAAAGGAATTGTATGATACATAATACTTTTAAGTAACTTCTACAGTATAGGCTAATACAATAGCCTGAAAGACTAAAATAGTTGTCAAAGTTTTAAATTTAAAGGTTAAACAAACATAGACAGACAGACAGACAGACAGATAGAGAGATAGATAGATAGATAGATAGATAGATAGATAGATAGATAGATATCCAGGCTGGTTGCTAGGCATTGCTATGGTGTTCAGTCAGGTTCTAAGACATTGCATAGATGTTCACTTAACCGCTAATGCAAAATATGACTGGAGTTATAAAAAAAATATGTAAATGAATGCGAACAACTGTATAGATTTTGATGATTTGTAAATTGTAATATTACAAAAAAATATGGATCCTACAAAATGTCATAAACACATGAGTAAACACTTCAAGATAAACACGTACCGGTTTGGTCTCGGCTCTCCGTTCGTCTTCCTCCGTTGCGCGCTCGATTTAAGGAGGCATTATTTGGAGTCTGGTGAGGTGATGCGCCCATGTGTCCATTAAACTCTTCAGTGGCATCATTTTTGAAAGCATGACAGCTTTTTATCAGAAAACAGAGCAGAAACAGCAGCTGGTATTCGCATGTGTTGAGGGGCATTGCAAAAGAGTTCGGTTCGGTGTCTCTTTGAAAACTCAGAGAATGATCATACCTACCTGTTTCTCATCCATGTTTATATACTCGCCCACTCCAGAACAGCAGCAGTGAGTGGAATGATGAAGTGTGCTGGAAATGGGCGTGTCCTCGCGATGTAGTACACGCCCACCTACAGTAACCGTATTCTGCACTAGCCACATGGAAAATTATTTTGATGTGAGCTAATCGTCGCAGAAACATGACATGAAATCATTTTAAGTAACTCTGACAAAAAACAAAAACAACAAAAAAAAACCATTATAATTATTGTATACAGACGATTATATTTATTAACTGTAATATTTATGATTATGAAATATAATAAAAATACGTTAATAAATTACATTTTGTGTAAAACTGCAACACTAAAAGAAACACTAGATACCAAACCCCCTTATTGTGAAAAATTAGTTGTTTTAAATTTTTTATTCTGATTCTATTCAGTCTGTAAATGTTACTTTCATTAATAATAATAATAATAATAATTTTTCTTTTTATTAAATAGACTTCATATAACATTATTATTAATAGATAGATAGATAGATAGATAGATAGATAGATAGATAGATAGATAGATAGATAGATAGATAGATAGATAGATGGATAAATAGATAGATAGTTTGGAGAATGGATTGATGGATTTTCTTGAATTACATTTTGTTGAATTTTCATATATACATATACACCTATTGTGCAGCTCAGTTGATATTTGTGAGCAAACACTGCATTGCAACACTCTCATACAGAGAGACTGTGCTGAGGATGTTGCGCTCTCAGGTGTGAATGAGTTTTCAAGCGTATTTAGATCCTCTACATCTGAACCTGGTGCATTGAGCTCTAGTGAGTGCTGTAAAGTATGGGCATGCATGACAAAACCAATGAAACAGGATAGGCCTGGATTATTTTACCCCAAAATTATCCAAACAGGTGCCTCCGATGAGCTCACCAAATGAATGTGCATAACACAAACGACATGGAGGAAACTCAAAAGCCCAATGCTCACTTTCTTCCACCGAAAATGTGTCCCTCAAAAAGTGTTTTGTTTCACTCTCTCCTCAGGCATTTACGATTAATTCATCCCGCTTGCCCCCAGGTACACTTCTTTGATTCGGACGAAAAAACACTTTAATATTGTGATTTTTTTTTTAATATATATATATATATATATATATATATATATATATATATATATATATAATATATATATATATATATATATATATATATATTTCAAAAGCCACTGGTGTCAAAATGATCTCTTATTACCTAAAAAGCACTGCTAGTCATATTGGTAAAGGGGGGTTTATTGGGGATCACTGAATATGCAACCTCAGGGCTTGAAAGAGGAATATCAAAGTCATGCGATACAATGCGGCATTCGCTAATTTCTGCATCTCAAAAACCGGATATTTGAGATAGTCCTTTCATGCACCTGTAATGACCGTGACATGCTCATAGATGGAGACAGGAGAGGGATGAATCTCAGGGGAAACAGAGAGGTTACGGCACTGAGTTATGAGTATAGTGACATGCGACATGACAACCGTGTGCTAAATAGACCCTCGTTTGGCCCACAGGGTGAGATAGTCCCTTGGGATGAGGGGATGCGGAGACTGGGAACAAAGCACTCAAAAACAGACAGAGCCGTCTATAGAATTCTGAGTGAGTGCCTTAGGATGTGTGCAACAGGACCAAGTGTGGGAAAGTCCATGGAGGAGATCCATCCTCTACCAAATCTAACACAATACAGAATAAACTACACATCATCCTAAAATATAAATATAACAAACTAATATTAGAAAACATATTATGATTATAAACATAATGCAAATTTATTAAAAAATATGCATTTTCATTTAAAAATGTTTCATTTTTGTTAAACTTTAAACATTGTTAGTTGCCTGTTTCATTAGGTGATCATTATTGAAATATAATTTTCACCTGGAAGAGGTTTATGTTGTTATAAACACTGTGATTCTGCTAAATAAAGCATGTTTATTATACATTCTAAGAAGTAAATAGTTCACAGCCTGCTGATGCCAAAATTGAGCTCACACTTGATCTTCAGATGATGGACGCTGCCCTCTAGTGGAAAACTACTGAATTAAAATCTATGCATTACAAGGCTCTATTTCTTTATTTGATTAATGTTTAGATAAAAGTAACCCTTCAGTATGAACTATTTTAGGGGATCTACTTGAAAAGCAAATTATGTTGGAAATAAGAAGCAGAATTAAAAATGGAAACAAAAAGGGGGGAAAACTTAAATTTTAACAAAAACACTTAAAGGAATGGTTTACCTAAAAATGAAAAATTGCTGAATATTTACTCAGCTTCAGGTCATCCAAGATGTAGATGGATTTGGTTCTTCATTGTAACAGATTTGGAGAAATTTAGTATAATGTAATTTGCTCATCAGTGGATCCCCTCCAGTGAATGGGTGCCGTCGGAATGAGAGTCCAAACAGCTGTTTTCAAGTAATCTGCATGATTCCAGTCCATCAGTAAATGACTTGTGAAGCGAAAAGCTTTGTGTTTGTAAGAAACAAATCCATCATTATGATATTATTAACTCACTTCTGAGTCTAAAATGGATTGAATTGATGGATTGGAGTCATGTGGATTATTTGTGGATTATTGTGATGTTTCATCAGCTGTTTGTATAGGCAGAGTTTTTTGACCAGAGCCAACTGAATGAAAGCGATATGAATTTTCTCATTTTATTTGTTTTATCCTATTATTTTAGTGAGTAGAATGAGTAAGTTAGGGCTAAATGATTTTAATTGTTTTTAAAAATAAGCTCTATTCTCTCGCGACTCAAGAATCTCAAAGTATCGTGTGAGTGGACTCTCTTCTCATTCTGTTCCCGCTTTAGTCTGCAGAGGTATGCTAAATAAACAAAACTAAGAGTGGAGAAAATGGTTTATATGGTATGTAAAAAAAATCTGAGCTCGTGGTCTGCCGGTATGTGCCCCCCCAGGCAAAAATGTGAGACTCGCCTATGGCTGTTTGGACTCTCATTCTGACGGCACCCATTCACTGCAGATGATCCACTGGTGGGCAATTGATGTAATGCTACATTTCTCTAAATCGGTTCACATGAAGAAACAAAATCTACATCATGAATGAGAGTGAGTACAATTTCAGTAAGTTTTAATTTTTTTGGGTGAATGACTCCTTTAAAGTGGTAGAGAAAATTCTCAAACTTTTTCTTTATGTCAACAGTTGCTCACAGACAAAATAGGAAGTCCATTGTTTAGAAGTTTATCATGTGCTCTACAGATCCAGTATTCTGTGTGGTACTTACACAGCTTAGAATAAGTATACAATCCAACACTTCTGTATCATGGTTAACAGTTTCCTATAAAATGAAGAGCACCAATCACAGCACAGCACGCTGAGGCTGAACTGGATGCCCAGTGGAATTCACCTGTACAAAGACAAAACAGCCAAAATATTTCTGTTTCTCAGTCCTTTCCAGCACGAGGAGGATCTTCACAGGCCTCGGAGGTTTCACAGCAGTCATCAGAAGGACTGTGTTGAAGTGCACACTCTGACAACCCCAGACAAAGAGCCAGCATGGAGCTGGTGGCGTTCACTACATCACTGTCATCAGCTGAGAGGAAACAGAAAACACAAATGAAATAAGCTTCATACTTCACTTCTGAAACTCTTATAACATAACATAAAATGACAAGAACAAAGCTTCCGTAGTAAAGACCTTTGTTTTATCATCAGTCCTTAGTCCTTCACTGTCATGACCAAATGCAGTAAGATCCAGTAAGATCTAACTCAAGCAAATCAAGCATTTCGTAACTAACCAATGTCGTGCTAATATGCTAAAACATTACCATTGCTAGAGAGTTCTCTCAGTTTGGGTTGGCGGTTGAGTTGAGCATCTCTCTGTGGCAGAGGGGTTTTGCACTGCCTCTTATGGGTGAACCAGTGCAGCCTCTGACAAGTCTTCCCACAGTAGACCACCTGCAAAGAGATTTGGGAGCATTATGGGAAAACAGTGTTTCAGTAACATGTGAAACTCCAACATAATGAGAAGAGAGCTTACTTAAGAATACAAAACAATAATCCTCATATAATGTAACTCAACAGTGCACTTTAAATTCACCTTTGAAGCTTCAGATACCTTTAAATTTTAATTTTGTTGCATTTCTGACATCAAAAGAAAAACTGGATTAGGTTGGTATAGCCAAATAGTCAATGATCTGGGCTTGTTAATTAAAAGGCTGTAGGTTCAGGATGTGGAAAGTTATGTTTCTGAAGAGAAACCACACGCTAAATAGAAACTAACAATCATTAGTATACTTTTCAGATGATCATTATGTGTGATTAATTGTAAAATAAATCATATTAACAACATTTGTAAGTTTGGCCAGAAAATGATCAAAAATGTCAATATTAACTGAATAAATGTTGATGGCAAGTCATGATTACTTAAGAAAAGAGGAAGCACATTATACCATTTTACAGAAGGAGCACTTTTTGTTAGCACCCCTCTCTCCACATGTAGCACAGTACTCCATGTCCATAAGCACCATCTGGCCCGTCAATGCCTGGGTCAGAACCGAGAAGGCTGTGGGGTCGTTCCCCTGGAAACATAAGTGAGATGTTAGCAATGAGCTGACACATTTTTATCATTTGCCATCAGTCAGCAAGCTATGAACATCTTCACTACCATTCAAACGTTTGGTTAATGTTTCATTTACATGAACAAAAGTGTATTCCTGAAAATTCAGCTTTGCATCACAGCAGACATCACTCCAGTCTTCAGTGTCACATGATCCTTCAGAAATCATTCTAAGATGCTGATTTGCTGCAACAAACATCTTTTATTTAAAAAAATAATTTAATATTTTTGTAGAAACCGTGATACATTTTTCTTTGATGAATAGAAAGTCCAACAGAATAGAATGTCTTTACGGTCACATTTGATCAATTTATGCATCCTTGCTGATTAAAAGTATTCATTTCTTTTAAAAAATAAAAAATCTGATTCCAAACTTTTAAACCGTAGTGTATAATCATAAATATTTAATAAAAGCAAAAGTTAAGTTGTAAAATAGTATTTAATATTAACTATAAAAAATATATTAATTAAATATTAAAATATCCTACCTGATGATAATTATTATTTTATATTATATTATTTACAATATTATAAATCTTTTTTTTATTATTATTATTTAATAAGTGATTCCACATAATATGACTCCTTAAAATGAAAAAATATACAAATTATAAGGTGTTTTTATCTTGTATGTTAGAAAAGTGTACTAACAATTTCTGCGGGTGCTATAATTCGGACCAGCTGTTGCAGCAGGGTTGCCTCACAATAGGGAAACTTCTGGATACAATCACGGATGAATTTCTCCTGGTACTGAGGAAAGCCATCACCATCTCTTCCTTTCAGAAGCTTGGGCAAAAGAAAAATATATGTTTTTGTGACGCCATTTGCAAGACTCTCTAAGATGAAAGGACCATAAAGATGAAGCCACCTCTTCAAAAGGGCATCCAGGTTATCATCACGTTCCTGCAGATAGATCAGACACTTCTGCAGCACGCAGCTGATGTAGTGCATCTTCATGGCCTGAACCTCATTCATGTCCTGCTGTTTCACGCACTGCTCACAGAGCAGATCCATCACACGGTAGCACTTCTCCAGGGCCACCACATCAACCAATAAGGGGTCCTCCTTCACTAGCATCACTATCTGGAAAGTGCATGATGAAAAATGTGCCCCAAAATATGAAAAGTGATTATAGCAGAGACACTAGCCTTACTTTCAATGCAAGTTTCATGAAGGAAACATGCTCTCATGCTACATTATTCTGTTAACTGATCCCTGCTGAGTGTGGGATTGAGACACCTTACTCATCAAAAATCACTGGATGTGAGACAGCTGAGATAGCGCACACAGATGCCATCCGAGATCTGCCTCAAAGCACACACTCAAGTCTATACTAGAGCAACTGTGTATTATATTACTAACACAAACCTTTGATTTGACACTCACAGGCCTGCATCTTGAAAATACAATTTCTGATTATTAGAAAAAGGCAAAATATTACCTATTTTGATGATGCTGAATTCAAAAATATCAATAAAAACTCCCATCTCTCAAAGTTTGACTATTTTGGCACAATTCCTGGAATCAGTACCCCAAAAAAATCAGTAAGAAACAAGTATGGATTTCATTCAGCAAATATGATGCTGGGCGGTGTTATTTATGCATTTCATTGCAATGTCACATGCAAATGTCATTTCATTTTTCATATATTATGCAATGAAGGTTGTTTATCAGAGCTGTAGGTATAACAGATATACAAAACCCCAAGCCTGTGTTGAAATGCAGGCCATGTTGTTGCTCTGTAATATCACAAGGATATATTTAGATGGAATAAAAGCAGAAGGGGTGTTGGTTAGTGCAAACTGATGCTTCCTCCAGTCATGTGACCTTGTATGGTATTCTTATGGGTGTTATAAAAGCATAGGTTGCTGTGTTTCACTAACATTGTTTGGTTTGTGTGAGCATGGTGCTTTACTGTCACTTGAAATCTGAGTTATATAAACACACTTGGCAGTTCTTACCTTGACAGGATTGAGGTTAGTAGTCATGATGATTTTGTGTAGGGGTCCTGCCAGTTTGGGGGGTAGTTTAGGTTCTCTCTCTGAACCCTGGGGTCTGGTGTAATATTCCAGCCTCGCACGAGAAAAGAAATTGTTGATCACTGTCACACAGTCGTGCTGACCTGCACAGGGCAGAAAGAGAAAGAGGTTAGTGATTTATTAAGTAGTAAGTAGTAAGTGTGCATATGTATATGAATCACTCACCCACAAAAGCAGCCATCTGAGCAGCAGTTCGTCCTACAGAGTTGACCAGATCTGTCTCTGCTCCGGCATCTAAGATCATCTCTGTAATTTCAGCATTACCTGTGGGATTAAAAGTGTCAGTAAAGACATTTCTTATATTAACATTACAAAATATTTATATTTTCAAATAAATGCTGTTTTTTAGAACTTCCTATTCATCAAAGAATCCTGAAAAAGGTTTCATGGTTTCCACAAAATGATTAAGCAGAACAACCATTTTCAGCATTTATTATGATGGGATTTAGGCAATAATGAGATTAAACTTTCCTCATGAAAACAACAATGCTTCAGTTACACTGATGTGATTAAGCGCATAATCATAGCAACTATAATCGTCAAAAAATGTTACATATGCAAATTGTAAGCACAGTAAACAGCCATGTAAACATCTCACTGTGATTAATTCCTTACTCTGATTATTGGAAATAATCACATTATTGGTGCACATGTAAATGTAGTCACTGATAAAAATATATGTTTCTTGAGCAGCAAACCAACATATTAGAATTATTTCTGAAAGATCATATGACACTGAAGACTGGAGTAATGATTCTGAAAATTCAGCTTTGCATCACAGGAATAAATTAAATTTTAATATACATTTAAATAGAAAAAAAAAACTTTAAATTGTAATAATATTTCACAATATTACTGTATTTTATATTATAATGACAACCTTGGTGAGCTAGAAGACTACTAAAAACTACTGCTTTATTGTTTTAAAACTGGATCGTTTTATTGTTATTTTATGAACAGTTATCACCAAAACATGCAAATGCCTTTTACAATACGTTTTATGACATTCATCACATTCTTACACACTTTTCTGTCGTACTTGTGTGTTTTATTCATGACTGTGGTATTTGTGCAACCTAATACCAGGTCGTCTCTAGAAATTCATTCATAAATGAACTTGCTAGTCACTCTCAGAAAAAAGGTGTTTCTTGGGCAGTACCCTTTCAAAAGGTACTAAAATGTACCATTAAGGTAATATGTACACTTAAGGCAATAATATGTAGCTTTAAGGTACTAATATGAGCCTTCCCACATCTGCAAGATGTCTGTTAAAGAGCACTTCATCTGGAAAGCATCTGCATGTTGTGTACAAACATCTGAGAAACGTCTTTAAGATGTCAGTTCTAAATCATAAACATCTTAAAGACATTTTCTAAATGTATATTTGACAGGAAACATCCCAGAGACGTATTTCAGATGAGCAAACACTCTAAAATAACATGTAACATGTAAACATGCACATCAAATAGACATCTCTGAGATGTACGTGTGCTATCAGTGTTTTAGGGGTAAAAACAATACAAAGTACATAATTTCAGTGAAGCTTTTTTTACCTTTAAATGTTAGATAAAATGAAACTTGGTAGCATTACTATTGACATGAGTTTACCTGAGAGGCCAGCGAACATGAGAGCAGTGTAACCATACTCATGCTCATTACAGTTGACATCAGCTCCGCGCTGCAGCAACAGTCTGCACATGTCTGCTTTGCCCTTATAGGCCGCATGCATGAGAGGGGTCATGCCATACTGAAACAACATGAAATGTCTTTCACCAATCTTTTCATTGCATGACAAATGACATTTAGCCTTGTTCAATCCTCTCACAAACTGTGAAAATCCAGGAAATGTGTCTGCAGTATGGAGATTCTGACGAAACACTGGCACTTGCTGAGAGTGACATGAGCTGGGTGAGTCATAATCTTTGTTGCTCCTTGGATGAAGTCAAAAGACTGCGTTGGTGGCGAAGCGAACAAGCAGCACATCTGATTTTGACAGGTGGGATACACTTATTAACTGCTGTTTCTAATCATTCTGGCCCCAAAAGGACCTCAAGAAGTCTGTAGGTTACATCTAGTGGCATGTCTCCATTATCACACCTCTTTAAGTACCACATCCGTCACTCAAGAGTCTCTGCCATATGCCTGAATAACAATGTGGAACATATGCCATCACCTCACCAGCCCATCAGCCACTGCACTTGTTTATATAAGGGCTGATCGTCAGAAAACAACTAAATAATACCAGTATTTACAGTGTAAGGCCTGTGTCTATGTAGTCAGGCTGCGGTATAGCATAAACATTAATAAAAGTACAATAAGTATGGGTTGTGTTTGGCCAGCCGCCGTATGTCTGGTTTTATGTTTTGTTGTGTTCCAGCTTGGTGAACCCCAATGAGCCATAACTGGTGCTTAAATGGCCTGTAAATTACTACCCATATTCATCATCTTTATGTTCTTACCTCATCCAGACAGTTAATGCGCACGCTTGGATTGCTGAGGAGCTGGGTGGCCTCTTGCACATCACCTTTTGAGAAAACAGTCTAGAGTTTAAAAAACTAAACATTAGGGATCATGGACAACCCATGATGATCCACAATTTTATTTCCATGGATGGTCTACATACCCAAGTGCACTTTGTATAAAGACACTTAAAGTATATGGAGGGTATTTTCAAAACATTTTTACCCTTTTCAAATTAGGCAAGGATTCAGTAAAATACAATTCTGAGACAAACAGAAAGTTATTTTGTAAGTAAGTTAATTTGGTTAGTTTATGGATATGAATTACGTGAACGAATCTTACATCTAATATCAAAGCCTGTATAACATGAAACGGCACTGGATATATATTTTTTATGTTTTTGAAAGAAGTCTCAGCAAGGCTACATTTATTTGATCAAAAATACAGTAAACACAGTAACATTGTGAAATATTATTACAATTTAAAATAACTGTTTTCTATTTGAATATGTTTTAAAAATGTAATTTATTCCTGTGATGCAAAGCTGAATTCTCAGCATCATTACTCCAGTCTTCAGAGTCACATGAGCCTTCAGAAATCATTCTAATACATTGATTTGCTGCTTAAGAAATATTTCTGATTATTATCGTTGAAAACAGTTGTGCTGCTTAATGTTTTTGTGGAAATTGTATTTTTGTATGTATTTATTTTCAGGATTCTTTGATTAATAGAGAGTAAAAAAAAAAAAAAAAAGAATTTATTTTAAGCAGAAATCTTTTGTAATAAATATGTTTACTGTGTCACTTTTGATCAATATAATGTGTTTTGCTGAATAAAAGCATAAAAACAACAACAGAAAAACTTTCTTGACCCAAAACGGGTCATAATATCAGAAAGGCCTTGTAACTAAACAAACAAGAGAACGAATAAGTAAACATCCAACCAATTTAATAGGTTAATTTATATATGTAATCTACAGAAAGTAGAAAGTCTGGTTCTAAGGAAACACACACACACACACACACACACACACACACACACACACAGTGATTTCCAATGACAAAAATCATTCCTACCTGTATCATCACTCTCTCTTCAGCTGTCAGGTCACCTTTCCTTGCAGGGGTCAGACTCGTCATATTGACACCGGTCATTTGTTATTATGGTTAAGGATAAATAGTATATGGATGTGAAAACTGCTTCCTCAGTATATAGACCTTATAATACAGAGCTCAAAGTAAAAAAGAGAAAGCATTCTTGGTTCATACCACTTTGGAAATTAAAAGGAGGGGAGGGTGGAAATCCGAGTGACACGATGTGAAAAAGCCGTAATGAATATTTTAGGATATAAATGTCTATTTTATTTTTAAAAATTCTATTGTCAATACATGTTATTAATTTTTCATTCAGGAAGATTTAATTATTAATTGCAGTAATAATTCATGTCGTGAGAACTACCCCTCTCAAGAGTAGATCAGTCCAGCTGTACTTAACTTGCCTGCACGAGCCGTCGCGTGAGATACTGCGCGCAGCGGTGCTCGAGATCATCACAGGCAGAATCACAGACAGGTAAAATACAGTCACATGATGCGCAATGTTACTGTACGTGTATGGTTCTCTCGTGCTTCTTCTGAGCCTTTACGAGTTTTGAAGCGTAACCTGCTGGTCTCGAAACCTGTATTATTGATTTAATATTAATACAAATAAGTACATGTGCAAAAATTATACATTTGTAAGCAGACGGAGGAATTTAACTAGTGATTAAGTCAGATTGCTTGGTTATTAATGAAACCGTGTTGTAATGTAATTTTAAGCACTTGTCTGAACAGTTCGACAGCTTGTGCTTTACACGAGCGCACAACAAAAGTATTTAATATTTCAGGGGATCAAATAAAAAGCATGCATGAAAAGTGTGTGTGTTTGTGTGTGTGTGTGTGTGTATATATATATATATATATATATATTCCACATTTCAACATAAAAAAATAAAAAAAAAGTTATGATATTTAGTGGTCAGATTTTTATTGTGTATGTATATATAAAATATCTGACTGTAGAATGTGCATTGTTCTGCATGTGAAGCTAAAAAAAAAAGAAATATGTAATAAAAATATCTTTTAATCAAAACATGAATGCGCTTGAACTATATGTGTGAAGTATAGTGCAACATAGTGTAATATTTATAGTAAAAATTATAGCACATATAATATTTATATCCTGACAAAGCTTCCGTCCTGTGTTGTGTCCCAGCAACTCATTCTGACTTTGAAACCAGGTTGCATTCTCTTCCAGGAATGCCATAGCCTGTGTGTTATTCTTGGCACTGACTGAAGCACTTGTAAATTGGGACCGTTTGACACTAGCACACGAACACACACAAGTATGTGTCATGGAACATAAACCTACAGATATACGGCAGCACACACAAGTCTGCAAGAACATAATCTTGTGGTTGCCAAGTGCAGTGTGATGTTTGTCCTTGTTTAATTGGTTTTGTGACAAGGAATGCCACTTATACACTGTGAGAAAAGTGTTGAAATCAAAGAGCTGTGTAGAATCAGCAGTGTGGTACATTAACTGGAGATTGATTTGGAGTGATTCTGATGGTTTGTAAGCCCCACTCAATCCTCAGGGACTGTTGTAATCTAATTAAAACCCGACTCTGACTTTTGACTCTCTGGAGTTTCTCACTGTGTTTCTCGTTTTCCAGCGACACTGGTACTAAGCAGTACTGTGGGGTTTTGTGCTCTGGACATCCTCTACTTGAGCTGATCTATGAGCAGTTTACTGCATTGTCTGTTGTAATGGATTAGGGTTTGGTGGCAATCAGCTAAATCATCCCCTTGTGGGCTCATCCCTGGTGAACGTGGTTGTTGATATTATTTATAAATCACACGGGACCAGCACATGAGCACATATTGTTCAGAGCTGCGTGAAAGGACTCAATGTTAGAAAAACACTGAGGTTCATGCAGCTTTGAAGACAAATCAAGGCTATTCTTTGTGAGGTATGAAATATAAAATATGCTCCGTTTGAGAGAACCTTTTATATCTACATTACCTGTTATTGTAGAGCAGCATTACAGACCATGGGTAAGGAAGACTCACCTCCTCTGACTGCTATTTTAGAAAAATAATTTTATATGTGTAAAACAAGTAATACATTTGCACAACTTTTTATAAGTGTGGGATTGATCAAAATTTTTTTTTTTTTTTTGAAAAAAGTGTCTTTTGGGGTATTGCTCACCAAGGCTGTAATTATTTATTTATTTATTTATTTATTTATTTATTCATTATTCATTTATTTAAAATGTTGATTTTTGTGCTCAAGAAACATTTCTTATTATAATTAATGTTGAAAACAGTTGATCTGCTTTATATTTTTGTGGAAAACATAATTGATTTTTTTCAGGATTCTTTTTACAGACCAGAAACTTTTGAAAAGTAGTTCAGAAAAAAACAAACAAAAAAAACAACAACAAAAAAAACAACTTTATTTATAAATTAAAATATTTCTCAAAAATCAGTCTGCCCTGAGAAATTCTCCATGGAGGTTTTTGTTTTGTTTTGTATTAGTTTAAATGTTTAAAATTAGATTTATTTAATTAATATTTAAATCAGTGTATTATATTATATTATATTATATTATATTATATTATATTATATTATATTATATTATATTATATTATATTATTGCAACATGAATAAAGGACATCAAGGAACTTTTTGTTGTTGCTGTTTTTCTGGTTATACAGAGCTCATAACAACTACCCATATTTTTTTTTTTTAGATTCTTGTCACAAGGTTACACATCTTAACCACTCTGTCACTCTGAGCGTCAATACGTTGTTGAGGCAGCTGATGGAAAATGATGATTTTGTTTGTGTATGTGTTTGCACGTGTGTATACTTTGTGAGTCTGCTTGTATACACACACACACACACACACACACACACACACACACAGAGGGCTGTAAGCTGTGATCAGACATTTCCTTGCTGTAATACGACACGTGTCCCAGGCCTGAGTGACTGAAGTTTACACTGTCGGGGATGAGCCCCTCTATATTTAGCACAGGGCAGCGAAAGGCTTGCTGGAGCACTGGCTTTCTGCTGGAGCACTCGCTGCATGGAGAGGACCTCTCAGCTGATGAGCTTTTAGATCGCAAGCTTTTTTTTTTTTTCTCCCTTGTACAGTACATTATTAAAAACGAGGTGTGTGAGAGTGGGGTGTAGTGTTGGGTAAAACACAGATTACTAAGTCAGGAGTTGTTTCATTGTTTTGTGTTGTGGGGCTTTTTTTAATAATGGATCTGTCATAGCACACAAAATGGGTCATCTATGTTTTTGGTGCTGATTTGAATATATTTTATGTCTGTTTCTTTGCATGTGAAGGACTTTTATGAATACCGGTAAGCAACAGAAGCCAGTGCTTACAGGCCAGCGGTTTAAGACCAGAAAAAGGGGTGAGTCACTTTTTATCTCAGTATTACACATTCTACCTCATAAAAACTAATTGTGGGCTTTACAAAGGATCTTCTTTAAATTACATAGACCTTCTTTAACACCGTTATTTTACTTAATTGTTAATACTCCAGGTCAAATACAAGTGGCATGATTACTACTACTACAACAAAAAAAAATGAAAAATTGCTTATAAAAACAAACAAAAAAGCGCATTGACCGTTATATGGGAAGTGTACAATGATTTTTTTAAATATTTGTTCACATACAGAAATATGCACACACCTTAGATGTGAACACGTTGCAGACACTCTCTCTGCAATGCAGTGGCAAGGGTCTCAATTCATGTTCTATTAATAGCTTGTTTGTATGCTACTGTGTACTTCATGTCCTACACAATACTGGTACCAGTGCAGACCCTCTGCTGTTCTGACCTTTATCTTAGTTCTTCAGTCTCCAATAAACAGAAGTTAACAAATAGCCTACTGCAGTAGCTGCAGTATTAGCTCCAGAAACAGAAAGTTTAGGGGGCATTCACACAGAAAGCATTTTTCCATTCCACTGCACTACTTTTCAATTATTTCTTTATGCAGACTTGCTAGATGGACATTGTTGACAATTGCACTTGTGTCTTGCATGTGACACAGCGTTCTAAAAACGTAGCATTAAAAGTAAAAACTTTAAAAAAAGTCTCAAGTACTTATGTTGTTATTATTATTATTAATACATTGTTGTTGTGGTGTACTTGTAATGGTATTATCAGACATTTATTTTTTCAAAAAGGCTAAATAGAAGCTATAAAGATTGGTTCACATTTATTCTCAGACATTTAAACATAAAATACACAACTGTTCAAAACTTTGTGGTCGAAGATTTCTTTATAATAATCACCAGGACTGCAATTCTTTATTGTTGTTTTGTTCTTAAAAATTCATGAAAACAGTATTTTAAATTTTAGTAAAATATTATATTAATAAAAAACAAATATTTTATATTTATATGAAAGTAATTTATTTCTGTGATAAAATAAAATCTTCAGCATAAAACGTAATTTTGCAGCTACAGTATAACATCTTCAGGAGCATTCAGTGTCACATGATCCTTCAGAAATATTCTAATATTGATTTGCTACTCAATAAATATTTATTTTCAATGTTGAAAACAGTGATATTTTTTCTTAAAAATAATGTAAAAAAGTTAAAATAAAATAAAATAAAAAGCAAAAAACCAAATACAGCACATAAAGTACAACAAATATCAGTAATCGGAGTACTTATAATCAGTATAAACTATTTGCAGCTACAGTACATCAAGTAGCAGTCATCTGAGTATTAGTAGACGGTCTGCTTAATATCTGCTAAAACTTTATTTTGATGGTCCCCAACAGACATTCTACCAACTATAAGTAACTTTGCAGGAACACATCAATTTATTCTACTAACCCTAATCCTAACCCTGACCTAACAGTCTACTGATACTCTGATGAGAGTTCGTTGACATGTAGTTGCAAGTTACTAATAGTTATTGAAATATTACTGCTATAGAAATAACAATCGAAATAAAGTGTAATCATCTTTACTCCCACTTTTGATAAATTTTATCAATACTCGATAAGTATTAGGCTCATTTAATTACTATGATTTTTTTTAATCCTACTGACCAGTAGTGTATTTTTTAATAATGTTGGTCAATTTTTAGATTTTTAAATAAAAATGAACAAAAAGATACACGCTTAAGTATCGTACATTTGTTTTACAATATCTGCCATACAGTTCTAAATTCAATCTTCCATGTAGGTGTATGATACAGGTGAAAGGTGAACACCGTTAGACATTACGGACAGCTTAGGAATCTTACTTAATAGCTTTTGACCGGGACAAATGTGGGGGTGTTTTCAACAGGGCGTTAGAGTTATGCTTCACTGGCTTGTGTGGTAGGTGTGACTGGCTCTTCAAATGTGAGATCTCACAGGAAGACGCTCAACATGCTCTTTAGCGTGTGCTATAATCAGAATTCCTAGCCAGCAGCGAGGCGAGGGAACTCATTTACATAATGGTACTGTAGATATAAGTGCGGCTTGCATATTTCTGCTTGCGTTATCAAATGTTCTACACAGATGGATACAAATCAAGGATCAACTCTAAATCATTTAAAGCATTATATTCTACATCATAAGTGGCTAATGTGAATCCTGGATATATGCTGCGGTAACCTTGACTGAGAGTCTTTCTTTATTTTCTCTCTCAGATGAAAAGGAGAAGTTTGAGCCTACGGTTTTCCGAGACACTATTGTTCAAGGCCTCAACGAAGCAGGTGGTGATCTTGATGCTGTAGCCAAGTTTCTGGATGTCACTGGGTCGAGACTAGACTACCGCCGTTATGCCGACACCCTGTTTGACGTCCTCATGGCTGGGAGCATGCTTGGTAAGAAGGTCCCAAACTTTGTGCATAGTTTAGAATATTGTCTTAATATGTCATAGTTATTGTTTTGTAGGGTTGTGACTGCTGATACCTCATTACATATGCTTTCTCATGATTTTAAGTATGCTATTTAATTTTTTCTTATTTCAGAAATGCAGATAATAATCTCCCAAACTGTCTATCGTGATTAAGTTGCAATTAGATATTTATATGAAAATTCACCCTATCGATTTCTCATCTTTTACCCAAGATGTCACTGGGGTCATACTGTACATTCTGACAAGCAACATTCGTAAAGGACAGAAAATCACTTGGTGGACCCTTGGAGGATGTAGAGCCATCCTTTGTGCCATTAGCTCACGCAGACCCTGGCGTCTTTAGCAGATTAACAGAATGAGGGGTCATTAGCTCACTCCCCCATGACAGCAGGCTGTTGCTCTAATACTTGCAGCACATCTCTGGATCAAAGTGTTTATTGCAGTACCTCCAGGCCATCAATTTACAAATCCCATTGATGGTTAAAGATAAGGACAGCAGGGAATAAACATCACAATTTTAGCCGGTTTAGTTGTCTCCAAGGAACTGTCACACAGGGTTGGAAATCTTCAGATCTTTTGCACATAAGCAGGCTGAGAGAGTGAGTGGGCGGCTGCACTGTGGGACAGAAGCAGAGTGTTGAATTTGGTTGGAGCAGATATGGGAAGCCAGTGTAGAGAACAGCATATTATAAGGATTTTTGGAGTTGAATATGGATTTTGTGTGTTTAGAATGATATGCGTGTAAAGCACATACGCTGATAAATCAGACGGCACATAATTAGATTATAGCAGTTTAAAATTAATTGAGGACTGAGCCGTGTTACTCACATGATGTTACATAATATAGTGCATTCAAACCAATATAGAAATATGATCATCCCCTTGCAAGGGACTCTTGCTGTTCAAAAAAGTATGCGTTAAAAAATATTAATTAAAAATAAAAATTGTGCAGATGAAAATTAGCCTCTGGATAAATCCAATCCAATGCATTAAATGGAAACATTGAAGTCCCTTTCAAAACATTTCAAATAACTGCTGTTCACTTGAAAATTATATTCATCAAAGAATCCCGAAACAATGTATCATGTTTTACACAAAAATATTAAGCAGCACATCTGTTTTCAACATTGATAATGATGATAATAATAATAATAATGTTTCTTAAGCAGCAAATCAGCGTGTTAGAATGATTTCTGAAGACTGGAATAATGATGCTCAAAATTCAGCATTGCATCACAGGAATAAAATACATTTTAAAATATATTCAAATAGAAAACAGTTTGTAATAATTGTAATAATATTTTAAAATATTAATGTTTACTGTAAGCATATGAAACTTGTTTAAAATATATGTAAATTAAAAAAGATTATATGTAGCTTGACCTATAGGTGCAGTTTTTTTTTTCTTCTTTTTTTTATACTCCTGCTACATCGGTTTTTCTTTACTCGTACTGATCATTAGCTTGTAAGTTTACATTCTTCCTCTCACACACTACACTTTTTGTTCAGTCTCTATGGAATGAGTTCAGTTTCAAGCACTGGTAGAGATGTCTCTAGGATGGGACTGTCTCTGTCAACCTAATTAGAGCTAACAGGTTTACTCTGGCTCTATATAAAGCTCAAATAGCTGTGAGAGCACATGAGAGAGGAAGAAGAACAGCCTGGTCAAACATCCAGTCAGCAGTCAGATTACTCCAGTTATGGTATAGAGCCCTGATGAGCAGAAGACTGCCGTTAACACTGTTAAACTAGAGATTAATCCAAATCCTTTGTTAGCATCACTGAACTTCCTTAAAGCAACCTTTGCCCTTATTAGTACTTAACAAAGATGGATTTCCCTGAACTCTGTGAAAATAGTGGGGTCTATTACATACATGGGATGAAAGTAATAATTTAAAGTTAACATGAAATTAAAATGGACTTATTTCTTTAATCTATATAATAAACAATTTATTTGTGGACAGTATTCATAAATTTTTCATGCATAATTTTCATACACACACGACTGAATATCCTGTCAGTTTAAAACTGTCACATTAAGCAAGTTAAATATGTTAAAATATTTGAAAATATTACTGCATAGTAATTTGGTGAAAATATGCCATCATATAAAAGTCTAACAGAAGAAAAACTTCTGACAACCTGGAAAAAGAAGAACCTTGTTGTACTTTGATTTCATTTAAATATTTTGAATAAAGTCATTCTTGCCTGAAAAATACAGAGCCCCTAATAGATCATGCATGTGGTGGGGGGAAAAATGAGATGGGTGGAAAAGTTATGTTTCTTTTGTGTTCACTTGCAAAACTTGTGCCCTGAGAAACTTTGTATTTGCAAGAGAGAATGCAAATCTTTTGTGAGCAAATATAGAGTTTCTCAGGATACACAATATTTTCACTTGAAAATACAAACATTTTGCAAGGGAACACAAAGTTTCTTGAGAGAACTTAAAAGTTTTGCGAGCAGATGCTAAATTGCTGATGGAAATAATATGAGTTGGGAAGAAAAATATTTCAGTGCTTTTGCATTTATTCGCAAACCTTTTGCATTCCCCGGAAAACATTGAGTTTGCAAGTTTCTCTGGAGAATGTTTTGTGAATGAAGGTAGAACTGGAAATAATATGAGGAGGGAGGCAAAACTATATTTCAGAACACAAAAGTTTGCGAATGCAAAAGGATTAGGATTTTTCTTCCATTCTTATGTTTTTTTTTATTTTTTTATCTATCATCATGTCTTTTTAGGTGATCTGTAGAAAAGCCAGTTTAGTGTTTTTTTTTGTTTGTTTTGTTTTTAAATTGTAAGATGGGAAGTATTACATTGACCAATCAATGGATTAGTGGTTCAATACTGTAACCTGGAGCAAATCTCTCAAGGGGATCTAAAGTTAACTTTGTATGGTATTAACCCGGGCACCTGTGGATTACTCCATGAGGCATTGCATTGTTATGTGTGCAGAGCACTTTGAGAAACCATGACCTATTTTGGGGTGGAAGCAATGCTGTAATTCAATTTCTTTCCTTATTTGATTAAATGGTTTTGAAATGCATCTACTCTGTAGTACAGAGGCTAATGCTTTTTGAACTTGACCTGCACTACATCACTTCTCTTTATACATAAAGCTGTACAGCATAATACTGTACATAATGCATTATACATAAATAAAACTGCAAACATAGCATATGATACATATGGAATGATGTTTTGTGGTATAATTGTTGTGTTGTTGCATAGCTGGTTGCTGTGACGTGTGTCTCTATCATAGCTGTGCAATAGGCAGGGACATTTTCTCAGTAGAGGTTAACAATGACAGCACTGTGCTTTCAAAGGATTTACAGCATTAACCTGTAACCTCACTTTCCGTCTCTCAGCTCCTGGGGGGACGCAAATTGACGATGGGGACAAGACCAAGGTGACGGAGCACTGTATGTTCAAGACGGAGGAAAACCACACTGCTGTCCGCAGCTATGCTCAGGTGAACACCCCACTTCACCCAGTTCAATGAGAAGCTTTTGTATATGAAAAATGAGCAGCTGATACCAAGGTCGGGGGAGGCAGGGGAATCCTCTTTCAAAATTGCATTAGATATACTTAGTCCCCAAATCCTCTGGGTGGAACCAGTATGCCACTCATACTGTGTCATTTTAAAATAATCCCTTGGATTACAGTGTCTCTCCATCACCAGCTACTGTGAGTTTCTTGTGTCCAGGGTTTTGCTTTTGTCATATCATGAGGAATCACATTTTTGAGTCTAGGCTATAATTAGGGATCTAAAAATATTATAATAATAATTAATAATGATGATGAATATATTATATATTATTATTATTATTATTATTATTATTATTATTATTATTATGTATGATCACATATTATAATTATTATAACAAATAAATATTATTATTAATATATTATTTTATATTATTTTTGTTTTTTTATATTATTATATCTAATAAAACAATGTAATAATAGTAATAATATCTGAAAAATAATACAATATAAAATATCACATATTATTATCAATGTCGAAACAAATTTTATATATATATATACATAAAAATTTCAATAAGGATTTTTTTTTTTTTACTGTTGTTGTATCATACAAAATGTATTGTATGACCCCTTAAAAAACACCTTGGTGCTGTGACTCATCGATGATTATGTCTATATACAGGTGTTCAATAAACTTATCAGAAGGTACAAATATCTGGAGAAGGCCTTTGAGGAGGAAATCAAAAAGGTAACTAATGTGCATATCATGTTGCTGCTATTCCTGCTATTATCAGTAATGTGTTTTACTGTGCAGGGTGTTCCACACATACAGTAGGTTGATTATTGATATACTGTATGTTCTGATCCATATGTCTTCTTCCCGCATAGCTTCTTCTCTTCCTGAAGGCCTTCACTGAGTCTGAGCAGACCAAACTAGCCATGCTAACAGGCATCCTGTTAGCCAACGGCACATTGCCACCATCTATCCTCACCAGCCTCTTCAGCGATAACCTTGTCAAAGAAGGTTTGTGCCTTATGTCTTCTTCTTAAAGAGAATTGGGGAAAAAAAACAAATAAATTAAAATTCAAGTATGTGCTTTTTCCCCCACTATCTGCTTTGTAGGAATATCAGCTTCTTTTGCGGTGAAGATGTTTAAAGCTTGGATAGCAGAGAAGGATGCCAATGCAGTGACATCTGCCCTTAGAAAAGCCAACCTGGATAAGAAACTCCTGGTATGATTGTTGATGCTCATTTGTGTTACAGTCTTAGATCAATTTTGATACTGAATTCATTAACCTCTGAAAATTATGAGGAGATAATGAACCATTGTGCAGATTAATTCTGTTTCCATGGAGATGTTCATTACATGGCAGACATGTCTTAACACCCCTAAACTCACTCATGACCTTGATGTGCACAGTGCGAAAAAATCCATGCAGATTCTGAGAAAAAAAAGGTTTTGATATACAGTCACAGGTTGTAGATAGTAGCAAAGTGTTTGGACACAATCACAATTATGATTCCACATCTAAATTCATAAGGTTTTCTGAAATGACCTGTAGTTATGAACTATTTTTGGCCTAAACAAAAACTTGGTGGATCTTGAATGCTTAAGATTTTGTGCCGATGCTTAAAGGTGAAGTGCGTAATTTCTGTTCCACTAGCATCACCAAACATAATTGTAAAATCAAGATG
The DNA here is from genome assembly GCF_018340385.1 of Cyprinus carpio. Taxonomy (NCBI): domain Eukaryota; kingdom Metazoa; phylum Chordata; class Actinopteri; order Cypriniformes; family Cyprinidae; genus Cyprinus; species Cyprinus carpio. The sequence continues at coordinate 17,674,431 of NC_056590.1, read as the reverse complement.
ATTCAAACATTTTCTCAATCATGTCCCTCATCTTCCATCAGAATCAATCTGGGAAATGTGTATTTTAAGTATTTAAAATCGGACTATTGACACACTTCACCTTCTTAATCTTAAAGGTTATTCCGAGTTCCTCCTGTAGTTAATCTAATTGTGTAGTCTGCTCTGACTTCAGGAACTCTTTCCTGCCAATAAGCAGAATGTGGAGCACTTCTCAACATACTTCACTGAGGCAGGATTGAAAGAGCTTTCAGACTTCCTGCGCACGCAGCAGTCTCTGGGCACACGCAAGGAGCTTCAGAAAGAGCTTCAGGAGCGCCTGTCACAGCAGTGTCCCATCAGAGAGGTGAATCATCTACACATTTAACATTATAGATCAGTGCTTATCGACTGCTTTTGGTTCAAGACCAAGACTGTATAATGGTCATTATGGACTGACACGGTACCAAAATCATTTATTGTACAAAAAGTCCTTAAAATGTTCCATATGCTCTGATTTGAATTGTGCTTAGATTGTGGTGTATGTGAAAGAGGAGATGAAGAAGAATGATCTTCAGGAGCAGGCTGTGATTGGCTTACTGTGGAGCTGCCTCATGAATGCTGTGGAATGGAATAAGAAAGAGGAGCTGGTCACCGAACAGGCCCTCAAACACTTGAAGGCACAGTATCAACACCTTGACTTTATAATGCCACATTGATATCAATAATGCTTATATTCTCTATATTTTTTAGTAATTAAATTCTTTTGTCATGTCTGCCCTTCTGTCATCACTTAATCACTTCAGTTTCAGTTGAAGCTGTCTACACTGGAAGAGTCTGTCGCAATGAGTGACAGCATGTTGACAGATACCCCATTTCTATTTCTGATGCACTGCAGAGCTACTTCAGCCACTTTGTCTGAAATATAATGGGTCTCATTCATTAATAATTGATTTGATTAATCCAATTTATATGCACAAGAGAACTTCTCACAAAAAAAAATCTGCCTAATAACGTGCGTTTACATATTGATCTTCATATTAAGGGCTTTCTGCTTAACTCTTTCTTTACAGCATTTATTTTTTATTTTTTGGTAAATTGAGAATAATTTTTAGTATGAATGTTGCATTTTTTTCTTTCTACATGTTATCTTAAGGGTTTTTCCCATTATTTAAATTTTAGTTTTAGTATAACATTTATAATTTAAATTCTGCGTTGGTGCTTGAAAAGTTGAAAAGTTTTCAACTTCTGCTGTAAGCAACGGACCCAACGTGACACAACGGACCCACAATTCATTTCGGCAAAGCTTGACATCTCTACATTCAAAGTAAATGAGAGGCGTTGAAGCCAATGCCCCGTGTGAATGGGGCGTTAAAGTTTTTCAGTTCGAGTGTTTTCAGCTTGTTTATTTTCATATAAAAATACGGCATGCAGTTGCATCAAACAATGGTATAAACATCATTCAGTGTAAATTGTGATAATCGTTATTAATAATCGCAATTACAATTTCAAGCAAATAATCGACAATTAGGATTTTTGTCATAATCGTGCAGCCCTAGTGTCTTTATTTACAAAACATCAAATATATTATATATATATATATATATATATATATATATGCAGAGCACGAATTAGTATAGGTCACCATACTTGGCTGTATGTCATGTCACTTTCACTTTTTTTTCACTCTCCTTATAGTCGTATTTAGCAGATTAGAGCTGGGTGAAAAAAAAAAAATCAAGCAATTAAGATTTGCGATGTATAATTTAGAGCCCGACCGATATGGATTTTTGGGGGCCGATGCCGATATTAACTCGAAAAGAGCCGATTTATAAGCCGATATTTTGATTTTGAAAATAAACTGGATATTAGACCCATTTCATATAAACTACACTTACACAACATTCAATAGCAAAATATCTGCCTGTTCTATGTATGTGGGCTGTATAAACCATTTTCCAGAAGGGATTATGTAAAAAAAAAAGCCTTAGATTACAGTCTCAATGACTAAACAATTGCACATCAAAAGTATATATTTTTTAATGATCAAAAGAACACTGCATTAGAGGAATCTTTGCAGAAGGAGTCCCACACTTTGAAAGCTGCTACAGCGTTCACCATCTTTTTCAGCCATCTGTAGGGTCAGAGAAAGAATAAGCATGTGTATTAATAATATCACCATGTATCATTACTCATGTCATCATTAGAATTATAATAATAATAAACAGGGATCTCCTACATAGGCAAAAATGAGAAATATAGAGAAATATATATATATATATATATATATATATATATATATATATATATATATATATATTTTATTTGTCAAGCTAGGTATTACCTATTACCTACTTATATTTAACTATATTTTTACAACATTTTCCTGTTATGGTCTGTAAAGCTGCTTTGAAACAATCTGTAAAAAAGAAAAAAAAAAAAAGCGCTTGTTCAACACAATTTATTTACATGTCCCCTCTGGTTTAATCATTTCTGACGCACCTACTGTAGTTACTGTAACTACACTATATTTGCTCTCACAGACACATTCACAACGGACCCGTATATCTTCTCATCTTCTCTTTGTGCAGTCTGAATCAAAACATCGTCATGCGCTGGCGAACGTAAAGTTAGCCTACTGTTACCGGAAGATTACGGAATCAATTCGAAGTTGAATGGTTAACGTTAGTGTCATGAATACACCGCTGTCAATTTTGAGAAGAACCACCTTCAAACAACAAGTTAATAGCAAGCATTTAAGGGGCCTGCTAAAAGGAAGCTATGTTAGCCTTAGAATAACGTAATACAGTTGTTGTTTTTTCGAGGCACGCTGTACATAACTTCTAGTCATTGACTACACGCGCCCCCCTGCCACAGTTACGCGGTCATTATGTGGGAAACACTGCAGATATATTTAGAATAAGTTAAACACTAACGTTATAGTTTGACCTCTTATTAACGTTCGCGCTCTTCCACTGATAAACATGGTATTAGCTTTGTGGCTAATCTAATATAGCAATGCATTAGCGGCTGTAAATGATGTTACAGAATATTTAGAAGTGATAATGATAGGACCGTTAGCTAGAACTACCACACTGTTTTTATATACAGCGTATGAACTAAATCTACAATCATTTCACATGACGAACAACAGACTCACCGTCAAAAGAGTACATCTCAGTGGCTTGGCTGATAGCTTTCTTCTGTAGTGGATTTCTGGCGCTGTTGTCAACTGGGGAGTTGCAGAGCTCCCTCTGGTGGGCAAACTATGCAACACTCATAACATGAGTGAAGCATGAGACTCTGTTTCTTCATGTTTCATCATAAAAAACAAATATGCCGATTTAAATGCAATTAGCTCATATCGGCCGATATATCGGTCGGGCTCTAGTGTAATTAAAGTATATATAAAGCTGTGCTGTAATATAATGTAACATTTTTGGATGATATAACAATCAAGTAATTGAGATTTTAGTTTTTAATTCGTTATGTGGTGATATTGAGAATTATAAAACCTGTGAGGTTCTTTTGTTATATAGAAGTATTTCTACTACTGCATTCCTGTTGACAATAAAATAGTTTATTTTGAAAGGATTATACTTTCAAGTTTCTGCTGCTGAAGTGTAGTATTTGCAGCTGATTGGTCCATGATTATGTAGGCAGCCTCAAGCAATTGCAGCTTAACACATCACTACATATCTTGTGCGTCCAGTGTAGATCTGTGTAAGAGAGAGAGACATTGATGCTGGAATGATAATGATTATTGTTTCTCCTGTAGCACTATGCACCTCTCCTGGCTGTGTTCAGTACTCAGGGCCAATCAGAGCTGGTCTTACTGCTCAAGATTCAGGAGTACTGCTACGACAACATCCACTTCATGAAATCCTTCTCCAAAATAGTGGTGCTCTTCTACAAAGGTACCCATGTCCCACTTTATCAGTGTTTTAATGATATTTTATATGCAATGTAAGATATGGTGTGTGTTTCTCATTCCACAGCTGATGTCATTAGTGAGGAAGCCATTCTGAAATGGTACAAAGATGCCCATGCTGCCAAAGGAAAAAGTGTATTTCTGGAGCAAATGAAGAAATTTGTGGAGTGGCTTCACAATGCGGAGGAAGGTGAGAAATTATTTGGGATAAAATTATCCTCTGCCAAACAAAATGTAAATTTCAAGCACATTATTTCTTAATTCTCTCTCCCACAGAGTCTGAATCAGAGGGGGAAGATGACTGATAATTTTGAGGATCCTGAAGATTTTATAGGTTTTACACTGTCAGCTCTCGGTGACCAGCTTTGTAGTGCATATTTAGGCTTTTTGTCATTACGTTTGTGTCCAGAGGGATGATTCACATTATGTACACTGAGGCCCAATCCAGGGAAAAGCTTCTGAGCTCTATGAAAAGAGTGCAGGGAGCTACATATAGACAGCCTTTAATAACAAACACTTTAACGTGGATTTTATATTAATGCCGTTCGGGCACACATCAGTTTCCTGCAACTGATTTTCATTTGAACAAACACGTGTATATGTCGTATGGGACTGCTTTGAATCTTTCTATGAATAAAAGGTGTTTTATATGTACTCTAGTTCAAGAATTTGTCTCTTTTAATTTGTCTGAATCATCTTTATCTCTGCATTTTTAAGCTGCTTTAGGTAAAGGTGTCTGCCAAATTAAAAAACTATAAATGTTTTTAAAGACCTGCCTTTTTATGTTGATTACGACTCTATTAAGTCCTTTTAGTTATTATAAATTATGCACAGGCCAAATCCTTCACTCTATGTCTCACTCACATATTGATTAATGTGTTTTCAACATTAACACGAAGAGAAGAGTTTTTATTTCATTATAGAGTTGGCTCATTATCATTCAGAGTAGATATTTAATTGACTTTAAAAATAAAATAAATAAAAAGGTCAAAAGGAAGAAATAGATATTGTAATTTTAGGGCTAATTAGAATTGTTTTGTTTTTTTCTTCTTAAATAAGAACATTTCCCTTCAGTGGTCAAATGACCAGAATGTTGTTGATAACAGAGGTGTAAAGTATTTGAGTAATTGTAATTAACTTAAGTATTTTTTTGGATCCTCTGAAGTTTTACATTTATCAAAGATACTAGCAACTTCACTTCATTTTTGCATAAGTATCTGTACTCTGTACTCCACTACATTTGTAATGAGTGTTGCAATTACACATTACATTTTGCATGCCACCTAGATTTTTCTGCAGCAGTTTATTTCTGCAATAAAAGAAGTGATATCGCCAACTACAGGGCACTGAAAGTACTATATCTTGTGCATTTTGCCCTCACCCAAAGTTGTCAACAAGGCTACTTCATGTGAATGTTAGTTCCTTAGCAACGTAATGAGGCTGAAACCAGGTCATCCAGTGCAAGAATGCGTTGACTTTAATTTTACTTTATTATTATTATTATTATTATTATTATTATTGTTATTATTATTTTACTTACATTATTTTTTTCATTCTACTGTATTCGTATCCTGTTATTATTGTAAAAGTTCAATAAACAAATGTATTTTTTTTACATTATTAACATTATTTTATTTATCCGTTAATCCGTTATACTGAAGATACCTTTTTTGAAGGATTTTTTTTTTTTGAGGTGTTCAGATTTATTTTGGTTTTAGAAAATAAATGTTATTGCTCTTCTCACAAATCATTTTTTTTTTTTTCACAAATCATGTCTCTTTGACTAATGCATCTTTGAGCCTATATTTAGTAAAAGTAAAATACTTACGTTCTGTTAAAATCAGATACTCCAAGACTTTTACTGAAATTGGTGACTTGTAGTGGAGTAATTTTCACTGTAAGGTATCTGTACTTTTACTCAAGTATGGTTTTCAGGTACTCTTTACATGTCTGGTTTTAATTAATTAATTATTATTATTATTATTATTATCATTAGTGTCTCAATACTGTTAAATATGAATATAATACTGTGTGTATGTATATATATGTGTGTGTGTAACTAAATTTACATAAATAATAATAATAATAATAATAATAATAATAATAATACATTTAAATAAACATTAATAATAAATATTTTTGTATTTTTGTATTATCCATCATTCTTAACTGATATTCTCATTAGTCGCAATACTGTTACAAAGACATATGTAAATAAATACTATAAAAAAATTAAAATCATATACAAATGCTGTATATCTGTAAATACTATATATGTGTGTGTGTGTGTGTGTGTGCGTGTGTGTGTGTGTGTGTGTGTGTGTGTGTGTGTGCGTGTGTGTGATTTATTAATTTTCGTTCTTTCTTGTAATGAGTGGATCCTGCTGACAGGTTTATTTTGTGGCGTGGTGTCAGTAGAGGGCAGTGTAGTGGTTGCAGCGCGTGAGCGGCTCTTCTTCTCCTCTCCGCGCGTGCTCTGCTCGAGTCTGTCCGAGTTGGCGCGAACGTGCACGCCGGCGCGAGACAAAGAGCCTCCTGACCTGCACTTCAGTGGAAACTACACCGGTCTCCTGTTATCGGCGACGTTTGCGAGCTGAAAGCTGCCTGTCGAGTCGTTATGGCTGATAAAGAAGGTAAGTGTGGTTTCCCGGCTCTCGGTGTGCTCTTGTTTAGCGGCTGCTGAGCTGTTCGTTGGTGTGAATTCAGCGCAGGCCGAGTCCCGCCATAACGACACAGACCTGCTAACGTTAACTTACATCAGTACACTTTACACATTAGAGCTTATTATGAGCACAGATTAGCTGTTTTTCGGCCTGAATGTATTATTTTTATGATGGGAACATTTTAGGAAGTATCTAAACTATTAAGCCATTCAGTTAAATTAGCGCCGAATTAGCTGCGGCTAGTTTGTTTGGCTTTTAAGTTGAAGCGTGTGAATGTGGGACGCGTCGCTTTATTTCAGGAAGCTTTCAGTATTGTTTTGGATTCTTTTTGTGTGTGTGTTGCTAACTGATAATAAATTAAAATATTTGGCAACTTAATTTTAAGTTGAGTTGAGTTTTAAGAGAGTTTGTCTATAACAGATTGAGCAATATTGGTTGTATCTTTATCTTCTAGTAGATTTAACGTTAAATGTAGATTAGACGGAAAGTCGTGTATTATCGTATAGCAATTCTGGAGGAAAAAAACTGTATGGTCATACATATTCAAGCTGTTGAAGGCGTTTTGACAGATCTCATCTTGTTTTCCCGCCCCTTTTTTGTTACAGCTGCATTTGATGACGCGGTAGAGGAAAGGGTCATAAATGAAGAATATAAAATATGGAAGAAAAACACTCCGTTTCTTTACGATCTGGTGATGACCCACGCGCTGGAGTGGCCCAGTCTTACTGCTCAGTGGTTGCCAGATGTCACCAGGTAATACCTTCACATCTACAGTACAGACATCAGCTTTGAAATAGGACTGAAACGAATGATTGTTTGATAATCGACTCATTGAAAGAAAAATCAAAAATTATTTAAGATATTTTGGAATTAATAAATTATTTACAAATTTGTTATTCCACGTCATGCCAAATGTGTTTTATCCTTACAAATAAGGATACAACCTTTAAAAAAATGGTGCACACATCTGTCAAACGACACAAGGCAAGCCGTGTCAAACTGTATGGTTAGTTTGAATTACTTAATATAATGCATTCTCATGTTTAGGACAAACTGGGTCCTCCAGTTTCACCGCATCAGCTAACTCTGTGTTCTCTGCTGTTTTCCAGATATGTTTTATCCCTAAAAAAGCTTTATTCACTGCTGTAAAGTGACTTGACTGATACGATTAGTCAATAAGCAAATTTATTGTCAATTGATTATGATTAGCTGTTGCAGCCCTACTTTGAAGCATTTAATTTATTGATTTAGTAGGTGTGGCTCTAAATGATCTTTTCAGCATGTTTAGTGGGCTTTTCCCCCCCTCCCTTTTCAACTTTTAATAGTTTGTGATGTCATGATAATTGAATCAGGTTCACTGATTTAAGAATGCGGGATGAATATAGTGTGGATAGTGATTGTTTCTTCAGAGTTGTAGATTTTTATAAAGGTCAGTGTAAATAAGCACCCTTGTCATTTGTTTCACAGACCTGAAGGGAAGGATTTTAGCGTGCACCGCCTGGTTCTCGGCACTCATACCTCTGATGAGCAGAATCACCTGGTTATTGCCAGTGTCCAGCTTCCCAATGATGATGCCCAGTTTGATGCCTCACATTATGACAGTGAAAAAGGAGGTAAGTGGCTTATATTGATGTTCTGATTATAAAATAAATTGTTACTGCATCGTCTCCACCTGTGTACTTATCTCATGTTGTCACACCTGATTCTGTTTGTTCACAGAATTTGGTGGTTTTGGCTCAGTGAGTGGCAAGATAGAGATTGAGATCAAGATTAATCATGAGGGAGAAGTGAACAGGGCTCGCTACATGCCGCAGAACCCTTGCATCATTGCCACCAAGACCCCCACTAGTGATGTGCTGGTCTTTGACTACACCAAACACCCCTCCAAACCTGGTATGAGCAATTCTGGGAATGTTGTCACTTGCAGCTCAATGTATCTAGCAGCATTGCATAAAAGGCGATTGGTTTGAAGGCACAATTTAAAAAAAAAAAACTTTTTTAAAGCATTTTAACATGCAAACATAATAGCTGAAATATAGCACACTATTTAAAGCACTGCACTAAAAATAAATTATAGATTGTTAACCACACAAATCAACTAGTTGTTCAATGTAGTTATTTGGTAGGGAAAACATGATATAATGGGAGACTTAACTTTTCATTTCCAAGCTACTTGCCAACTCAGTGTTTGTGAAGGTATCATATGTTGATAACGTTTCCCTCTAAATTTATGCTGTGTTCCCCTCCTGTGCTCCTGGAGACCCCTCTGGAGAGTGCACTCCTGACCTGCGTCTCAGGGGACATCAGAAAGAAGGATATGGTCTGTCGTGGAACCCTAATCTGAGTGGCTGCCTGCTGAGTGCATCTGATGATCATGTAAGACATTTGTACAATCGTTGTCATTGACCTAGTTATATGGAGACCACAGCTGTATATTTGCAAACATGCTGAGGCTTCAGGTGTTACTTTTTGTACCCTACATATTTTTTTAGTTTTTAATTCAGCCAACACTAAATTCTTGTGTTTTTCTGCAGACAATCTGTCTGTGGGACATCAGCACAGTGCCAAAGGAGGGAAAAATAGTGGACGCCAAGACCATTTTCACTGGTCACACGGCTGTAGTGGAGGACGTGTCTTGGCATCTGCTTCACGAGTCTCTCTTTGGGTCTGTTGCAGATGACCAGAAGCTTATGATGTAAGTACTTTGTCTTCCTGTGTGTTTTTGTAATCTGAATGTCTTTAGCACAACATGAACATTGAACTGTGGGTTTGTAATGTGAGCAGTATTTTAATCTGATATTTTCCCTTCCTTTAGCTGGGACACACGCTCCAATAACACATCCAAACCCAGTCATGCAGTAGATGCCCACACTGCAGAGGTCAACTGTTTGTCCTTCAACCCCTACAGCGAGTTCATTCTGGCCACTGGTTCTGCTGACAAAGTGAGAACTACACTGAGCAACTTGTTCTGTTACACCTATAAATGCCTATTAAATGTGCTTCTATATTTAGACCTCTGTATTGTGCTTTTGATTTACTCTCACAGACTGTTGCATTGTGGGATCTGCGAAACCTGAAGCTGAAACTTCACTCATTTGAATCACACAAAGATGAAATCTTCCAGGTACCGGATCCCTTCCTGCCATGATTGTAGATGAAATTAAAGATAAATGAGTGTGATAACATGAACTCTAAATGTGTCCACAGGTTCAGTGGTCACCCCATAATGAGACCATCCTGGCCTCTAGTGGAACAGACAGGCGACTCAATGTTTGGGACCTCAGGTGGGTTGTCTCATTTTCATTTTACTCACTACTACCGCTGAAATGTAAAACACTTTATTAGTAGTATCTTTTCACATTCATGAGAATTCCTTGTTTTTCCTGCAGTAAAATTGGTGAGGAACAGTCACCAGAAGATGCAGAGGATGGACCTCCAGAGCTACTGGTGAGTAGTAATGGTGTTCAGTTTTTAATTTAAATATATGTACATGTATGTATTTAGATAAAGTTATTGTGCTTTTCTCTGTGTTCATGTTTTTCACATTTTATTTTCATTAAAAAAAAAACAGTTTATCCATGGAGGCCATACAGCCAAGATTTCTGACTTCTCCTGGAATCCAAATGAACCGTGGGTGATTTGCTCCGTGTCTGAGGACAACATCATGCAAGTCTGGCAGATGGTAAGGACACTAACAGCTTTAAATTTCTTACAACATAGAATTTTCTGTCAGCTCCTCTGCAATAAATAAACATCAGCTCACTCGTGATGCAGCCTGTTTTATTTCCTCTAAGTGTATGTGACCACTAAATGTAGATGTTGGTGGAAAAATTAGTTTGTACAAAAAAAGTTTTAGCATAACCTTTCTAGTTTTGTCTTGTAGCTCTGTTATATATGCTTACTTTTTATTTAGGCGGAGAACATCTACAATGACGAGGACCCAGAGGGGGCAGCAGACACTGAGGTTCAGGGATAAAACGGCTCTTTACACCACCCCACTCTCAGCATAAGACAAAACTCTTCTAAAAACTGTCTGTCTACACTCAAGTGAAGAACTTAAGTGCTCTCCCCTAAGTAATGGAAATGGAATAATTGAATATTTCCCCACCAGGCATTTTCTACTGTTAATAGAGTATTTTTCTAAGAAAAATGTCAATTAATCTTTGATCAGTATCAGAATGTGAGACAAATGACCCTTCTCATCCCTTCCCACCAGTATCTCATGAGGATTTCCTTCCAGTTTAAGTAGACTTAAAGTATCACTTAATATCATAAGTGTATACAGGTGGGTAATATGTTGTGACCAGAGTGCAGTGGTACAATGTTGATGTTCAGTAGATTTTTTTTTTTTTTTTTAAACTTGTCCTACAAATGCAATTTCCATTTAAGTATCCATTTATTTCATGACTAGATGTATTGATAACTTAAGCTCTTATGTACTCTTTTTACTTTGAGCTTCATGTATCAGTCAGGTGGTGTCTAATGTCTTTTTAATATTGTGACTTTTCAGTGTTTTTCTCCTGTATGTCCATACCGTTGTACATAACATTATGAATAAACTGTTTTTGTTGATAAAATGTATTTTATACATTTGTTGTTGACACAGCTTTTGTAAGATTTTCTATTTTAAAAAACGTATATATCTTTTACATAAATTATCAAGTCTCAAAATATAAGAAATGATGCTTAAACTAGGCAGCAGAAAGTGATTTTTGACATGGCCCACGTAAAACAATCTCCAAAATTGCAGCTCTTGTGGGGTGTTCCCGGTCTGCAGTGGCCAGTGTCTATCAAAAATGCTCCAAGGAAGGAACAGTGGTGGAGCATCGACAGTGTCATGGGCAGCCAAGGCTCAGTGATGCACACTGGGAGTGAAGACTGGCCCATGGTCCAATCCAACAGTTGAGTTACTCTATCTCAAATTGTTCAAGAAGTTAATGCTGGTTCTGATGGAAAGGTGTCAGAACACACAGTGCATCGCTGCTTGTTGCGTATGGGGCTGCATAGCTGCAGACCAGTCGAGTGCACATGGTGACCCCTGTCCACTACCGAAAGCGCCAACTGTGGGCACGTGAGCATCAGAACAGGACCACTGAGCAATGGAAGAAGGTGGCCTGTTCTGATGAATCGTGTTTTCTTTTACATCATGTGGATGGCTGGGTGTGTGTTCATTGCTTACCTGGGGAACACACCACTGTGGGTAGAAGGCAAACCGGCAGACGCAGTGTTATGCTTTAAATGTTCTGCTGGGAAACCTTGGGTCCTGCCATCAAAGTGATGTTACTTTGACACGTACCACCTATCTAAGCATTGTTGCAGACCATGTAGCTGAAAATGGTATTCCCTGGTGGCTGTGGCCTCTTTCTGCAGGATAATGTGCCCTGCTACAAAACGAAAATGGTTCAGGAATGGTTTGAGGAGCACAACGAGTTTGAGGTGTTGACTTGGCCTCCAAATTCCCCAGATCTCAATCCAGTCGAACATCTGTGGGATGTGTTGAATAAACAAGTCCGATCCATTGAGGCCCCACCTCGCTACATTGCCACATTTCATTATATTTGGGTATGTAAAGTGCAAGTTAGTAATTTGAATATGATTGCTTATAGACTGATCATCAAATTTAGTTAGTCTGTCTTCAGCAGTAGTTATAATGGTAGCTGAACTTTGTCAAGCTCGAAATGAAAGCAGTAGAGATCACAGGATAAAAGATAGCAGGGACTTCAGGACAGGCCTATCACACACCCTCCCTCCCTCATGCCCATGTCCAGAACTTGCTGCAGATCCCTCGCTCTCGTAAGTGACCACAAAAAGATTCATTTGAGATGGATATTACTACCAGATGTAAACGACAATAAAGCTTGCCTGACCACTTGTAATTGTTTCACAAGAGAAAGCCAAAAAAAAGAGACAAAAGCCTCAACAAATACCTTTAATTGTTTGTCATTACCCAGATTCAATTTTTTTTTACATTTTATTCTCCAAAATGTCTTGAAATAGCAACTTATTCAGTCTAAAAAAAAAAACAACAAACATGCTCCCTGTCACTCTGACAGAGTTCGTATACTTGTACTCTGTACACAACTAGGTACGACTCAAATAACCAATTTCTAATTCTTACTTGTTTATCTCCGATCTTATTAACAAGACACGTCAAATCAACAAAGCACTTATTTAATCATCTCTTAGTCATTCGTCTAAATGTTTTCACCATCATGCTGTAGGCATGTTTATAGAGCTCTCCTACAGTGCCCATATAAGTCCTTGTTTTGCCCACTTCACTTTCTCATAAAAGAAAGCACTTAGTTCACAAGCATCACTTGATATATGAGTTTTATTCCCTCTTATACACACATCAAAAACTGTGTTTTAAGAAAATTCTGAGCTGTGTAACTTCTCAGATAAAGATCTGGATATCTGACACAATTGGTCCTTGCTGTTCAGAGTGCTTTTTTAAATCTAGTTTGACCTTTGCAAAAAAAAAAAAAAAAAAAAAACCTTGTGCATCTTCAGTAAATTGAGGATACTGGTGATTTACTGTTAATGAAAAAGAAGACAAGCAGTTTCGATTAAACTGTGACAATATATCAAAATAATTTTACATAACTAATAAGATAATGATACAAACATTAGTTCAATTAGGTTTTTTCCACCACCACACTGTTCTCTTGCTTGCAGGGGCCCTCTACATGCTCTCTGTAAAAGAGTAAAGGCTTAAAATAAATATAGATGTGCCATCTAGGGCTGGTACAAGCTCAACTGCCACTCTAGGCAAAACACATCACAGTCCCAACTAAACACAACCTAGATGCACGTGAAAGACTGAAGATTTAGTTTATTGATACATTTGCACTTTAATAAAAAAAAAAAAAAAACAAAAAAAAAACGCTAGCATTTCACACGGGAGCAGCACTATGGAGCAAAGTTAATTTAGAATAACAAAAATTAATGGGGTGATAACTTGTTGATATGAGTGCAATAATTCCAAATGAATGTCCATTAAAATAAAATAAAAATTTAAACTGTCTCCTGCCTAGTTTGACTATAGGTACGTACTGCCCTTGGTGCCATCTGTCCTAACCAGATGCAATGCAGCAAGTTCTCAGCAATTAGTAAAAGTAAATTGTCTGTCCACACTGAAAGTGGAAATCCAGTACAATCACAGCCAATCAGAACCTAGGGTAAGGTGGAGGAAGATGTGCCTCTTGAGAGACTGTATTATGCCTGCCAGGCCAATAGCGGGCGATATCACTTTGTAAAGAAATTACACGCCTTTCATCTGAAATGTAAATTTGTTCTGACTTATATACAGGCATATGGATATTTACATATTTAATTGACCATATTTTAATTAAAGAATTGTCATAACATGCTTTCACTGAAGTAGCTTATTGGTTTTAATGAAAAGTGAAGACGTGCATCTAATTCATGGAATTACTGAAAAATAACCATAATGAGTTACAGTAAATAATAGATCAAAATTTGGGGTCTTCTTACCCCAGGGGAATCTTTGCCCTTTTTACCCTATATGTTTTTTAATATTTAGAAGAGTCACCTTTTGGACCAATTAAATATACAGGTCCTTCTCAAAAAATTAGCATATTGTGAAAAAGTTCATTATTTTCCATAATGTAATGATAAAAATTAAACTTTCATATATTTTAGATTCATTGCACACCAACTGAAATATTTCAGGTCTTTTATTGTTTTAATACTGATGATTTTGGCATACAGCTCATGAAAACCCAAAATTCCTATCTCAAAAAATTAGCATATTTCATCCGACCAATAAAAGAAAAGTGTTTTTAATACAAAAAAAATCAACCTTCAAATAATTATGTTCAGTTATGCACTCAATACTTGGTCGGGAATCATTTTGCAGAAATGACTGCTTCAATGCGGCGTGGCATGGAGGCAATCAGCCTGTGGCACTGCTGAGGTGTTATGGAGGCCCAGGATGCTTCGATAGCGGCCTTAAGCTCATCCAGAGTGTTGAGTCTTGCGTCTCTCAACTTTCTCTTCACAATATCCCACAGATTCTCTATGGGGTTTCAGGTCAGGAGAGTTGGCAGGCCAATTGAGCACAGTAATACCATGGTCAGTAAACCATTTACCAGTGGTTTTGGCACTGTGAGCAGGTGCCAGGTCGTGCTGAAAAACGAAATCTTCATCTCCATAAAGCTTTTCAGCAGATGGAAGCATGAAGTGCTCCAAAATCTCCTGATAGCTAGCTGCATTGACCCTGCCCTTGATAAAACACAGTGGACCAACACCAGCAGCTGACATGGCACCCCAGACCATCACTGACTGTGGGTACTTGACACTGGACTTCAGGCATTTTGGCATTTCCTTCTCCCCAGTCTTCCTCCAGACTCTGGCACCTTGATTTCCGAATGACATGCAAAATTTGCTTTCATCCGAAAAAAGTACTTTGGACCACTGAGCAACAGTCCAGTGCTGCTTCTCTGTAGCCCAGGTCAGGCGCTTCTGCCGCTGTTTCTGGTTCAAAAGCACACGCCTGTGCACGGTGGCTCTGGATGTTTCTACTCCAGACTCAGTCCACTGCTTCCGGAGGTCCCCCAAGGTCTGGAATCGGTCCTTCTCCACAATCTTCCTCAGGGTCCGGTCACCTCTTCTCGTTGTGCAGCGTTTTTTTGCCACACTTTTTCCTTCCCCACAGACTTCCCACTGAGGTGCCTTGATACAGCACTCTGGGAACAACCTATTATTCCTTCAGAAATTTCTTTCTGTGTCTTACCCTCTTGCTTGAGGGTGTCAGTGATGGCCTTCTGGGTTAACCTCTTACCCATGATTGCAGTTTTGAGTAATGAACCAGGCTGGGAGTTTTTAAAAGCCTCAGGAATCTTTTGCAGGTGTTTAGAGTTAATTAGTTGATTCAGATAATTAGGTTAATAGCTCGTTTAGAGAACCTTTTCATGATATGCTAATTTTTTGAGATAGGAATTTTGGGTTTTCATGAGCTGTATGCCAAAATCATCAGTATTAAAACAATAAAAGACCTGAAATATTTCAGTTGGTGTGCAATGAATCTAAAATATATGAAAGTTTAATTTTTATCATTACATTACGGAAAATAATGAACTTTTTCACAATATGCTAATTTTTTGAGAAGGACCTGTAAATCCAATGTAGTGTGACAGAGCTAGAAATCTTGCAACTTGTTGCAGCTGGTTCGGGAGAGGATGCCTTAACATAGACATTAAAGTTAACAAATAGTTTTTATTACTTGATACACGCATGGTGTAATAGTATTTTCTCTTTAAATTACTTTGCAGTGTCAAAAAAAAAAAAAACCTTTTTGAAAAAGTGTCTGCACTTGCCTGTAAAAGAACAGCTCTTTGGCCATGCTGTTCTTCAGCTTATCCAATTCTTCTGTCTTCTTTATCTGGACCTTGAGCTCAGTTTTCAGTTCTCTGATGTTCTCCTCCAAGGCATCAACTGTCTCCTGAAAGAAGAACATTAAACTTCAATAACATGAGATCTAAAATGACAGTTATCTAAAATCAGTGAACATTACTCACCCGATAGTGTTCCACATTTTCCCTCCTCTGTCTCTCCATTAGTCGGATCCTCTCCTCCAGACAAGATCTCTGGAGTCTCAGCATCTGCTCTTCTTCTCTCAGCGGTCCTAATTGGGCCCTCAGCTCCTGGCATTGCTCTTTAGCCTTACTGAGGGAATCCATGGTGGCCTCCCGTCTCTTCAGCAGGGACCCTAATTGGGGCTCGTAAAACTCTTCCAGAGCTTTGATCCCACCCTGCAGGTACTGCTGGAGGTCACAAGAAGCCCGGCATCCTTGAGTCACATAAGAGCGATTCTCTCTCTTGCTGGATTCTTGAATGACGTTCAGTTGCTTTTGCAGTTCTCGCAGGTTGCTCTGGTGATCTGAATGGATGTTGGTGATCTCTTCAGTCAGCTTAACAGCAAGGGCCTTCAGCTCCTCCTGAGCCAGAGGGTTTTGAATACAGTTAGAGTGGATTTAACACCCATTTATCACAACTGATGTCACATGAACAACAGGGACTGAGTAACTAAAACCATATGATTTTCTATGACATTTGTTTTACAAAATCCACAAACCAGTCAAAACCAATGTTTCCCCAGGTATATCATTTTGCACACTAAAAAAAATGGTGTATAAACTCAGAAACAATTGATTACAAAGAAACGGGAAGTAAAACGTGGAGTAAAATTGTGTACATCATTTTTTATTTATTTTATTACATATTATATAATGTTATTATTGAGTTTTCTGTACAATTTCCAATAATTGCTGATGAAAAATGAAAAAAAATATGTAAGAAAAAAGAGAGAGAGAGAGAAAGAGAGAGAGAGAGAGAGAGAATTATAGAATTAAATTAATTAAACAAATAATTAAATTCAAATTTTTTGTTTTAAGGCCAGTGAGAATGTTAACAGAGCAAATATATTAACTACTGGCTTGACCAGGAAGGCAGAAGAAAATCTTACCTCATATTAAATGCCTGGCTACAGTTCCTGGTGTGGTATAAAAATATTGCTTAATTTGAATAGAACAAACCTTGAGTAGGATTTTACACTTTTTCTGTTTCAATGTACTTGTTGAGTTGACACTACCTGAGCTTGGTTCAGCTGCTCCACCTGTTTCTGTTGAAATACAAGCTCTACTTGTCTCTGTGCACCGTCACGGGCCGCTGTGAACAGGTGTCTCTTAGTCTTTTGAGTCTCCTCCTGCATGCTCTGTCTTTCCAGCCTGACTTTGGACAGGAGGCCTTGTTCTTCCCCCAGAGCCTCCCTCAGACTTTGCAGCTCTAGGGCCATGGGCTCCTCGAGCTCCAGAAGCTCCTGAACCAACTCATCCCTTCTGCGCTCCAACTGACCCACCTCCTCAATACAGCTCTCGAATGCTTCTCTGAGTTTTTGTATTTCCATGGTGGCAGATAACTCAGGCCTTGCCTCGACAGGGTTGGCAACAGCGCTATCTTCAACCTCCAACACAGTTTGCTCTTTCTCAGGAATGCACGTCTCTCCGAACTTATTTGTTTTTGGGAATCCATTCTTGTCCAATTTGTTCTCTGTTTCTGAAAATAACTCCAGTGGTGCAGTAGTTGGATGGGCTGCATCAAAAACATCCAACTCTGCAAACATCTGTTGCATAAGTCCATTAAACTCAGCTTGCAAATCTTCTCTGCATTTTACTGAATAAGGCATGGATTCTCCAGGAAGTGTTAGAGCAGCCTCAATCTCTTCAAAGCAATCTTCAAAGTAGTTTTCATCTTCCTCCTCAATAAACAAGGGTTCAAACGTGTTGTCTGTCTCAGATAGAGATCCATAAGCTTGCTCAAAGTTCATTTCTTGATCCTCCATTTTATATGTTGACCTATGGGGTGAACATTGTTTGAATGCCAGTCAAATCAGAATTAAACTGTAGCATGTAGCTTGTATTTCTTTCACAAACACCAAACACACTGATCACTATATTAACACATCTTGTGATTAGCCATTGAGTTAATTTTAACCTTTATGTACATTATGCTGTGTGAATTGTGATTCCTGAGGGATCAAAGAATGGTGAGAAGAAATCTGAAGCGAATGCGTCATTAAGGGACAGCTGCATAAACTTGTCGAACAGCTGACTAATCATGAACACACTCATACACAGCGTTCATTTGAAAAGCTTAGATTAACATCTGCGAGTGGACCTTTGATCAATTGTACAGAACATGTATACATTGGTATATACAGGTGCTGGTCATATAATTAGAATATCATTAAAAAGTTGATTTATTTCACTAATTCCATTAAAAAAGTGAAACTTGTATATTATATTCATTCATTACACACAGACTGATATATTTCAAATGTTTATTTCTTTTAATTTTGATGATTATAACTGACAACTAAGGAAAATCCCAAATTCAGTATCTCAGAAAATTAGAATATTACTTAAGACCAATACAAAGAAAGGATGTTTAGAAATCTCGGCCAACTGAAAAGTATGAACATGAAAAGTATGAGCATGTACAGCACTCAATGCTTAGTTGGGGCTCCTTTTGCCTGAATTACTGCAGCAATGCGGCGTGGCATGGAGTCGATCAGTCTGTGGCACTGCTCAGGTGTTATGAGAGCCCAGGTTGCTCTGATAGTGGCCTTCAGCTCTTCTGCATTGTTGGGTCTGGCATATCACATTTTTCTCTTCACAATACCCCACAGAAATTCTATGGGGTTTAGGTCAGGCGAGTTTGCTGGCCAATTAAGAACAGAGATACCATGGTCCTTAAACCAGGTAACGGTAGCTTTGGCACTGTGTGCAGGTGCCAAGTCCTGTTGGAAAATGAAATCTGCATCTCCATAAAGTTGGTCAGCAGCAGGAAGCATGAAGTGCTCTAAAACTTCCTGGTATATGGCTGCGTTGACACTGGACCTCAGAAAACACAGTGGACCGACACCAGCAGATGACACGGCACTACAAACCATCACTGACTGTGGAAACTTTACACTGGACCTCAAGCAACGTGGATTGTGTGCCTCTCCTCTCTTCCTCCAGACTCTGGGACCCTGATTTACAAAGGAAATGCAAAATGTACTTTCATCAGAGAACATAACTTTGGACCACTCAGCAGCAGTCCAGTCCTTTTTCAAGCGAGACGCTTCTGACGCTGTCTGTTGTTCAAGAGTGGCTTGACACAAGGAATGCGACAGCTGAAACCCATGTCTTGCATACGTCTTTGTGTAGTGGTTCTTGAAGCACTGACTCCAGCTGCAGTCCACTCTTTGTGAATCTCCCCCACATTTTTGAATGGGTTTTGTTTCACAATCCTCTCCAGGGTGCGGTTATCCCTATTGCTTGTACACTTTTTCCTACCGCATCTTTTCCTTCCCTTCAATTCTCTATTAATGTGCTTGGACACAAAGCTCTGTGAACAGCCAGCCTCTTTTGCAATGACCTTTGTGTCTTGCCCTCCTTGTGCAAGGTGTCAATGGTCCTCTTTTTTTTCAAGTCAGCAGTCTTCCCCATGATTGTGTAGCCTACAGAACTAGACTGAGAGACCATTTAAAGGCCTTTGCAGGTGTTTTGAGTTAATTAGCTGATTAGAGTGTGGCACCAGGTGTCTTTTCACAATATTTTAATTTTCTGAGATACTGAATTTGGGATTTTCCTTAGTTGTCAGTTATAATCACCAAATAAAATAAATAAACATTTGAAATATATCAGTCTGTAATGAATGAATATAATATACAAGTTTCATTTTTTGAATGGAATTAGTATAATAAATCAACCTTTTGATGATATTCTAATTATATGACCAGCACCTGTACATGCTCTTGCATGTGGCAAACATGAAGTGAATAAAATGTAAAAGTTTCTACAGATGAATCTTCTGCATCTTCATCAAAATGCTGTCAATCACCAAAAAGAGGAAACAATATTTTTTGCACATAAACTTGCCTAAACCCTGTGATTTAAGTCTCTAGAAATGCCCATCCACCGTCTTCCTTTTAGACAGGGCTGGTATTTCTTATGCCAGTCTCAATGGGACACAGAGCAGCTGCTGAACTGGCAGCAAGAACAGACAGAGAACATTCCACCAGTGGCAGTGATCTCAAAATCCCCATCATGAACAACTGCTCATTCCTTCGACATGTTTACTCAAGCATGCTAAATTACATATTAGCAGTTTCACATGTTGTTTTGAAGTAACTAATTACTGTAATCAAGTGAAAATAAATGTACATTTGTCTTCGATTAACTAATTTCCTCAGACTTTCCAGACTCTTGAAATCCTCACCAAAAATAGAAACAGAGTGAGAAAGAATAACCACGTAAACACTGCAGTGAGTAGCTTTTGATATGACAAGTCTAAAGACGTATCTAGAGCTAGGATTCTGTGCCCATATAAATATTCTAAAATCAAAAGCATTTGAGAAAAAAAAAACTGTTAGCCTATATATAAATGCATCAACCCACCTCAACTCAGATAACAAGGTTCCAGGACAACCATGAAGTAAACCCAAAGCAAAGAGCTGGTAGCCAACTGAACATGAAAATAGGACAGTGACCGAGCTTAAACATATGCCTCTGGTCTCTCAGGCAACGTTTAATCTGTTTACATTTATTAATAAAACAGAAGAGGGAAGAAATATGAGCTTGTACAGCACAGGCACCAACTTGAGCTAATCAGGAATCATGAGGTCCTCTGGGAGGCGCGAACCACTCACGGGAACCAATAGGACAGCAAAGAGCAAATTTTATGCAAATAGCTATAATCAGTATCCAGTGGGTGGAAAGTGTAGGGTCTGCACATGGACATGACACAGCAAAAGAATCCAAGCAGGGTGGCCGCCCTAGTGAAAAAAATTGTATACTTAAGCACAATTTATTCGTATACTTTAGTTTAACTAAATGTATTTGTGGCACACTATAAATTGGTATACTTAAAGTCTTGGAACAACTAATTTTGTACTAAATGCATTTTATTTGTGCCAAAGCTGTGCTTAAGTACAACTAAGTTGTAATAAATATACTTGTTTGTGCTAAAGTGGAACTATTTTCAGTATACTTAAGTACACTTTAAATATCCCTTCTTGTATTTAAGTTTTGAAAAGCAGAATTCACTCAAAATGAACTTCAAATGTATTTTGCTGACATTACAATTGCACTGTAAGAGTGTTCAACACACATAAGAATTATACTAATAACAAATTAAGGTCATACTATCCTTTACTTAAATTAAAGGTAAAGTAACTTTAAACCGCACTGTAGTGGCATTCAAAGTAAACTTGAAGTGTGATAATAACATCATTATTGTGTGCTTTTAATGCAAATAATGAATCTTTATAAATTATAGCACAGCTTTACAATTCCTCTTTTACTAACATTCCCAGCATACCAGCTAACTCACCCGTAGAACATCAGTGTCACACTGGTCCTAGACATTTGAACAATACTACAGATGGGATTCGAACTCGGGTCGCTGCGACACATGAGCACTCGCTTTATCAGATGCGAAATAAATAAATAAATATATTTTAAATACAATTAAGAATACTGTATTTATTTTTCACGAGGGCACACAAGAGTGGCATGCTGCAGTCACCAATTGGGGCACGGTGAGATGCTCGTGAAAAGTTGTCATCACTTTTGTGGATTCCTAAACGACACTGACCTACATTCAGGAATGACCTGAAAGCCGGCCTCTCATCAAGCATGGACAGGATTGAATTCAGTTGGGAACTGAAAGCTCCAAGAGAGCCATTTTAGACACTAGATATGAGGAGTGAGTGTTTGTTTAGAAGAGCCAACAGCTCCAAATTCCCACCATGCCTGCTCATTTTCTCAGCTGCTTTTAATAGACATCGCAGATCTAAATAGATGTTTCACAAATCAGTAAAGTTGGTAAAAGGTAGATATTTTGAGGCAGCTAGATTCAACAAATTAATAGATTGGTGCTGTGATAAGGCTTAACAATATATTTAGACCATAAGATGTCAAAATACGATTTGTAATAAAAATAATAATGACATGTTGAAAGTATTTCTAAACATGTGATAAATCAGTTTGCTATTTCTGAATACTTCTTTTGAAAGAATTCTAATATTTATTCCAAATTAATCTACTGGGGGATTTTAAAACAATAAATCTGAGAAAGTTATGAAGTGGGTAACACTTTAGAATACTGTTCCGTCATTAATGAATAACTACACAGGAACAAATGACTAATGCACTGTTAACATTCTAGTACCTGATATTAACTAACAAGAAACTAAATAATGAATTGGTAAGTAATAGCGCTCAGTTGAAAGTAGTACTTCACTATTAGCTACTGAGTACTGTTTTTTTTTCATATCTCCCAGAGAACTACTCAGAACGACTGTATACGGGTTCATAATTAATGCAAATAATGCAAAATGTAAAATAACTTCTAAATTGAAGATCATGATAACCTACTAGTAATGACTCAAGTGTTACCAAATCCATCTGAACAAATTACTATCCAGAACCTTAGAAAAATCTCAAAAGTTTACAAAGACCTCAGTCATTACTAGAGAGTTATCATGCTTTTCACTTAATAATAATAATTCACAATTCCTTCTGAAGGATTTGGTAATGCTTGAGTCATTACTAGTTGGTTATCATGACCTTCACTTTAGAATTAATTAAACATTATGCATTATTCATAGTAATTATGAACCTGTATACATGTAAAAACCTTTTCAAAAGGTACACTTTAGGTACTACTTTGTACCTTTAAGGTACCAATATGGACTCTTTAGGTACAAAGGTGTGGCATTTGAAAAGGTACTGCCCCAGTGACCTTTTTTTCCGAGAGTATCAGTAGTTCTTAGTAGTTTTCTGGGAGGTATGAAAAATAGTATTTACTGATTTGCTTATAGTTAACTTCCACACTGGACTAAGCACTATTACTTACTAATTTAGTTGATAGTACTTACTATAGTGCTAATATTGTGTTACTCATGTGTTTATGTGTAGTTATTCATTAATAATGAAACAGTATTCTAAAGTGTTATGTGTTTCCATTTAAATTAATTATCAAATACATTCTTTTTTATGGGCTTTTCATACTTGAAAATACTCATCCAATGTCATTCTCAACCCTGGGTTAATCTGATGCTGGTTGTCTTGTTTTATTTTAATTGATTCTCTATCTGTGGAAATGGCTATGTAAAGTCCTTAAGTCTTCTGAATAACAAACAAATAAATAAAATGCAGAGGAGTGTTAGTGTTTGACATTTTAACACTCAGATGCTTAACTTGACGTACCAGAAATCTGTGTGTCTGTTTAGTTTATGTCTGGTTATGCATGGAAATAAAAACATTACACAGAGTAAGGATTATTGTGAAAGCCCCTAAGACAAAAAAAGGAGAAATACTGGTGCGGTGACTGGTCTGATTTCTGATTTCTGTAGTGGCTGGTCCGCTTAGTTAATGGGATACATGTCTAGGAGCTTTCCTGTAATTGAACTCCTGCACCTTTACAACTGTGTTCCTCTTAGAACCACAAGGAGGCGCTATACAACCTCTTTTCCTAAGGTGACAGATACGTAGGTGTATTTGCAATTTCTTTATGAATGTTGTCTTGGCTAGAATTAGTCATCTGATTAGAACTTAAAAATAACATTTCTAAACATTACATCTAAAAGCTTTTTAAGCTTTTTCGAAATATACTGATGCTCAAGGCTCTCTCTTACAGAAATACAGGTTAATAATAATAATAAGCCCCCTCTGAGGAATGCAGAGGTTGCATAATAAAGCAGTGTTGAGTGATGCCTGAGCTGCCGAACTTGGTAATGTCCATTCAAAATAGTGTCCATCAGATTCATTCACTCTAAATAGATCAGCGTCTTAAGTAGAGAGTAAATTCCTAAGTACAGCCGGTAGTTGGAATATGCCATTTCTTCTAACTTTTCAATAAGGTGGCCAGGTTTCTACAATGTAACAATACAATAAAGCTAGTCTTAGCAAACACTGCTAATAATTCCAAATAGTGTAAGAATAATCCCAAGATTTTCCCTATGTGGCTTTGAATTACAGGTTTCCTCAGCAAATAAGTGATTAAACATTGTTACCATTGGGGTTAAAATACTATTCTTCATCTTCCATTCACATACTTACACAGATGATAAAGACTTTAACCAATTATTCTCCTATAAACTCTATGTATGGGACTACTCACCTGTTTTTTCATCAATAATTTCCTTTTTCTTTCTTTCTATTTTTATGAAATGGAAAGGATGGCTGTGAGCCTCTGGTCTAGGGGTGCTCTGGAAAGTTAAATATTTTGGTATGCCGCTTCACATCCAGTGTTTGATTAAAAGGTCACTTACTGCTCTTCAGGGCTTTGCTGAATCAATATGTGTAACTAAGTACATACAGTGAGGTTCAAAAGTCTGAGACCAAACACAAAAAAAAAACATCATCATTTCCAACAATTACAAAAAATTATAAAAGACCAACAAAAAATAATGCATATAGGCTTTCTGTTTTACATTATATTACATTAGAATAAATCTTAAAACTTAAATCCAATATTTTCTTTTTGACTTTTAGAAATAGTTTCATACCTCCTCTGAATAAAGTTTCATAGTTTTACAAAATATATCCAACTTTATAGGCTTTCTTCATGCTCAGAAGACTTGGAAGGAGGATTTAATCCCAAAGCTCTATCATAATGATGACTGTGATCTGTATGTTAAAGCTATAGAAGATTTTTGAAGTATACTGTATTGTTTTAGTTGGTAAAACAATACTATTTTTATTTTGCATTAACAACTTTTTCTGCTGTTCACATCACAGCTCAGGATATTAAATTAAAGTCAGTTCACATGTATTTGCATAACACAAATATTCTTGTAATTATTCGCTAGTGATGGGCTGGGGATTACAGTGTTGTCATCAATCAGTCGGTGTTGTCATGACATCATCTTCATTGAGCAACTCCCAATACAAAAAAATGTCATCCGTTAGCTTCACTGTAGGCCTAATAAGTCCAGTCCAGTAGAAGGCAAAAAGCAAGTTAAACAAAAACATTACTTGTCAATACTGTAGATGTTTGTGCTTAGCCAGTTGAACAATGCTGTATTAACTTAAATTAACATCCGTAACTTATTTTGAATTCTCTGCGTGTGATTTTTATTTTTGGTCAGAGTTATATTATCATGAAAGGCTTTGGAGAGCTATAACTCTTGGGAATGTCAGCCTGTGGTGCCAAATGAACTTTGTGATTTTCTTAGTTTGTGTTGTTAATAGAAACTCTAAGTGTGTTCTAAGAAAGAGACAGTCTTAAAGAAAATATCTGCTTACATCAAAGAACATTTTAAGATTGACTGACACAGCGTGATAAAAACATACTTCTCACAAGCAAATGTATCACTCTGTGGCTCTTCAAAACAACCTTGACGCTTTAGTATCACATGAAAAGGAAAGATGGTCGTGATAATCAACCTTCCCTGTCTGAAAATAACAATCTGAACTGCCACGACAACATTCTCACACATCAGATAACTCTCTCACGATAATGTTTTGTGTGGGATACAACTGAAACAAATCCACCTGCCAAGTAAATGGCACTCTAAAGTGTTCCTTTTAAGCTTCACATACCATTTTGATAAAAAAAAAAAAAAAAAAAAAAAAACACAACTTTATCATAAAAACATACTCTGCCAGGGCACTGGGTTTCATGATGATGACTATAGTGCATTAAATGCAGACATATCATTTAAATTATTATAAAAATATTGAAATACTTTGGGTCCCAATAATAGAAAAACATGGCAGGCTAAAAAGCTCAGCTGGTAAGTAACCATAAAAGGACACAGAGTTTTTGAAAGTCAAAGAATGTTGGAGATGAGCAGATCAGTGTGATCTGGAGTGATTTATGTTCTCTGTCTCTGGTCTTCTCAATTTATTTCAATGGATGTGGATGAGGTCAACTCTCCTGACGGTCAGCTACAATCAAAAATTATCTGCTAGGATTTTAGTGCAGCTGTTTTCATTGCAGTAATAAAATGGCTCAAAACAACTGATGTTTTTTTCTGCTATGATAGTGATTGTGTAAGAGGGAATTCTAGAGGAAGGGTCAGTCCCTGACACCTGAATCAGAAAGAGGAGTATAAAATGAGATTAAAGATTTAAACTAAAATGAAAAGAGAGATTAGAGTTGATGGGATTTTTTTAAAACAGCAGACACTTAACATTCCACACACTTATGAAAGATGTTGTGTTGATAATGGTGTGTTTTTAACTTTGAAATTCTCAAACAGGAGTATATATCACATTTACACTGTGACAGCTGTGTAAATGTGAATTGTACTCCTTATCAGTGTGTAGGGGAAGTGAACTGTGTTGCTTAAAGAATATTGTACACACAGTGGTCCATTTGTGAGAAATACACACGCACAGCAGCATCTAAGGTCAGACAAATAGCTCCTCTGACTGGGATGACAATCAAAAAATAGACTGAACAAATAAAAACCCAGTTAGACTCCTGTCTGTATGTTGACAGTTTTCCTAGGATTTTGATTTCACAGCAATAGCTGCTTGTCTGCATTGCGCGGAAAATGTGATAAATGCAATAATGGTTTCTAAAAAGGGTCTTTCATGCACCAAAACAATATACTGATAAATACTATAAACACAGAATTGGCAAATGACGCAGTAGATTGCAAACTACTGCAAAGCAAACTGTCCTTTCAGACTCCTGAACTCTGAATGTACATGCAGCACTCAACGATTGGGTAACTGTGTAATGTATGTAAAGATTCCAACAAACCTACAAGATAAAATAATTTAAATGATCAGTATTTCATATCATATCATAAATGGAGATTATGTACAGTCATTATAGCAAAATCCAAAACCAAACCATAGGATTATTTCAGGCAACCAGCATATGGAGCCAGTAAAGCATAAATGAATAACAGAATGGAAAGAGTGACAAACAAAAGTGTCCATGTGTTCACTGGGATGCTCAACCACATAAAGCACAGAGGAGCAATTAAAAGTCAAAGCCTGGGAATATTCTGTCCACTTTCTCCCCAGATTTTGTGCATCTGCATCCTGAGAACTCCAAGCTGAGTTGTCATAGACCTACTGTGTGTTCAAGATTCTTTAGTATAGTCC
Source organism: Cyprinus carpio (assembly GCF_018340385.1). Classification (NCBI taxonomy): domain Eukaryota; kingdom Metazoa; phylum Chordata; class Actinopteri; order Cypriniformes; family Cyprinidae; genus Cyprinus; species Cyprinus carpio. The sequence continues at coordinate 17,647,225 of NC_056590.1, read as the reverse complement.
GTAATTAAATTCTCCAAAGTCTCTGCACATTTTTCCAGGCTCTTATTTTTAGGTCTGAGAAGAAAAACTGACATAAAACAATGATTGCTATCCTTTCTTTTTCTTTTCTTTTCTTTTTTTTTTTTTTGATGCAAAGTCCAGGAATTTCGGGATATTTGGGCTCTCTTAAATAGAGTAGGAAAAAAGAGAGAGACCAAACATCATGCCTGGACCTGTGCCTGTGTCTGAAAAGATAATGAATTATCTTATCTGACCTCTCTTAAAGACCGTAAACTCAGCAATTGACATGTAAGAAAGAAGAAGACAAACGAACAATAAATAATATCCCTGTAATAGTTTCAAGGCTTAGGCTGAATGTATCTGTGCAGTTCCAGCTTTTTTGCCTTTAGTAATCATCGATTTCAGCCGCATATTTCTGATTGTCTGCTGTGGCAGATGTTTTGAATAGGGTGGGGTTATGAAGCTCTTTTGTGTCCTGCCTTCAAGCTGTGGTTTCTTGTCACAGCCACATTTCTGTGAGTCATTGGTTTGGCTCTGTAGGCATATACCGCCTCAGACTCAGAGCATCCAGCCAGATGTGCTCCTCCAACCTGGATGAAATCTTGCTTGCACATGCTTTCAAACATCTAAATCTTTCACAAAAAATATACAACATCATAAAACAATAACAGTCCCAATACACCCAAATAAATCTTAAAAAATTCTAAAACCTTGAATAAAAAACAACTTTAAAAAAGTTGAACAGCTGGAATATTTTACTACTTTTCTTACTAAGGTAAAAACATCCTGACAATACATACATCCTCTTTTTCTCAGACATGTCCTGGATGGGATTTCTAAATTGCATGAAATGTCCAGATTTTGGGTTTGCTCTCCTATTAACATGCTTTCTATATGGTCCTCACACATTATGTACGTGTATTTGTATTGTTCCTGTTGTTCCTTCAGGGATCCCACGATTGGTTGATTATGTACAATGCCTGCAATCTATTAGTAAACTACTTTTAAATTGGCATCGGGCAGTCGGTGAGAGTGAGAACTCACACTGATTGGTTGATCAATTTAACAAACAAGTTAGTTCACAAGAATAAAAATGAAAACGATGAAAGCAAGAAAGTAAGTCAACATGGCACAAACAAAAAGCTGGTTTAATGTTACATCATCTTACCTGATATTCAACATCCCTTACGAAAAAGAAGTTTGTTCAAGTGTGCTATTAGTATACTTCTTTTAAACTAAATATACTTTCAGTATACTTTTTATGTTCTTCTCAGAAATGTGCTTTATGTACTTCTCAGAAATATACTTAAAATGACATACAAATATATTTGACTTATATGTGCTTTGACTTATAAAAAGTCTAAAAATATATTTGAGCTATACTTGTGATCTGGGAATCCATGTTTTCAATGTTATCTGGTAGTGGGTCTATTACACATCTTCTGTACAGAGTTTCCAAAACACAAGCGAAGAAGAAACCAAAACAACAGATGCTTCCACATGTAATCTAACACTATCATCAGACATAAAACAGCATCAAAACTGTGTAACGTTATGGAATAAAATGTCATCTCATGAAGAGGTAATGACTGTCAAGCTTTGGGGTGCTGATCGACTCCATCTACATTTTGATTATCATTCTTTATTATTATTATTTGTTTTTGTTGTTGTTATTTTATGAAACTTACCCACATTCAAGTGTTTATAAAAAAAAAGAATGCATGAAGCTAGAGTAAAATGTTTTATTTGGCCATATAAAACTTGCATTATATAACGATAATTGTCATTGTACACACAGTACATATTTGCATAGTCACAGTTTTTAGATCGGCCTATTAATATTTGTACAAAGTATTTCCGCATCTTCAAAAATGACACACTTCATCTTTAACAAGGATGGATTATTCACGCTGGACTGTTTGGGAAACAGTCTGCAGACCTGATTTGACCTTCCACTGGAAGGCTGGTGAATTAATTAAGTGCTAGTAATAAAGTGTTAAACCTGTGATGCTCTGGGAGCTTGGCACATCAGTGCCTTATTACAGACAGAGGCATGAAAGCACTGAAGCCTCTAAATCAAAGTGTTCATCACAGGCCAGAATGCCTAATTGAAACTCTCCATGCGTTTCATTCTGGAGCATGGCTTGATGAAGGAGATAAAAAAAAACAAAAAATGGGGACGCTTGCCAAGATGTACTTTTCCATGATTCTTGTGATAATGAGTGTGCACTGAAACTATGTGAGTCTCATTAGGGTTAACGCTGTGGTACTAGAGCACCCGTCTGGAGCCTGCTGGGGTTTGGCTGGACTGCATATGTGTAACAAAAGATTACAATGTATTATGGTTGATTGTCTGTACTTTCACTGTTGTTTATGTCTTAAACTCAAAAATTTAAATTCTGTCACAGAATCACAGCTTTCTTTTTTTTTCAGTGGAAACGTTATTTTAGAATATTTTAAAGAATCTTTATACCGCTTCAACCTTTGGTCACTGTATTATTTTGCTATAGAAAAGAGCAGCATGAACATTCTTCAAAGTATCTAAGTTGGTGTTCAACAAAAACAATTATGGAACAGTATAAAGATGAGTAAATAATTTAATTTTTTTGTGTGTGGATTATCTTGTCATTGTTATTGTACAGCTTGGATTGTGTGTGTATTGTGTGGTTTTATGTTGTGTCCTCTGCTCATATTTAATTGGTTTGTGTAATTGTGTGTATTTACGAATGTCACTGGCTTTTGCAGTGGTACAGAAGAAAATCCAGTCTGCAGAGATAGGACAAAGACAGAGAGAGAGTGATAATACAATGCAGGGAGAGGTGGGCTTAACCCACTCGACAGGCGGGATTTCCTGGCTGTTGCCTCAGCTCACATCTATGAAAGTGGTGGAAGATTTATGGAAAGCACCTCTGTAAAGGGGACTTTTTTTGTTGTTATTGCTTATATAAACTGGGTGCCAAATAGAAGTTTTATGGCTTAAAGAACTTATTCTGACTCTTGTTGTTTTGATAAGCTATATAACTGTTGGCTGTTTTATATTCAATTAATTAATGTTATATGTGAAGCTCATATTTTTTCAAAGCATTTACATGAATTCTTTAGCAAAATATTTGATAATTGAGCTGTAAAGCTGTCTAAATCCTTGTAAATCATTTTTTTCAGGTCGATTAACTTTTGGATATGTGCTACCAACATATTTCTGTGGATGGAGTTTGCTCCATGTAAAAAAAAAATAATAAAAAAATAAAATTCACAATCATTATGTCACATCCCTTCTTGCAAACTCGTTTGACCAATTGGATCAAAAGAGTGATTCATTTGCAAATCTGGCATCACTACTTCTGATTGACTTTATTGTTGAAATATTATCAGGTTTTTTTTTTTTTTTTTTTTAATTCTCAGGTTGGTATATGATAAACTTCACTGACATATAAGGAGTTATCAGTAATGTTTAAGTGGGGCACAGCTGTATTTTTACTGGGGCTCATTCAAGAGTATAACCTTTTTATTAAGTTTGGTTATTCTGCACCAAGTTTCAAAGTTTTACAGCTTTGAAATATTTTACTCTTCATCACAGCAATTTTACAGCCTGAGAAGACACGGAAGGAAGAGAATAACTGAAGGCCTTTAAAAAAATCCAGAACAACCACAAATGCTTGCTGGTTTGCAGACAGTGTCCAACTGTGTTATACTGGTTAGGATATTCATCACAGATGGTTGATGATTACAGCAGCCAGAACAGGAACCCGAGGGTAGTGTTTGATTCCCAGTTAAACCATAACTTACCAATATCTCAACACAGTCTCATTTGCAATTCGTAACTATTTTACATCTTGGCAAATTGGTGCCTAATTTGTATGAATTTGTATAGTTATGTTTAGGGGTGGACGTTCTTGTAAACTTTTTTCTAAAAATCTGTTTTTCGCAAGCAATTATTTGGTAACCTTGAGAAAGGCTTGATTTATCTAGCTGGGAATGAGGAAATGTTCCATTTTTCCAATGATCAAAGTATTTGGCAAGGCTTAATTTCTTCTAGTGGTAAATGATTGTGTATAGTAGTTCTCAAAATATACCCACAGATTAAGCTCCATACTTTCACAACAAAACACTGAGGCTTTTGTGAAGGCAAGAGAATGACTGTGTTCTCCGTAGTTGCTATAGCAACATTTAAACATTTCAATGTGTTCTTAGGGACTGAGTTTAAGTCTGACTCACAGTAACCCCACCCAATCCCCCACAAGTCTTCTCTCTCTCTCTCTCTACAATACAGAGGTTGCTGACAGAACATCCATGTCATATTTGAACCTTGCTTTAAGCGACACATGAACCCATGTAGTCCTACAGTGGTTAATAATCATGTCTGATTGCAATCTGTGGTTGGCTGAAGAAAATTGTGAGCATGTATCTTCAATCCATGACCCTAGAAAAAGAGATCCAGATTGTGATCCCTAGATAGTGTTGATTTACTGGATCATAGCTGGTCCAACCCGGTGCGAGGAAGGAGGCCAAGGGCCGAGGTTCTGCATCTGTGCTTTTGAAAGCAGAAAGAAAGTCAAACACCCTCTGAGAATAAGCAGTCTTGTGTTAACAGAGCATATTGAGTCGTCCTGGGTACATATCCTGACACACACTTCTCCCTTATCTCTGTTTACAGTCACTTAATTTTCCTGTAAATGGCCATGGCGTGGTGGAAAATACATCAACAACACATTAAACTTAGTTCATGAAAGGTCGTATCAGACAACAAGGCTTTATTTCTTTGCAGAGTCTCAAATAATACTGTCATTTTAGAGACACTCATAATTTGTTGTCTCTCTTTAGGTTTCAGATAAAAGGAATCTGATCGTTTGTCAGACTGTAGAGTAAACATTGACAGAACGCTTTGACACATCTCTGAAGAATCCCACAGGACAAATCAAGAGCCCCACAGTTTCACAGTCACATATGAATCAGGTGGCAGAGCACATCATTCAAGACTGATACGATTAAAGCCAAGACTAAACATATCTAAAATATAGACTAAAATATAATAATATCGCATAAATATTTTTTAAGTATTATAGATGCTCAAGAAACATTTATTATCAATGTTGAAAACAGTTTGATCATTTTAATACATCATTGCGTAATTTAAAAAGCAGAATACACATTTGTATTTAAATCTGAATATGTATATCCTCAAACATGTACAGAGTTTATTCCTGTGACCGCAAAGCTGAAAATTTTGTCATTAATCATTACCCCCATTCGTTCCAAACCCTTAAGTGTCACACAGGGAGTCGTCAATGAAATCGGACTCCCAATCGAAGGGTTAATTTCGAGTCTCAAGCAGGAATTGTATTTGGGGGGGGAGTGCATGTACAGTTCTCTCTCCACCTTCAATACCACGATTAGGTGCCCTTGAGCAAAGCATCGAATACCCATTTGCTCCCCGGGCGTTTCTGAAAATGGCTGCCCACTGCTCCTCAAACATTAGAATCACAGAGTGGTGTGTGTGTTCACTCCACCGTGTGTGTGCAAAATTAAAATTTTGTCATTAATCTGAGTTACCCCCATACTCGGCTTCCACCACGTAAAAGCTTTGTTCATCTTCGGAACACAATTTAAGATATTTTGGGATGAAAACAGGGAGGCTTGAGACTGTCCCATAGACTGCCAAATATATAAAAGTGTCAATGTCCAGGAAAGTATGAAAGTCATCATCACAATACTCCATCTGCCATCAGTTATTCAACCGTAACGTTATGAAGCGACGAGAATACTTTTTGTACACGAAGAAAACAAAAATAACGACTTTATTCAACAATTCCTCTCCTCTGTGTCTCTCCGTTAGCTCTTCAGTGTCAGCAGCGCTGCGCCGATGCGCTGTTTGCTTTCAAACCAAAACGTAAATACACATAAAAAAATTTATCCTTGTGGCGCGGCTGAAACAGAAGAGCATACGCCATGATATTAAACCTCATACATAACAAAATGGCTCTATGCTGATTTGGAGAGACACAGAGGAGATGAATTGGTGAATAAAGTCGATATTTTTGTTTTCTTCATGTACAAAAAGTATTTTCGTTGCTTCATAACGTTACAGTTGAATCACTGATGGCAGATGGAGTATTCTGACGATGTCTTTCATACTTTCCTGGACCTTGACACTGTTATTTATTTGTCAGTCTATGGGACAGTCTCAAGCCTCCCTGTTTTCATCCAAAATATCTTAAACTGTGTTCCGAAGACGAACGAAGCTTTTACGGGTTTGGAACGACATGGGGGTAGGTGAATAATGACAAAATTTTCATTTTGGGATGGAGTATCCCTTTAATAAATAGGCTGCCATACTCCATGTATCACCCGTGGGAGCCTGCACAATGAACATGAAACCATTAGCAACAGACAGGAAACATCCTCTCAGAAGATGTTGTCAGAGCGGCAACGTTCACATCTCTATGTTAGCTCATCATCAGCCAGGATTTAAAATGAAACCAGATGATCCTGGAAACAGATCCCTTGCCACCGATTCCCACGGGACATGACATCACGATTAGCTCTGCTATTCTTAGCCTACTTTCTGTGGCTTCTCTGTGCTGTGAAAGAACAAAAATAGCAAATTCACAGCAACCAAGCCCTCAAAGTTCAAGGGAAAATTCTGTAGAGGGGGGAGCACCTTCAGAGGTTAAATAACTACTCTGTACATTAAGGAGACAAGTACATGAGGGCACATGCCCTCATCTAACCGTTGCCCCTGGTTACCAGACCACACTTAAGATAACTTTTGGAATTTGGCCACTCTTTAAAATGTATGGATGTCACTATATTAGCTACACAAAATATATAAAAATAACCTATATAATACAAATATAAAAGCAGCATCTGCAAACAATTCGTCGTAGACAGTTTCTCACAGTTGACCTTACTTAACCAGCTGGTCTCAAGATGATGATGATTTTAGTGGATGTGTGAAGTCACTTCCCTTCAAGTTCACACAGGTGTCCTCTCAGATCAGCCTAGTGTAAGTTTAGTATCAGTGATGTACTATTAAACTTTTTATTAATATTTTGAATTTGAAATCAATTTTTTTACATTTCCATTTTAATTTAAATTTTATACAAAGTTGTAATATTTTTTAAAAAGCCATTATTTATTAGTTTTATATTATATATATATATATATATATATATAAATATATATATATATATATATATATATATATATATATATGAGTATATATGAGTGTGTGGTGTGTGTGTGTGTGTGTGTGTGTGTGTGTATATAATTCTTATTAATTTTTATGTCAGTTTTAGTTATTTTAGTACTTCAAGTTACAGAAAGAAAATTAGTTTCAGTTAACATTTATTTTATTTCAAATAATGAAGATGTTTTCTTAAAAGTTTTATTGCCTGAAGTTAACAACAATAACCCTAACCACAGGTGTAGTTCATCATATTAATCATGAACATGATCTATTACCATTTCACAATCACAAAATGTCAATATACTTGTCTTTTTGAACAGTATATCTATTGTTTTATCATATAAAAAGACATTATTTTATCTGTTTTGCTTGAAAAATGTGCCTATCCTATCTGTCTTTACAAAAAATAGCACTTTATATAATGTTTTGCTATCTGATGTAATAAAAACCACATGGCTGAAATCTTTAAATACTTCTAGGAGGCAAAAAGAGGGCATTTTCCCATGTTTCCATGCTTTGGTTTAATCCTTTATTTTTAGCCTCACTTTCATAGCTATTAGAGTCCACATGCTTCTAAGCCTGTCAATCATGTCAGAAGAAAAGCTACATCTCAGGTTTCAGAGCATATAAATCACCTGTAGCTCAAAATGAATGCGTGGCATATGCAGTGTTTGTCTGTTTTTCATATGTCGAAAAACAATGATCAGCCCTTTGGCTTCATGTCTTCGAAAAAGCCAGCATCCCCATCAGGGAACAGGTTGGTGTCTCTCCACCACCTCTGATTAGGATGAGATAGTAAGTTAACAAAAACCAATGAGTGGACAGGGAAGAGAAACAGGAGGAGTGGGTAGACGATGTCTAAGGGCAATAAGTAAAGGTGGAGAGGAGTGAAACGATGTGTACAATGTGGTGAGAGCGTGAGAGAGAGAGAGAGAGAGAGAGAGAGAGAGAGAGAGAGAGAGAGAGAGGAGGAGAAAGTCGGGGAGGGAGGGAGCCTCCTTGTCACTGTGAAATAGTTAGGTGGAATACACGTGTGAACTGCAGTTCCTCTCTGCACTGCGCTGAATGGTGACCAGGAGACAGGACAGGAGGGGGAGGACTGACCAGCATGGAGCTTCACTCACCCAAAAAGAGCTGAATAAACAGTACAACACAGCACTGCAACAAAGACAAGACACACACTGTGACACAGACAAAAGGACGCAAGAAAGGAGATCAAGGTACCCTCTGGTGTTTTTCTGCGCTTGTGGGTGTAGCCACATAAAATGTGTTTGGGAATGTGATGACTGTTTTGAGCTGCACATTGTAGTTGTGTAAGTTAGTGTGTGGGGTGTGTGAGTGTGTGTTGCTACATCCAGAGATTTTGTTGCTGTCGAATTACAGTCCTGAGGTGTCCGAAAGACTGAGAAAGAGATTGAGAAATTGAGAGAGAAATACAGAAAACATTTTCACAAACATCAAAACAAAGATACGAACTTTACTGCCAGCTTTACATTTACATTTACATTTACATTTAATCATTTAGCAGACGCTTTTATCCAAAGCGATGCATGAGATAGCCACACCCCCCCCATACGCACTTCTACTTTTGTTTTGTCTCTTATACCTTCAGTTCTCACACTATGACTAAGATTGGAAGGCTTAGCAAGAATAAATGTTTCAGGGAATGAGGGTGTAGGCACTACAAATGCATGTGAATGCTGAAATGGGACTTGCAAGTACCTGATACAAAACACATGTGAGGCATCTTTGGAGAGGGAGTAATTGTAACTTTTCTCGGATTTCCCTGTTTCTATGGGTACTAAAAGAGACTTGATATAGACACAGTAGTTGAAGTGACTTCTGACTTCTGGGCATTTCTTCTATTACACAGAAGTGTTGCGTAATGGTAATGAAAACGTTGAAAACGTGTGTTCAGTCTCAATTCGTGCCCTCAACCCCAGGTTGCTCAAGAGAGACTGGACCTGTAATAAGTGTACTTCAATTTGATTTTGATAACGCAACTAATTAATAAAAAGACAGTGACTGGGATTCTGCCTAGTATAGGGCATTTCCCTGGATCCACATCCTGGAAAAATATTTTTGGAACAGATTTTTGGGTTAGGACTGAGATTAAACATGAATTGAACATTATTAAAAATCTGTCTCTGTTTGATTTTATAGATAGGTAATAGTTAGGAGTTAAGACAAAAGGTTTTTATTTGTTAGAAAAAATATTTTAATAAAGCTGCTTTGCTGCTTATTGATATTTGGAAGAACTTTCAGCCACCACATCAAAATCATGTGGTACAACCAACATAGAAAAACAGCATAAAATAATATAACACCTTCTTGACTGTGTTTCAAGGTCAATAATTCTTTTAAAATATCAAATGATTTGACATAATTGTATGACAAGGTAAGTTCATGTTGTGGTACAAATGTCACAAAACTGATATTTATGAATTAGTAATTCATAATACCTGTAAAGAATACATTTGAAAAGGTATTTTAAATTAAGATATATACTGTAAATAAATAAAGAAAAATGGATTTTGAAAGTAATAATTAGGATGTGTACATTACCATGTATTCAAAGTGGTGTTATTTTATGGTTGACCACTAGACATTTTTGAAGACATTAAAATTAACCCTTTTTTAGTTTATAAAGTTTTCCAAAACTATATGAAACCAACATGAATATAAAGAGAACATTTATAAGAACTATGTTTTTAAAATATTTTGGACAATCTTATATGTCATTGAGCCACATAGAAGTTTCCCATTATTGCTTTAAGAAATGTAAATGTTCATGTTTCTCTCTTCTCTCTCTTGATGTTAAGGCAGGTGTTTTGAGTGGAATACGAGAGCAGTCAGAGATCAGTGGTCATTGGTCTCAGGATGTCCCGGAGCAGCTCCGCGGGGGATCTGGTGCCCAAAGACATTACTGAGATCTTGGCCCTGCAGCAGGCCAGTAAGAAGAAACGGGGTTCATCCTTGGGCCGGGCTTTTAGCTGGTTCAAGGGCAGCAAACACAAGAGGAGTCTCAGTAATGGGCATAGCAGGTCAGGAGGTCCATGTGGACAGTCTGGAGAGAGTACTACAGCCAAACAGATTCATGTCAGTGGTGACTTAAAAGGTAAGCGAAAACTCCTTGCTTGCTTCACTACTTATAAATGCAGTGTATTTATAACCTGTTGGAATGCAAATTAGTGGGTTTGTTTTTGAAGATTTGGATTAGTTGATGCTAATCAAAGATACATGATTTTGACCCTTACACAAGGAAAATATATGTCTTTATATGAATGATCAATATATTAAATGATTTAACAGTAAATTGAAAATATACAGAATAATATATTGTGTTAATATATCACAATATATTGAATAATAGATAAGGAATTTCCACTTTCATTTATTGAAAAATATGTGACAATATATTGTATATGTGACAATATATGTCTCCCCTATATTATTATTTAGTTTTAAAACACATGAAATAATACTTAGGCTAACTTTAAGATGTACTCTCCTTTAACAGTCAGAAGCAAAGCATGTTGGGAACTACAAATCTGCTGTATCTCATTCTGTGAATGTTTGTATATATCTGTGTTCATTCATATTTAGATGGGAACACGTATGTGCAATATATGTGCACAAGAAAGGATGAAACTTTATAAATTTTAAATGTAATGCTATTTTTGCATTCATTTCTAAATCATTTTTCCTATGTATCAATGTATAGCCATACATGCAATGCATATATGTATATATTGAATACTACATTGAAAAATATAAGCACTAGTTTCCCATTTATGGAAATGAATTATATAATATATCACATTATGTTTTACAGTATATTCCCATATATTTTTTGTACTGTAAGGTGAAACCACAGATGAAATTTTTTAAAAGACCGTTTGGTTTTAGCCATGTTGTCTGGTGCCATCTGTCCAAACCTGGAACATGGAATTTCTTTCTTGTATTATTTGAAATGTTATCACTGGAACATCACTTTTTTAAGCAGGATTAGGCTACCATCACAAGGACATGTCTACTCTGGAATCTGTTTTTTGTAGGGTTTTTTTTTTTTTTTTTTTTTCTTTTTGCCTTCCTACTTTACACTTGCTTTCGGGTTCAACTTTTCTACTCCAAAGACAGCAATGATGTGCTCTGATGTGTCATTGTGTGCTGTTGTCACCGGTGAATATTTTCTTAGGGTATCAGTTTGAATGTGACATAATAATTGTCGTATTCAGTACTGTATCATCCAGCAACTGTGGAAAAGTGAATTACTCCTATATGGCAGGCTATAGGCAGGCTATATATATAAGGTGTTAGGATGTTGTTAATCAAAGATGCAACATGTATGTATCTGTTTGATCTGTTTGGCCCACAACACGCTAGAACACAGCAGTCACCTAGCAAAACCCTAGCAACCACCCAAAACTTCTTAGCAATGCCCTAGCAACACCCAAGAAAACACCCACAACAAGCAACACTCTAACACCCTACAATTAAACAAAAACCTACCAACCACTTAAAAACATACTAGCAACCACAGAACTTCCTGGGACACCCTAGCAACACACTAAAGCCCCATTCACACCACCAGACTCTGTACTCTGTCACTAGACTCTGTACTGCGAAGACACTTGTGGGCATTGCTAGTGCTGTCTAATGGTATTGGTAGACTGCACATCTGGGCATATCTTTAGAAAATTCAGTCACAAACTATATATATTGCCGGTAAAGAAATCGACTAAGAAATTGACTCGGAATTAGACTTAAAATAAATAAGAGTAGCATTCTGGTGTTGGTGAGTGTTTTATAAACTGCAGCAGCGCTCAGTGCATTAAATCATTAACCAGTGCTAAACTCGAACCATCGCTGTATGAATCAAACTCACTAAGACTGTCAACAGTTTTTTTTCCATGCATCATTTTTAATATCCATGTATGTGGTTACAGTCAAATCATATAAAACAGTGAAGTCGCTCCGGAACTCTGTCTTGTCTTGCCTGCACTTGAGACGGTGATGTGTGATCATCACCGACTGATTCTTCACTCCTATTGGTTGTCGCTCACGAAATTCGCTTTTCATTTGCATAAAGTTAAACTATTCATAACTTTTGTCACGTGACTCCAGTCGCTCGCCACCCTCACATTCTGTCCACGATGGTCACTGGCGCTTGTGTTGCTGGAAGTCACCAGCTCTCCATTGAAAATTAATGGGATCATGTCAATTTGTCGCTATGTGTTGCTAGTGGTGTGAATGGGGATTAACAATTCATAACTTCCCAGCAATGCCCTAGCAACACTCTATCAATGCCCAAGCAACCATCCAAGACAAGCTGGCAAAAACCTAGAAAAAGTCCTAACACAAAACTTAAAGGGTTAGTTCACCCAAATATTAAATTATGTCATTAATGACTCACCTCATGTCGTTCCAAACCCGTAAGACCTCCGTTCATCTTCAGAACACAGTTTAAGATATTTTAGATTTAGTCCTAGAGCTTTCTGTCCCTCCATTGAAAATGTATGTACGGTATACTGTCCACGTCCAGAAAGGTAATAAAAACATCATCAAAGTAGTCCATGTGACATCAGAGGGTCCGTTGGAATTTATTGAAGCATCGAAAATACATTTTGTTCCAAAAATAACAAAATTACGACTTTACCCGCTTTTTCTTCTATTCCTCGGGTCTGTTGTGAACGGGACTGCTGTGACTGTTGACGTACGGGGGGGGGGGGGGGGGGGGGACACGCTGCGACGTGTTTTCTGGTGCGCCCAATAACAAAGATAACACGTCAGCAGCGTCGTACGTCAACAGTCACAGCAGTCACGTTCACAAACAGACCCGGAAGAGAAGAAAAAAAAAGCAGAATAAAGTCGAATTTTTGTTATTTTTGGACCGAAATGTATTTTCGATGCTTCAATAAATTCTAACGGACCACTCTGATGTCCATGGACTACTTTGATGATGTTTTTATTACCTTTCTGGGTGAGGACAGTATACCGTACATACATTCTCAAATGGAGGGACTGAAAGCTCTCGGACTAAAATCTAAAATATCTTAAACTGTGTTTCCGAAGATGACGGAGGTCTTACGGGTTTGGGAACGACATGAGGGTGAGTCATTATGCATATTTTAATATTTGGCTGACTAAACCCTTTAAGACAAACCTAGAAACCACAAAGAAGAAAACAATTTAGCAACACCAGAACTTCTTAGAAACACCCTAGCAACCACCCAGAAGCACACAATATCAAAACACAAACACCCAACCAACCAACAAAAACTAACATAGCAACATCCTAACATACACTTAAGCAAAAATGTAGAAACCACTTAGAAACACTTTAGCAACCACCCAAAACTTCCTGGGAACAACCTAGAAACACCTTAGCAACTGCCCATATATTCCCAGCAACACCCTATCAATGCTCAAGAAACCACCCAAGACAAACTAGCAACATCCTAGCAAACAACACATAAAAAAAACCAAAAGCCAACACCATACAAACAAACAACCAACCACCCAGAACTTTGAGGACACAACCTATCAATGCTTTCGCAATCACCTAGCAACACCATAGCAACTATCCAAAATGAGGTAGAAACATCCTATAATCCACACACAAAACCCACCCACAAGCACAATAACACCCTATCAACTGTCTTAGAAATAAAGTTAGAGAGAGATGTGCTGTAACTAGACTCTGCAGGAAGGCATCCAGCAGGAGGACTGAGGATCTCTGCCATGTGACATCTGCTCATAAGTCCCTATGTGGAAGATTGTAAGAACAATATTGGACACTACATTCAGCATTATATCCCCAGCCTTTCTACTAAGTTGTCTTGGGAAAGTATTGCAAAGCCAGTCCCTGTGGTCCTCTTAGACACTGACTTTTTAAAACCTGCTGAACTACTTTTATGTATGGAGGTCCAACCAGAAAAGCAGAAGACTATGTAAAAAAGACACAGATTCTGGATTTTTCTCTTCCTGCCCCCACAAGTCTCACACTCCCTCTGTTACACTGAAAAAACATGTAAACTTTGAGTTGCCAGAGTCTGCGAGTTAACAGACACTTGGGACTTTAGCTGGACATACACCGAGAATAACATGACATTCAGAGTCTTCTAGTCTCATATTCTCTCTTTACACTCCATGATTTATAGCATTTCTGGTCTTTATGAGAGGGAGACAAAGCCAAAGTTTGGAAAGGTCTAAGAGATGAGACACATGATGTGTTATTGAAAGATGATTGATTATTATTTTCTGAAATGCTTTGTAATATTACATCCTTTTCTTTGCCTCAAAATCTCTTTTTTATCTATTTTCATAGTCTCCAACCCCCCAAAAAGTACATTTAATTTTAATGAAAGTGTAGTTGTTGTGTACTTCATATCTTAAAAGTACGGGGAAAAAAAACATTGTTTTATTATTGTGTCAGGTGTGCTTTACAGAAGTACACTTGTTTTGATGTGTTGATTAACACTAAAGCACATAATATTATTTAACATTACATTTAAAATTAATATATGTTAAATGTACTAAATTGCACCTTCATCATTGCATGTCTTATTACAAATATATTTAAATACACAAAATACAAGTTTCAACAGAAATTATATTAAAGAATGTTTTAGTTACCATAAGTGCTAGTCAGTACTTTCAACAGTAAACTTGATTCATATTTTAAAGAAAATAGAGTAAAATTACATATAAAGTTGTACTTAAGTCCTACATAAGTGAGTCAAAAACACTATAAAGTTCACGTGATTTTATTTAATATTAATTTAAACTATAATACATTTTCATTTAAATGCAAATAAAATACCTCTAAGTGTCCAAAACACATTACATTCAGTTTGCATTTAAGTGTATTATTGTAAAGTATTTCATTGCAATATTAAAAGTTACTATATATTTTACAGAAGATGATGTGAGTGGTGCTTCTCTGTGCTTGGTTGATAGCACACATTACTTAGCAGTTTCTAGGGTGTTGTGTGTAGATGCTATAGGGCATTGCTAGATGGTTACATGAAGGCACAAGGCCCACAGACTCTATGATATTCCAGGCTATATACAGCTCAGGTCCTCCTTCAATCCAAGTCTTTAGGATTTGGGACACGCTGCTTCTTGTGGGCCCTTCCATAAACAAATCAGGACATTTCTGGGCTTCGTGGCTCAGCGGTGCAGCACTAAACTCCTTGTCTGACTGAGCTCAACCTCTGTCTACCCCCCGCCCTCCAACCAGAGGGCTCTATCAGGTCCGGAAGCTTTTTGAGGGGTGAGATCACTATGCATGGGATTCCCTCTAATGCAAAACATAGACACAGTAAACATGGATCCTTTATCACTTGAGTGAAAGTGGGGAAAACACAGAGCTGTGTCTCATTGTGACTCAGTGTAAACTCTCTTAAAAAATAAATGTATTATAGTTTGCATTTATATTAAATGGAATTAGCTAAACGTAATTGTGATTTTTTGACCCATTTAAAAGGATAGTTCATCCATAAATGAAAATGTTGTCATCATTTAATAAAATATCTTTATTCTGTTGAAAAAATAAGATATTTTGAAGAATGTTGGTAACCAAACAGTGGACGGCAACCATTGTATAGAAAAAAAAATACTATGAAAGTCAATGAATACCATTAACTGTTTGCTTACCAACATTTTTCAATATATCTTTTGTGCTCACGGAATGAAGAAATTCATACAGGTTTGTAGAATTTGTATTTTTATTTATTTATTTTTTAAAGAATTTTCATTTTTGGGTGAACTATCGGTTTAAGTGGGACTTAAGTACATTTACTTTATATACTTTTAGCTTTTAAAGCACACCATTATATAATTTAATCAGTATTATTATTATTTTTTTCTAATTTCCATATTTTAAAGACTGAAAGTCTGGGTGTCAGACTCTGTTCCTAGTTTTGGTTGTGTTTTGTTCCCCATGTGCTCCGTGACCCAGTTTCTGTCTCCCGTTCATTGATTTCATTCCAGGTGTTCCACGTTTGTTTTGATTGAATCCAGGTGTGTCAAGTTGGTAGTCCCTATTGTCTGTGTATTTAAAGTATTCAGTTCCCTGTTTCTTGGTCCGGTATTGGTGATGTCAACTCCTTGTGTTATGTGTGATTCCCTGCGATATGAATAAATCCCTTGGTTTTGTACTCCTGGTCTCCTCGCTCCATGTTCCCGCACCATAGCAAAGCGTGACACTGGGTCTATATTTATATATTTTACTTTTAATTAAAATCAATACACAATAGTTTCTGTAGTTGAAGAAAAATATGAGATTCTTATCACAAGCGTAGTGGAAATAAGAAAAAAAGTGAAGGTGGCGGCAGATTTTGCTTAACTGGTCATTCTTATTATGGAGGCCAGACATCTGTTAACGATGATCTCGAATGCCAACATAGAATGATGACTTCTGGTCAAACAGAAGAGGGTTGAATGAAATGTGATCTTCCTGTAATAGCTCTGAAATAAAGAACATGTGAATGTTTAATGGCATTTGGAGACACTGATATACATCCCAGCACACATCACAGAAACACAAAAGAATAGAGTGACAAAAGACAGTAATTTAATGTTCCGAGCACTTCCTTGCCCAGAGAACAGTTAAAGAGCACAAGAGGTCAGAATGGAAAACTGTGATAGACATTAGGGTTAAAACTGTCATCCAGAGTAGAGGCATATGATGACATGTTTTCATAAGAACTATATTTTGTGTTGCTGAGAAGATTGTGAAGATAAGCAGGCCTTTACAAAATATACAGCCACTGAATTCCACCAAAAACTCTGCAGATTTCCATAGAATTGGAACTCCAGACATTCAAGTTTAACACATGCATGATCATTTATTAAATATATTTGCTCATTAAAAAGTTTGTTGCACTACTTGATTCTGATTGGTCAAACTTAGCTTTCTGAAATCAAATATTTGCATTTAATGACCACTAAATGAACTCTTGATTCTGGCTGACATACAGTACATTTACATTACAGTTGAAAATCACTTTGAAATATCACTTTGCTTAATTATTTCCAAACCAGTAACAGCATCTTGTACTGTTTGTAAGCTGTATTTTGACTCACAAAATCGTTTTAGTGCACTGGAATGCTGGATATATTATTAAATATTAACTTATTTTGAAGTGTCACAGCTTCTCTGCTTCGTGTCATGGCCGCATTACTAACTAAGGTTTGCATTAATAATCAATAGTGAATTAGTTTAGAGTCAATTATTATTCCTACCAAAAAATAAAAAAGTCTAGTATTATCAGCTGCATTCAACACATTAAATGTAACACATGTAAAGCCACAATTCCACAGTTTTTTCTTGTAGAAAATGTGGGGAAAGGTGTGTATTAATTTGAATAATAATAAGTACAAAGAATATCAGCCTGAATAATAAACTGGGGAAAATTAACCCACATTTACATGACACACACACACACACACACACACACACACACACACACACACACCACACACACACATATATATATAATATATATATATATATATATATATATATATAATATGCTCACAAAGGCTGTATTTAATTCATAAAATACATTAAAAAAAATAGAAGTGTCTTGCTCACAAAGGCTGTATTTAATTCATAAAATACAGTAAAAAACATGATAAAATTAATAAATACTATTAAAAATCATAAATTTCATAAAACAAAAAACCAAAATTAATCAAATTAATGTAGTGTATATTAATCAACATAAATTACTCCATGGCCTTCAGTGTCAAATCATTAGAATAGAAATAGAATACAAATGATTCTAATATGTTGATTTGGATTTCTTATAATTATCATGCTGAAAAACAGTTGTGCTGCTTAAAACTTCTTGACACATTTTTTCAGGATTCTTTGATCTTTACTTCACTGTCACTTTTGATCAGTTTAATGCATCCTTGCTGAATAAAAGTATACATTTCTTTCAAAATACAAACAAATAGAAAAAAAATTGCTATGACCGCAAACTTTTCAACTGTAGTGTATAACTGTATATACTCTGAAAAATAGTACATTTTCTGTGCATCCTTCGCTACAAGTCCCAGTCAGCCAAGTCGTCTCAAGTGTCTCAGTGTTTGTGGTTTTCATTATGTAACTCACAGTAATGGATACACCTGTTGACATGTTTGTTTCACCGTTTACTCCAACAAAACACTTGCCCTCTCTCACCCTCTTCAAGCCTGTGCATGGAAACAACCAGGCAACTCACTGACAGCTTATGAACAACCTCTCACTACGGTCTTCATTTACATAAGAAAGCATTAAGTCTTTTTTTTTATTACCACAAACCTGTCAGGGAGACTACGGCACACTTCTCCCACACTTCTTTTAAAGTCAAGATAAGTGGGATAAAACAAAGTCGCTAATCCCTTTGCAGTAAGATTTACATAGTTTCAATACATTATCTGACTGCTGAACCTTTTACACGGACTGTTTAATGTCTCCTGTGGCCATGATGTTGGTGTGGTGAAACAAGGACACTCTGACAGCATTAATGGATGGAATTGCAGTTTAGAGCTCCAGAGAGAAAGTACAGGAATAAGGAGAGTCTAAAAGAAGCTGCCAAGGTCATGAACAAGTTCTCTGACCTCAGTCTGGGTCATGATGGTTACACCCAACAGTCTGACAAACACACACAAGCTCAACAAGGGGTGCGGACACACCCACACTTTGCTGCTTTGAAACCAGATAACATTATGGGGACATTTCCTGTTGCCATGGCAGCCAGCCCATGACCTCTTGACCTACTTATCTCTTCGTTTAGATCTATTAATACCATTGAAGGTGGAATAAACCATTGTCTATCTGTGTATGTTTGCACAGCAGTACAAGTTAAAGAGTAACTTCTGTAATGTGATTGGAACTTGGTATTATTTTGTTGCTTTTGATGTATATAATTTTTAACAAATGTATTTCCTTAAATTATTGCGGTAAGCTTTATTATCTTGGCTTTTCACCAATGAAAGCATAATTTACTCACTCTCATGTCTTCCAAACTTGTATGACTTGTAAACTTGTATTCTTCAATTGAATGGACAAAAGGAGATAATTTAATAGTGACAATACATTGTGACTTTAACACTTAATAAAGCACCCAAAAGTATCAACAAAAAGTATATTGTTCAGCTTTAAAAACAGAAATCAGAAAGCGCTTCTCCTGCTGCTCTTGCAAAGCCACATAAATGTGCATTTCCGCCACCTACAGGACTGGATTGTGCCGCAGGATGACATGATAGAGTAATATTTATCGAGTTGGCTTGTGAGTTTTATGTTTGCCTTCAGAAATGTGATGCAATTTCTGGTAAGGGAGCATTATGAGCATCGATGCTCCCTGGTTTTTGCAGTGGATTGTGGGATTTTTCAGGGAGCAAACATTTCAGTGAACTTGACAGCCCTTAAAATGGCCCACCCCCTGATCTGAACTAGGGAGCTGATTGAGATGCACCCTATGACTTGGTGGCACTCACAAACAAACTTTTTTGCTAAGTGACAGTGAATAGCAGAGAAAGATGTCTCTCTTGTTTCTGTCCTTTTGTGTTTGGGATTACTTGATAAACAAAAACTGACTTTTGCTGTTTTATAAACAAAAACTTACGGCCATTCTGCTATTTTCCTTGTTTTCTAAAAGGGCCACATACTGCTATTTTGTGTACCATAGTATCCAGGGTAACCACTATATTTCTGCTTTTCTAAAAGGGCCACCTACTGTTTTTTACACATTTAGGTATTTTCATAAGGTAATTTTCATGTTGAACATTCATATTGTTGTGAACATGCCTATACTCTGCATCACTGTACAGTTCTATAACAAAAAAGGAAAGTTATTTCGGAGGTAGAACAAGTTATTTTATGAAATATTACCAAGACAACATATTATACTTTGAATAATGTGCATTGAAGAGTTGTGCACAATAAAACCTAGAACATAAAGTAAACAAGATAAATTATGATTCCATGTTGACTTAATAATATAGACTGATAGCTAAGCTTTCATAAAAAGATAATGGAATTTGTTCATACCCTTGCAAAAGATTGCTAATCATGCTGGATTTCAGAAGCATTAAGGGAGTATACTTCTCGACATGTCAAAAAGCTGTGCGTCATCACTCAGAGAAAAACAGCACACTATAGGCATGAATGAGGAAAGAGTTCATTTTGCTTTTGTTATGAAGCACAACACTTTTTCAACTTTCACTGACAGCTTTCTCATACCTTGTGTTTTGCTTTGTCTCCTTCCACCTAGTTGATGCTGAGATAAAATTATTCTGAATCTCTTTTCATTTCTTATAATGGATCATGACTCATCATCTCGGCTTGACCTTGAGTCTCTTCTGCCTCCTCTAGCCTGTTCAGAACTCTGTGAGCTGGCATGCTAGGAATGAAGACAGAGAACAATGAACACACAGATATACTAAAGTTTTAGGCTGTGCTACTTCTAAGATTTGCTTTTCCTTCCTTTATAATTTGCAAAGACTAATTGGCCTGAACAATTAAAAATGGAGGAAACAATGTTAAAACAATCTGAAAAGGACAAGCAGTTCATTCTAAGAGAAGGTGAATTACATGTAGGCTGGCACTGAGTAAACCGGCCTTGTGTCTGCCAAGTGTTGGCTCTGGAGGAATGCAGGTGGATGGAATTCAACTTGATGCTTGGATTACACCTCTCATTCCAGGATAGCAATATCCCAGCAAATCCAGAACAATTACAGATTTGTGCAAGAGAAAACTGTTAACTTAAAGAATATGTTCTCAGTATGGTTTTGTTTTTTGGCGCCTTTTTTGTTCTTAAGAATAGTGAGAATACCAGGTTTGAGTTACTGGTCAGTGGTCTAATAATGCATGAGCCAGCAATGCTTGCCAAGTTGTGTTCACCTTCAGCTACTAGAGGGCACTTGTTTCCCTCCACAGCATTAACGTTCTGTTTCAAGATCATTTGTCATGTTTTTAAAAGTTATATGCATACAGTTTATACTTTTAGCAAATTTGCAATTAAGTTGTCCTGTGGTGCGACAAAAATAAATAAATAAATAAATAAATTCCCACAATTAATGTGTTTGCATGTATAATAATTTCACTTCAGGGCATATTTTATCAAATAATTTAACATAAAATATTAATAATATTTATTCTTAACAAACAGGACATAATTACGCATTTTACAGTGTGTCTATGTGAGTTACTTTTCCAAGATGAAAAATTATTGAAGAGTGAAAGCAAAATGCTTTACTTGCATTTTCATATAAATTCGACTTCTTTTAGCTTGTAACATCAGGCTTGGCAGTATTTCATACAAAGTACATATTTAAAATGCACTCAGCTTCTGCCTGGAAGGAATTCATTTAGACAGTTCTAACATGTACCTCCTGAACACACAAGCATATGAAATGGCTCTCACACACGCTTACTCATGCATAGATGGGGGTCTTAATCTGTTACATTTCTAGATGTGCAAGAAAAAGAAAGTTCACCTTGACAACAGGAGCCATGACCTGCTTATTAAAGTAATGTGTCGTCATTACTGTATGACTAACTCTAAACAGCAGTGAGCAGGCTGTTGTATTGCCATGATGGCTGGTGGTTAATTTTACCAGTGAGGTATAGAAGCCATGCTAACTAAAAGGCCCGATCCTAATTGGCCTATCACAGGATAAAGATATTTATGAATAACACCTGTTGTCCAGGATTTGAAAATATGCAAATCCTCTGCTAGAAAATATAGTCCCTGAACAAAATGGTATTCTATGGGTGCTGTGCAGTGATACACACAGTAGCTGGTGGATCAGTATTTTGTTACTATAGTCGAGGAATTGTATAGCCAAGTTTTTTGTCCACAAAAGGAAAATCTTTGTTTCACAAAAAAATAAAAAAAAAAAAAAAAAAAAAAAAAAAAAAATAGGCCTTCAAAAAAAAAATATTATGATGATAATTGAACTTTAAAAAAAAATGCTTTAGCATTATATTTATTTTGAAAAGTACAAAATAATTTCAAAATAGAACATTACTCTTAAACTCAAAAATATTTAGGTTTAAATTCAAGATTAACTTTTAAATTAAATTTATTAATTAATAAGATTAAATTAAATAGTTTTCGAATTAAACAGTTTTATGGTGATTCAAAGCAATTTGAAAAAACTGCATTTTGAAAATATGATGATTTAAATTAAATCAAATAGATGCAAATAATCACAATCTATGACATGATTTTTTCGAGTGTAGAAACCTTACCCGTTTCTCAATGGTTTAATTTATGCATAACTGACAAGGTTTATCTTAAAACTGTTTAATCCAGATGGATGGAAATTTTATATTCAACTCAAATACATAAATCATAAATTTAGGCCTAAATATTTTAGTTTGTGTGTTTTGGCTTATAACACTGATCTTTATAGATCTTTATTGATGAAAATATACGTTATAGCATATACAGTGTCATTTTTGTCATTCTTGGCGTTTTGACAAAGCTCTATAAATAAAGCAATTCAGTATGCAAAACAATGTTTAAAAAAATAGAGAAAAAGCAAGTTTTTAGCTGCGAGAAAGTTTCTTACGAAAAACTGAAGTGTGACATAAAAACAACCGACACACTTTTGTCACTTCAGCAGTGATGAATGAAGCAGGCGGCAGCTAGGAAGCCAGTAATATCACTACACCCTCAGGGCATTATATTCCTGTCAGGTGAAATTCCTCACTTCACATCACAAGCCTCTAAAATAGCGTAGCGTGTCCCAGAGCTCACAGAATCAACAGAATTCAGATGAGCTGAATCACATGGAATGGAAAGAACGATGGAGTGAGTCTAATGCAGCGCCAAATAAGGGCAGCATTGATTTATAAGACATTATTATCCATTAGTCTGTGATGATGCCCTCTGAAAGCTTCTTCCTGCGGTATTCAGACTACTTCTGTAAATTGATGTATGATGTACTTGTCTTAGACAAACCTGATATTAAACCTAGGGCTGATCTATGGCCAAACATGAGCGTGATGTTGAATGCTTTGGGCATTTGCATGCTTTGTACTTCTGTAATGACAGTAGTTTTAGAACTGGTCTTTTTGGTGGAGAATGATAACCTGATATAGTTGACTTGTTTTATTGTGTTTGTGAATAACAAATGATGTAATATGGATAATGTTTCAAAAGAGGAGTGTTTCAAGAGAGGATCAGTTTGATATGCAATGCATAAGCCATGAACCTGGCTGATTAAAATGGTCGTCATAGGTTTTGTTACGATCCTTTTCTGTTGCATGACTCATAAAGTGTTTCCCCTGCCAAGTTACAAGAGGATAACGTAATTCCCAGGATTCCATTATCTTTGCATCTGCTTATGCTGGGGCCTGCTGTGTCTTCTGTCTGTTTTAGATTAACAATGATCTGAATACTTTCAGTATTTATAAAGCCTGGGCTCTTGATTACAGCGAGAGGAGGATGGAGGAGTGGAAACAAGGGAAGGGGAGGCCCAACTTGTACCTGTAAAAGGACAAAAACATTCCTGGGGCACTGTGTTCCCCTCCTAAAATCTCCAGTGGGCATTCCTTTTCTTCCAGATCATTACGTAATGTATAAATTAACATTCTAAAGCCCTGTAGGCTGTTTCAGTTACAGCTGTGTCACACACAAATGCTAAATATTTTGCATTTAAACATAAAGGGTAACAACATAAAATTAAATAAATAAATAAATAAAAAGTGTGCATAAAGACTGTTAACTGTAATCACTTTAATTAATGGAAAACACATTTTCATGACACTGTCTAAAAGCCACCAAATCCATATTTTTATACCGTATATTCATCATCTTCCAGCAGTGTTATTTTGGTATCATTGTGATTATAGTTGTTATTAATATTTTGGATTCGTTCTTTATTTTTAATACTTTCTGTTTTCATTTTAAGTTTAAAGTTTTAGCAACTATGTTGTGTTTTTGCTTATATTAGTAGTAGTATTTTTTAAATATGTAAATTTTTTATTAATTTTTATTTCATTTTTAGATTGTTATTTTAGAACATCAAGTAAAACTAAATGAAAAGAAATGGTGCCTTCACAACTAACTGAATAATAACAAATATATTTAAAACATGAAGTAAAACTAAATGAAAAGAAATGGTGCCTTCACAACTTACTGAATAATAACAAATATATTTTATTATATTCAGTTAAAGTTTTGTTTATTTATTTATTTTTAGTTAAGTATAATAAGCCTGACTTCAAGGCCATATTTTTTTCATAACAAAGGGATACTGTTTATATAAATTAATTGTAAATATGTAATTATTTAGATTTAGGAATAGCAGTTTTTATGCATAATCTGTTGATTGCACATTTCCTTTGATTGTACGTTTATTTTAAAAGTACAGTTAGAGCAGTTGAAACAGGCTGTATCCTGCCATTAATGTACTTCTTGGTATAGATTAGAGTCAAATGAAATATTAGGTTACCTGATAGAGAGTAACAGAGTGAAAGACAATAAGCTGAGTGAGAGAAAGTTGGAAACACAAGAAGAGTGAGACACAAGAGGACTGCACCAGAAATAGGACAAAGAAAGAGATGCTGGTGGAAGAAAGAATAGTGGATATAATATGCAGGTTCTTGGTATATCCGTGGTTGAGATGGGATGAGGTTTGAGGCTTGCACGTTGCAGCAGTTGAAGTTGTTTTTGTCTGGTGTGGACTTGAATTACATGCCTACAGCAGTAATATATCAAGAGATATCATCTATGTTTCCACATATGTGGAATATAAGATTTTAAAAGTCATGACTCTTTTAACTAGGGAAATGTTTTGGGAGGGTAAATCCCGGTCAAGTTTTCACACACAAAATCAAAACAAAATGTATTTTATTTTTTTATAGAGAATTTTATGTGTATTTTAAGAGAATTACGATATGTTGACAGTTAAGCACATGTTCTCTCCAAACTGTGAAATAAAAAAAAGTCTATCTAATTAATATAGCACAGTAATAAAATAAATAAAATAAAAAATAAAATAAAATAAAATAAAATAAAATAAAATAAAATAAAATAAAATAAAAAGTTAATTTAATGGCAGTGCAACAAATACTACTATGACATATAGAGTGAAAAAAGGTCATGTGTAATTTAATCGCTAAAGCTTTCTACTATATAATGGAAGCTTGTTTCCACCACAGGATTAAATAATAATAATAATAATAATAATAATAATAATAATAATAATAATAATAATATACAATTCTCACAATTCTGTGTATTCTTTGTTATAAACTCAAAATATAAAAATATAATCTTGTAATTCTGAGAAGAAAAAAAAAGTCACAATTGTGAGATAAAAAAAAAAAACTTGCTATTACCTTTAATTATTTATCTCATGGAGGAAACAAATAACAAAATTTCACGATGTAAACTAAAATTCAGAGAAAAATGTTTAACATCTAAATTTGTCTCACAATTTTGACATTTTATCCTCAGAATTGTGAGTTTATATATTGAGAGATATAAACTCATAATTGCAACAACAAAAAAAGAGTCAGAATTGTGAGATAAAAAGTCAAAATTACTTTTTTTTATTATTATTTTGTTTTATTCCAAGGCAGAAACAGGCTGCCATAAATACAAAAATAAATAAATAAATAAATACTACTACTAATACTACTACTACTACTAATAATATTAATAATAAAAGTAATAATAAAATAAAAAACAGAAAGAAAGAAAAAAGAAAATAACTACAAAAATCTAACAGTCTCATTTAGTCTAAGGCAGTCATGTTCCTAAAAAATAAGCTTCTTTCTGCAGTATTTTTCTGGACAATTCTTAACAGCTTTCATAAAATTCACCCACCTATGGTTTAGGAAAACATTTTGTGGATGGAGTCATTGGGATTCAATGGATAAAGGCAGAGGAAATAAAATCAGGCATCCATGCAAACAGAGGTATGAACTGCCTAAGGCGAGATCTATACAGCAGACAGAGGAAAAAGTGAGAAACAATACAGTATATATTCAAATATGTGAATCCTGATAGTTAAACCGCATCGATTAAACAAGTGTGTGTGCTTTAATGTGTATTTGTGTGTGAGTGGCTGAAGCAAGCACATATCCCTCCTTCCTCACATTCCAAGTGGCTGGAGTGAGCTGTGACTGATCATCGCTGAGAGCGGTGTGGTCTGAACAACAGAGGCGAGGAGGGAGGGTCTTACACACACACAGGAATCACACGCACAGCAGAGAGCGGGACATCTCTGGAGCGCTGAGCGGGAGCAGGAATATACAGGCATTGGGAGGAGGAGGAAGAGAGAGAGCGGTGAAGCGAGGGTCCATATGTGGCAGTCCCGTGGTTTTGAGGAGTCTAGAGCCTTTGGGCCCTGAGATAAATGCCATGGGGAACTCCAACAGCAAGAAGAAACCCCAGGCTAACCTTACCATCAGTCACCATACTAACAAAGTAAAGTCCATCTGGCACTTTAGACATGTGGATAAAAATAAAACAGGTAGGAAAAGATGGGAAATGCTGCATTTTGCAATTCATAAATTGTTTAGTATTGCCTAGCTTAGATACTCAGTATAAGTTGTCTGGTCGTGCTTTACTTCTTTAGATTGTGTTTGATAAGTGTGCTGATTTGAAACCATATTGATTGATTAAAAATGTGATATGGACAAAAAGTACTGTGATGGTATCATGGTATCAGATGGTAATAACAGGGTACTTTGATTTATACCATAGCGCTGAATAATATGCATGGTACTTAAAAGTATTTCATAGTATTCCTTTTGAATCAGGGTTATTTTCATTAACTAAACCTGAAACCAAAACCATGCTGCATTACTTGAAATTATGTCAAAAACTATGACAGTATGTGAGACAGTGTGGCTGAAATGATCAGAGATATTATTAAAAATAATAATAAAAATAAATGAAATAAATAAAAAATCAGTCATTTCTAATGCCTACACATGTCCAACAGTCCATGGTAGTACCATCATACTTTTGGTGGATTTCTGTTAATGTGGGAATCCAGAATCCTGAGAGATTTTGTGCTTGTTTCAGTATAGGTGGGCAAGAGATTCAGATGTCTCTTCCTGTGTTCCAGTGTAAACCCTTCAAAAATCTATCATTTACAGCTTGTTTTCCTCAGATTCCCTGCAATCACGGCTCTGTTATTAAACGTGCAGACTTTCTGTTTTGTGCAACCTCTCATTTTCCAGTGCACACAACAGAGGAGGTCTTTGACTAAATGTTTGGTAATAATATGCATCTGTATCTGCAAGCTTCTGTGACTTCAGGCTTTGAATGTTTGCTTTGCTTTGAGACATTTAAAATCACAGGGGAATGTCAGTGCTGAGACAATGGACAGAAAATGAAATCAAAAGTGTACGTCAAAAAGAGCTGATGTTTACAAAGATGAACAAATCTCCTGTCAAACACATCCCTTTCATCTTTGTCTTGGTTATGTCTTAATAAAAAATAAGATGCCTATCCTCAAGTGGATTTCACTAATCTTACTTATACTTTTCATGCAACGCAAAGACTCCTACATCAAAATATCACTGTAGAGAAAATGGAAAGAGGAAATTAGCCTATTAGCAATAATGTAATTTGTGCATGCATGGAGCATTATGTCCTAATACTAGACGTCTCCTTTCTAAACATGTTATGAAAATGCTTCGTAACTATTTTGTTTGCCATAAACTTTTTGCCAATTTAAAAAAAAATAATAAAAAATAAGAAAGTGTTTTTTTTTTTTTTTTTTTTTTTATCATTTCAGTGATAATAAAGACAATAATAAAGATAAAAAGATATTGTGCATTATGCAATGAACTAAACGATTTTAATGAAAACAAATCCACCTATTTTGCAACATGGAAGAAAGCTTTGAATGTTTGAGACTTCAGATTTATTAGACGCTATAGGTAAATAACTAGAAGAATAATAAAGAGCAGCAAATGGTAAAAATATTGGTGCTACAAACAAACCAGTGTGCTCATGATTATACTAGATTGTCATATAAAGCAGCCCAGCATGAACCTTGATATCAATTTGATATCAAATATTAGTCAAGACTTGATCAAGATGCTGTAACATCATTTTAAATTCAGTTCAGACGGCAATTTCTTCCAGTGGTAATTGGGTGAAAATAGGAAGTTAATCCCACACTGAAATTGGTTTAATGTATATGTAGGCCAATATGTTTGACGTTCAATTTACATCAAATCAGAGTAATTTTGACTTCAGTTTGATTTGCATATTTGACCTGTTTTTTTTTTTTTTTACTCAATTTTGGTGTCAAATTGATGTCTTTTCAACATAAATTGCCCACGGGGGGCATAGTGGACATATTTTGCACAGGTAGAATAACTAGAAGAAAATGACACTGGAAGCCTTGCATGTTCAAATCGAAAATGGCAGAGTCTGTTCTTTCATTAAAAATAAGGTGGATTCTGTAAATACTTGATCTCTTTCATTAACTAGTTCATCAGTAAAGCAGTGTGCAAGGTATTTTAAAGATGTAAGAGAAAAGGGTCATCAGGTGCCCTGTTCATTACAGCTGCATCTAAAAGATCTCAAATTGATTTATTGAGTTATTTTTTCTGTCACCTCTGTGTGACATTATTAACAACAGTCCTAATGTTGAACCAACATGGAGAGGTATGGCTATGTTACTGGACTGGGGAAACAATGTTGCCAGTCTACTTGATCTGCAGTAGCAGCAACAGTGTAGCAGATTTAGTTTGCCAAGACCAAACCTACGCATATTCTTTTTACATTAATAAAGATTTTACAATCTATCCTGAGAGTTGTCATGACTGAAATGACTAAATTTAAAGCATATGTTTGTCAAAAGACTAAATCTATGAAGCTGTGTAAAGATGAGCACTGACTGTGGAGCAAAGGTGTAAACGCTATGCTGTATTGAGCAACTGTTGACTCTTCCTTGGATTGTCTTCATGCATAGCTTTACTCATTCATTGAACCGTTTATTCAGAAGAGCTGAATCTGAATGCATTCCAACATACCAGTCTCTCTCCCCACGCGTGACTGGGCAGAATACACAACAGAGGGGTCGGCACCTGTGGCGGCAGTGCTGTGTACATGTGTCCAATGGTCTATAGCGGTTTAAATATTTACAGGAAAATAAGTGTTCTTGTAGCTGAGCTCCACCTTGTGTGCAGCAAACTATTCAACCAAAGACGCTCAAGCTCCTTGAGACATTAGTGATGTTAGAGATTGATAGATGGACGTTGGATAATGGAGAATGTGTTCTCCTCATCCCATCAGTGCCTGAGCTGCAGAAATCATGCACTGGAGAATCAGGGCTCACGGTATGTTAGATCTCTCTTCACGGTCACGTGAATGATGATTAACACTGGACATAACTCTGACAGATCGCTCATCCCAGTGAACCAGGCTCCAGTTCAAGTGGCATTGGGGGAGGGTCAGCAGACTGCTGCAGGAAGCAGGAACTGAAAAGAAAGGCTGAGCTATAGACCTTTCTTGTGATAATACACCTGTCAGTGCTGCTATGGTGGAACGTGTTTCTCAGAGATTTTTCAGGCGTCTTAGAGAAGATAACACTCATTGCATTAGTTTCCTCAACAAATATTATGTATCTATAGTGAATGTTCAACTAGAGTCAATGTATCATTGTATCATATTTAAATCCAGCAGGGAATCTTTTCAGAACATTCTGCAAAGGTTCACTCAAAAGTTAAAGACAAAATGTTCTTGCAGTAATGTAATAGAGTAGGACATTTATATTTTAACATTCTTTTAATGTTTCTGCATCAAATGTTCACACGTTTTTTTTTTTTTTTCTTCAGTTGTAATTCTTAAAACATTTATTTATTCATTTACTTTCTTACTTACTTGCTTACAAATTAATGTTTTGAATGTTTCAGAACTTTTGGACAGGTTTCACTTTATTTTGATGGTCCCTTTAACACATTCTGTTGACTATAAGTAACATTGCACCTACGTGTCCACTAACTCTCATTAGAGTATTAGTAGAGCATTAGTAGACTGGTAGGGTTAGGGTTAAAATAAGTTAACATGTAATTGCCAAGTTACTTTTAGTCAGTAGAATGTCTATTGGAAGACCATGACAATAAAGAGTTAGCAGGTATTAAGCAACCAGTCTAATACTCTGATGAGAGTTAGTACACATGTACAGTAGGTGCAACATTACTTATTGTCAACAGAGTGTTCAAAAGGGACCATCAAAATAAAGTGTTACCTTTGGACTTTGTAACTTTTTAATGACACAAAATTGTTACCTGGGAAGAAGCAATGCAAACAATAGTGACAATCCACAATTTAATTGCTGCTATATATATATATATATATATATATATATATATATATATATATATATATATATATATATATATATATATATATATATATATATATATATATATATATATATATATATACTGTATATATAACACTTTTGAGGAGTGTTGTTTGCTTTTAGACAAACTGAACAAAACAGGTTTAAAACTTGAAACCATGATTTTCGATTAGACCGATATATAAATTCACTTTAAATAAATGAATTTTCATTTCATTCTTTTTTTCACTGAACACTCCATAAGCCACTCATAAGTTAAAATGAACACTGAAATGACAGACATCACTTTTAATATGCATGACTTCTATGAACTTTTTATACAGATGAGGGTGAGAAACGTTGTTCTTGAGACTCTGTGTCCTTGTTTATGATCAAATGTCACAATGTCCCTGTCACATCAGAAAATATCTTCTGAACAATACAAACCAAGCTGACCTTCAGTAACCTCAAGAGAGGGAAGAAAGCAGAAGTACAGTTGAAGAAGAAAGGAAGACGGGTGTGCTTTTGTTTGGGAAATCCTCTTACTCTGGCAATGCTGTCAGCCTGTTATTCGGTAAAAACTCTGTGTGTGTGGTCCAAACTAAATGCTCATCAGGATGCAGTGTGGGATTTTCTGCAGACAACCTCATTTTTAATCTTGTTTTAGCAGTCAAAACAAGTTTGAAAAGAGTTTGTGTCATGCTCCTGAAATAATTTGTGATGCTTACACAATAGTCATAAGATGTAGTGTGACTGTGTCTTTTTTTCCTGAAAACTACAAGCACACTGCCTTGAATTTAAA
Organism: Cyprinus carpio; assembly: GCF_018340385.1. Lineage (NCBI taxonomy): Eukaryota > Metazoa > Chordata > Actinopteri > Cypriniformes > Cyprinidae > Cyprinus > Cyprinus carpio. Next base: position 17,615,909 of record NC_056590.1, on the reverse strand, counting down.
GCAGCAAAAGGACAGTAACAATTTAAATCAAAGCTAAAAGTGCATAAAAACATGAACATGAATATAAACATACTTATGTACAGTAAAAGGTACTATAACTTAGATAAAGTAAACGTAAAGATAATTATGCTAGCTTTCATGTGTGATGTTTCAAAAAGGTAAAAAAAAAAGAGTTTTTGAGGAAAGCTAAGATATGATGTATGTGAATGTTTGGGTGTCAGAGATTATACAGATTTATGGTTATATTATTTGGTTATAGTGTATAGTATTGGAGTTCTGTGAACACTGTGACAAAAACCGTGAGAAATACTCACTAAATGTCATTTAGCAGTGATCCCAGAGTGCCAAATGCACTGTGGGGTGGCATCAAAGCATGATGGGTAATGGGGCATAAGATTGATTATCACTCTTTAAGATCTGCAGTTGATGGTTACCATGTAGATGTATCAGCTCACATTAAGATTGATTTGCTTCAGAAAGTAAGAAAATTCTCACACTCACAGGCATTACACAGCAAAATAATACAAACCACATAAAGTGCTGCTTGACCTCTATCTCCCAGTTACATTTGAACTAGATCAGACAAAATATTGAAAACTGCTAAAATATTCAAACTTACCAACAGCATTACAAAGCAGCCCATTCATTAAAATATCTTGAACTACTTCACTGAATCACATTAAAGGGATAGCTCAACCCAAAATGAAAATTCTGTCATAATTTACACACTATCTACTGTTGAGCACAAAACAAGGTATTTTGAAGAATGTTGGTAAAGAAACAGTTGGTGGTAGCCATTGACTTCCATATAGTACTTTTCGCCCGTACTATGTAAGTCAATGGCTGTTCTTTCGAAATTATTTTAAATTCCAAAAATATTTAATAACATTTTGGTTTTTACTGCGTTGATTGTTTGTTGTGACTCAGGATACAACAAGTTCAACTTTTAAAAATGTCTTGAGACCTCGAGAAACCTTGTGATTTTCCTTCTGTCTCACATTTTTGCATCTCTGTGAATGGCTAAGTCATCCTGTTTTGGACCTTTTTATGTTCAGCAAGGTTGACCTGGAGATGAACCTTGTACAACTGTATATTTTGGGGGGAAAAAGACTTGGAAAATCCCAGCAGATTTTTACTATTTGGTGTTCAAACTTTCCACCTGTTTAAGACAAAACACAGTGAGAAGCTGCACTCCAGGATTAATTTCAGAGGTTGGATGTAGTAATTAATAATTCTATTGCAACAGGCTGTGGTGGGCAAGATATTCCATTTTTTATTGTCCCATGAGCAGCACTCAACTAATCCCTTTAAATTCTGTGACTGGTGTAGGTGCGTGCACATCCTTCGCCCTTTGAAGTTTCAGTTAAAAGTGCTTCAATCAAGCACAGTGCCAAAGAGAGTTATAGAACAGCAGGATAATCTGTGTCAGCGGAGGGAAATTCTTTCATACCCAAAATAGACATTGGTAACAGTTTAAATGTACACTCCAATGAATCCCCCTACACCAGTGACCTCAGGATTGGATTTGTTCTCAGACTGGCCAGGGTTCCTCAGAGAGTTCCCTTTATTATTTGGAGTTGCAAATGAAAGAACCCGCCAAATGTTCTTTCAAGAATCCCTGAAAATGTCAACCTGTTTTCTGAACTCAAATAGTTGTTTCATGTCATTTCGAAACGTTTTTTTGACTGGAGTTTTGTTTTTATTGCTATCATCTAGAACATAAATAACAATCAAAAAAAAAATAAATGTCTGAATGAAATAAATACTGCCTGGCACAGTCATTTTTATTAAATATTCACATATTCTGCAGACAAACTATAATTTAGCAGGCATATCACCAGGCTTGAAGGTTGTCTGATGCAAAGTTCTGCAATGAATTCTCAAGGCCATAGAAAGAAGTTTGTATTGACTGGATAGTGTTTCAGTGATAGCATCACAGTGGCTACTGTATATGTGTCAGAGAAGAGCATGTGTGTAACAGTGAGACTGCAGTAAAGTACCTCTGATGTGTTTATCCTAATGCATGTAAGCTAAAGTCATTATAGTAACTAACTAGGGTTAGGGTACTGTACCCTGGGTACAGTCTGATGGTTCACCCAAAAATCAAGATTCTGTCATGCTCATGTTGTTTCAAATCTGTTTGACTTTCTTTCCTCCGTGGAGCACAAAAGAAGATGTATTTTGAATTTTGAAGAAAGATTTTGCTGCCAATTTCCATACATTGAAATTATGTGTTGTGACCAATTACAACAGGCCAACTTTGCATAAAGCAGCTTACAAACTCTGCAAAAACCTTTTTATTTTGTGTTCTGATGAAAAGAGAATGTCATACAGGTCTGGAGAACAACATGATGAATATGGTATAAAAATTTTCATTTTTGGGTGAACTATCCCATAATTGTAGCATTGTGGATTTATTTTATTTTATTTTTTTAATTTGCTGTATAACACAGATTTGGCATTTGCCTCTCTGTACTTATGTAACACCAGTATAGTGTCTGTTTTCAGAAAACTTCTGTCTGTTCTGTATCAAAATCACACCATGTCCATTAGCATAGACAGAACTGCTCTTTGTGTTATTAGCTTGTTAAGGCAACACACACACACACACACACACACACACACACATACACACACCGATAAGGGACCTGTTTTTGATTTGTGACTGCTCTTAAATCAAATTCTGCTTGATAAAAAAATTAACAGCTCTGTACAAGGCACAAGTTCATGTAAAGTCACAGAGTCACAGGACTGATGTTGTTAGTTCAGAGCATATATACCATATGACAGACTCCACTTACTTCCTAATTTCACTAATGATGTCGATATGTCTAAATGATTAACTAAGGCCCTTCTGATGTGATTTAGTTTCGGTGCTGAATTGTGATGATCTTCACAGAAACTTCAGTTCACTAAAATTCTGATGGTGATGTTTTTCTTCGGTTGTCAAAGTCAGCCGTGTTGATGTCACAGCAGTAATCCAGGTGGCATCTTTGCCTGTCATCCTGTCTAACAAATTAGACAGCTCAAGACATGAGCAACTTACTTACAGCTTCTGCTTATTGTGACAATTTTAGGCTGGTAGCACCTGACGGGGAAAACTGGATTGACTGTGTCAGTTGATTACAAGCCACCACTGCCATTGTTTGCAGTCATTTCTTAAAATCAATAGTGAAAGTGTCTTTGTGTGGTCGTATTGAACAGGGTTTGCCTTGTTTTAGGAAAGGATGATAACTGACAAATGGAATGCTGATAACATTTTCAGTGTATTTAGTGAGGTAATGTAGCACTCATCTCCCATATCAGTCTCACATCAGAATAATACCAAAAAAATGTCCAAACTTATCAACTAGCTGGAAGAAGCTACATAGTATTTTCCATTTCCTGACAGTTTTCCATTATCCTATAACTTAAAAAAAGGAGATTACTCAAATTGCTGACAAATTTAATGGGCAAATATTTTTGTCTAGATGGAGTTTCATTCGATGAAACTTAACAATAATGCAGTCTGATGTGTGTTAGTTAGTAGAGATGATTGGATCTTAATATTAAGTGTTACCAAACAGCCACATTTCTGCTGTTGAAAATTGTTAATTGTAAGTTCATGTTAATTCATAGTGCATTAACTAATAAAGCATTAGTGAATGTTGAAATTAACATGAACTGAGATTAATAAATGCTGTAGAAGTATTGTTCATTCTAAGTTCATGTTAACTAAAGTGTCACCAACGTATCTTCTTTTGTGTTCAGCAGAAGAAAAACTCATACAGGTTTAGAACAACTTGAGTGTGAGTAAATGATGACAGAATTTTCATTTTTGGGGGGTGAACTATCCCTTTAAATTTAAACACATTATTTATATCTCATATACAGCAGTACATTAATGGGAGGTGTGCCATTACTTTTCTAAGCAAACTAAAAAAACAAATCAAAACAAAACAAAACAAACTTAGAGATGGGCACCCTTGTGAAAAAGAATTGTGCTTTATTGTATTGAATGTGCACCTGTGCACTTTCATGACTATGTTTCTCAACACACTTATTGTAAGTACACTTTTAAAGAATGCACTTTGTAATAATGTCACATGAAAAGTTTTACCTTAAAGTACATTTTAAATGATCATGTTTTAATACCTTTTAATACCTTTTGTTATGCTTTAAATTAATACACTTATTTTGATGTGTTGACTAACATACTGCATATATAAAGTATTTGATTATGATTTAAGTGTACAAATGTTCTAAACTGCAACTTCAGCATTGCAAATGTCTAATTACAAATATTACAAAAATTACAAGTCCTATTTCAGTTCATACTGAAGTGTTATTTTAAAGTATATTATTTCTGTAATAAATACTCTTTTTAAAAGTATGCCAAATAGTATTTCTTTTTCAGAAGGGGACTCTTCACTTGACTTGACACCACTCATGCATTTCTTCAGTTTGAAATATACTTTCAGCAAGATGTGACAAGTTGGTCTGTTTTTGTCAGTGGGGTCAAAGGTTAAATGATGGTTATAAAGCCTGGGGTAAGAACCTGTTCAGCTCCAGTATCTAACACAAATGTTCACAGAAAGGAAGTAATACATGTTTTGTAAAAACTCTACAGGCCTGGGGATAGCAGACAAAATAATTGTGTTTTTAGTTACCAAACTATTAGCAATGAATGTTTTTTAGTTGTTGCAAAACACTCCCCCATGGGCAAACACCTGACAGTAAGACTGGTTTGGAAGAAGCTGCTTACCATGCTTTGAGCTCAATTTAATTAATGTAATCATTACATCATGGAAAGAAGCTTGTTTCACCCACAGTGCCATGCACATGTTATGCATCCTGTTTTTCTGTACATGAAGAATGTGGCTTTTCAGCATATTTAATGTGCATGGATGGCATGAGGATCTATTTTCACTGTGAGCTGTTGAATTTTTGTTCAAAAATAGCAATGCAACTTCTACTTTTCAGGCCATAATAAAAGCATCAAAACATTTAAATGCATTGAAAATCAGAGGGCACACAGACTGTTAGAAAGTTTATGTGAATACGGGTAGCTCACAGAGCTTGAGCGCTGAGGCTTGGACGGCTCTCCTCACTGTCCACAACAGCCTTCTGTGGTGTTAAAGAATAAAAATACCACTGAACTCAAATCCCTCTCAGAATTATTGCATTCGGCATGCATTTGATTTAACCACAGGGGAAGGATATTCACTATAATATTTACATGTTTTTGGTTCCTTTCTATGTCTCTTTCTTTGCCTTTCTTGGAAACGCTTGGAAGTTTTGACCACAGGCAGCATTGCACAGCATTCCCAACTCCTAGATCCGAGATTAAATCCTTGAAAGGGATATTGAAATCACTTCATAAAAATCATGTTGAGAGAATGTTTTCTGAACTTCTGAATGAATAAAAATACATTATGTGAAAGACTCAGATTCAGCCACACGATGATGTGTGCAGTATAATCCTGCGCTGTATTTGTCGTGACAATGTAATTGACATTGTTTTGGTCGAAACGGCTTGTTGCCTAGAGATGTTGTCACTAATGAATGATCAGATGTGATAAAGAGAGAGAAAGACTTTGCTCAGGGTCACACTCTGCTAACAAACACTGAAAACTAATAAATAGTCTCCAACCTCTGGAAAAAAAAAAACAGTCTTTATAAGCAAACAGTTTAAAAGCCATGCCAAGTCAAAAAAGTGAGAGGGATAAGAATAAGGACAAGTAAATGGACTGTGTTTATGGATAGATTACAATGCACAATGAAGAAAGATTGTAAATATATTGCACTTGCATATAGATACAGACATGGACTAAAGGCCACAAAACTGTATTTTGATTTAATCACGTGTTTAATTTAAACAACCCTCCCAACAAAATATTTAATTTTATTTAATTCATTTTAATACACAACCTCATAAAGAGATAGAACAGTGGCCAGATTGAGATCCAATGAATATAAATAACAGGAGCATGTGCAAATTACACACTCACATAAACACTGGTATTGCTTAAAGAGAAACAGTAGCTGCTTTTATTTGCTTGGCCTGATGTCACCTCAACATTTAAGCACCACAGAGTGTCTTAAACCGCCATTTACACAGATAAATAAAGTATCTGTTTGAAAACAATATTTACAAGTTCTATTAACAAGACAAGTAATTGAATCCATCGTCTTGTTTATTAATGAACCCAGGTTCACTGGAAAATATATACTAAAAATGTCTTACAGAAGCATACAACTTTTAAAAGGTCAGGTACACCATAACAGAATAGCTGCTTTTTTCCCTTATATTAGTGACATGCAGCTGCTTGTAATAACCAAGCAACCTTGTATGATCTCTGTTATGATGATAGTAGAATACTACGCAGATGAGATGCAACATATAGAATCAGTATATATTTCACTGTAACACTTTTATTGGCAATAACATTTAACATTCAACATACGATCTTAATCACTGGAGGAGGGGCTCTGTTTCTTTTGCAGACATTTGCATCATGACAATTAGACTGATGTTGTTTGGGATGAGAGCGATATACGCTAAATAGATTTCCTGAAATCAATTATTCCATATCTTACTAGGAATATATAAACATATTAATTTGCCACTACACTACACACACAAATAACCCATGCATCAGTGTGTATATGAGAGTCTTGGGTGGGGGTTTTGAGCCAGATTTTCAAAAATCATGGCATCCCAATGATTTGCTATTTTGGTATCTATTGCAGTGCCATAGTCATACCTTTTAAGCATGCTTTATGTGCCTACTAACATTTCTGTGGCTATTGTAAATTTAGTACGGAAGACTGAGTGTCTGGTAGAATGAACATCATAATGGCTGCAAAATAAACCCTGCAAGCTTCTCAACCCTCATGCTATTATTAGTAAGTATCGATGAATCTTTTAGGCAGGGGGAGAGGATTACTTCAAATAGTGGGTTTTTGGCTCCAAGGGACTTGTTAACACTGATAGATGCAGATCTCCACCACAGATGAGAAAATAAACTTGTCTTTTGCTTCCTGGCACTAATGACTTGAGGTGGTGCACTGCAGGGCGCTCTCAAATTAACCAGATGATCAGGAGGGGAGCAGAGCCGAGGAAAAATGCCTCATCATCTCCTGAGACACTGAGAAGACGCCCTAATACATCAGTATCATCTCCTCCAGTCGTTCGGTCAGATTCCTTGAAAAGAACAGGCAGTTTTATGAGAGCAACCCATTGTCAGAACGGGAGATTTGGGTCTAATATCCAGGGCAGGACTATGTTAGTCATGCTTAACCAACTTATATATAGGTCTACATTTGAAGTGGATCAAAAAAGTTCATCAAAGTTGTCCTAAGACAAGAAGACATTTTGGTTTTAGGTTTTTGCACAACTTTGATGAAAGGTTTTGATCCACTTCAAATGTTGACTACTGTATATATATATGTTACATATAACAAAATAAATATAAATCAACAATTGACACACTTGTTGGCAAAGGTCAAACTTATTCTGTAGATGTATAATAGTAACAAAGAATGATCATTTCTAGACATTTATACAACTTTTATGGAAGATTTCACATGGCTAACATGCATTGTTTGCTTGAAGCTTACCTGTGATCAAACACAAATACAGTCACCAAATAATGTGGAAAAACTAAGCTAAAACAGCTGCAAGGTACATTAACCTTCCATTGGTGTTTGTTCCAGATTAAGTCAAATGTTAAAGAGTACGTCCTCCCTTGAAAGCTCCGGGAAAAAATGATCCCTCATTTATAAGTAACTGTATTAGCACGTAGTCTCAGTGGGTGGTGGATAGAAATATTTAAAGGATATTGTAAGTTTCAAATTTTCATTGTTCCCACACCTACAGGCTATACAATATGCATGTGCAACTATTGTATATATATGTACACACAAACTCACATACACACAAAAACGTTTGGTTTAAATGAGGACGGTGATCTGAGAGAATGTTGAGAATAGTTCTGGATTCTGAGAACAAGGTGACTTGCTTTATGGGAAACTCGCAACAACAACTTCTGAACTAAAAATTTTCCTTTATCCATCTGCAGTCAGAATTTTTTTTTGCAACAAACAGGCATGTTGTGATATATATGGGAACATGTTCCCAGTTTTAGAGATGCTCATTAAGCAGAGTGAATCAGATCTATCAGACATTGCAATACAGACAACAGGGACATCCTGTACCACCACCTGAAGGACTTTATGGAACATAATTTTTACATTATAAAAAAAAAATGATAAAAATATTAAATAAAATTAAATATAAATTTAGTCAAATAAAATACTAGATTAAAAACTTAAAATAATTTGCCTCGGCAACTTGTTTTAAGATGAAGTACTACAATTACTAAAACTAAAATTGAAATAAAAATAAATGAAAGCTAAACACAAATATTTGAAAAACCAAGTCAACTGAGTGTTCAGGTTATGCTTCTTTAATTTACCATAAAATGACCTGTGTTTCATTTGCTTCCTGTGCATCTAGGAATACAAAAGTGTGAAGAAACTCGAGGGTCTGGTGGTGGTTTAAAGGCATGCATCAACCCTCATTTAACACCATGTGCCAGATGGTGTCTTTTGGCTCCCCTGATACATATTAAAGGGATTTCTGGAGTTGGACAACAGGCAGTTGATAGACTGGGTGCAATTTGAATCACAGACTGAAAAAATAAAAAGATGAGAAAGTCTTTGGGATTAAAAAATAAAAAATCAACTGATTAGAAACATAATAGCACACCTCTCAAACATCTTAAAGAGATATGATTCATGCATGCAGATGTGGTGAATCTCTGTTCAAAGCTAAAAATGGGAAGTTTGCCAGCCGAAATAGTGACCTTTCTATCTTGGTTGGAAGTGACGCCCATAATTCTCAACCAACTTCACTTGAGTCTCTATTCAGTGCCAAAACCAGTGACTGTGAAGTGAGTGTAGACTTGGGACGTCTGATAAATTATTTAATGGTAAAGCACTGCTGCACCCCTGCAGAGGTATATGAAACATACCAAGGAGTAGCTATATTACTCTAAACCTGAAATAATAAATTAAAGGAAATGTTTCTGACATCTGCTATTCTTGTTTATCTCTTTTCTGATACTTAAAGCTGTAATTAAACCTCTCATTGCACTGTGTTTTTAAGAAACTTTAAGTCAAACACAACTGATGATTTTAAAATACCATGATGACTGAACTCTGATCAAAAGACAAATATACAAACACTTTGCACAAAAATGCAAACAACTGGCAGAGAACAGAGAGTTATTTTCCATAAAATGGAAGCGTACACGTTTCAAATATCTGAATGCTATCTTGGAAGTCTTGAAAGTAATGCATGAGTCATGGACTTTTATGATATTTTTATGTTTTTTTTCTTCACCATCTTTTTTAAGCTTTGTAGGTCAGTGCACACCTTCATTGTATGGGGAAAAAAGCAGCATGAACTTTCTTCAAAACATCTCCTTTTGTGCTTTACAGGTTGGAACAGTGTGAGTAACTGAATTTTGAATGTGAGCATCAGAAATTTAAGTTTCCGGTAAACAAAGTTCAAATAACCATCATAATACCTGCTAAAACGCAATGAATTTGCAATTTGAATCACACAGACCATAAACTTTGCGCAATAGCTCATGTAACACCAATAATAGTACACACTTTAGATTAAGTATTTGATTATATATGTTTATAACAAATTACTGAAGTCTATATTTAATGTACTATTCATAATGTTTACTATGGGTAATGGAGCATACGCCCTAATCTGAGTGTGGCATGTTTCCAAGCAGGGGTTTGGGGGGGGGGGGGGCAGATTAGCCAGGCTCCCCTGTCAAGGCCAATCCCAAATTCAGTTGGTGTACGACACAATGGAGGAAAACAGCCAACACGTTGGGGGACACCACTCTGTAAGATGCTGACAAAAGCCGGGGTAAGGGGAGGAGAGATCAAAGGGGGGAGGGAAAGATCAGAGCAGCAGGATTGGTGGCACACAGTAGATCTCATTGTGTCTGACCTGGTTATCCTTCATGAGAGACAGCTAGTTGACATCAGTTAGTCTGCAGCCACAGAAGTGGACAGTCTGTCATGATGCTGCTTAGGAAAAGAGTTTATCTCTTATCATTCAGGTAAAAGACATTTTCAAACTACAGTGATCTCTGCCTGGACCGTTATCTCAAGATAGATATGGTGGTCTTCATAAGTAAAAACGTTCAATCTCTGTTGTCAATATTCAAGAAAAAGGGTGAGTACATTCAAGAATTTATAGGCGATCATTCACATTCAAGATAGTATTAATATATTGTCTCTCCAATGTGAATATATATTTTGTATTATATTCAATTTTTCTAGACTGAAATACTAGTGTTAATAAATGTTGTAAATGTACACAATTGTATTTATTACAAGTTGACGGAAAGTTCTCTGTGTTCACCTTCCTGTATCTGTAACAGGTGCCTTCTCTTTGCTTAAAATGTTGGCAACACTGAGGGACTTTGATAAAGTGCAATGAAATGCTCATAATGAAGTTTACAGACTCAAAACCAATGTACCCAAACAGATAGAGATCATTATTACAGAGTAAAAAGAGAGTAAGGTTTTAAGTCCATAACCTTGCTGTAACTTTTACTGTTCGTACCCGAGATAACAAGGTCAGAAGCTGGATACAGTTCAATCCTTAGAATGCACACTTAACTTCATTTTACCAGTATAACTTTAGGATATATTGTTTGTAAATGTTGTTTTCTTCGAGTACTCTTAAAATTAACAAATTAAAGGAATGTTCCAGGTTAAATACAAGTAAAGCTTCATAAAAACGTTTTATTTTTAAAATCAAACCCATAAAATGTGTTGACTGAAATCCACTTGAAATGGAAGTCTAATGTGGAATTGGTGAATATTTGCTGTATATTGGAGTATTAAAACTGTTAATGTTTTTTTATGAAAGAGATCCATGTATTTAACAGAGCATTACTTTAATTTTAAAACTTGCCTACACTGTGTGTTTTGACTTTCTGTTGTATCACAATGCCTGTAGTCAGTGCCAGGACACCTGACACCCACCATGGGGTGTACTTAGAAGCTTAAAAGGTAATACCAATTGAACAGTTAAAAATCTGCATAAATGGCTAAGAGGCTGAGGAGAAGATCTTTTTTAAGGGAAAGTCCCTGTCCTAAAACACCCTCATTAACTATTTTGCAATGCCTTTCGGAAGCATCAGAACTGTTATCTATGGCAGTATTTTAAGTCACTCAGGATGTATGTAAGGAAGAGGATAGGGGTACGAGTATGAGGCTTCTCGCTGTTCCTTTGAGATTACCTCAGTCTAATGACAGGGCACCCTCAAGTGTCCCATTTCTTGCTATTGTAAAGTTAAAAGAGAGTCTCAGTGCAAGTCAGATGCGAAGGCCACTAAGGTAATTCATAGTGCTTTGATGTTTGCAATGTTTTTTGTATGATGTTGACTTTTGCTGTGCCTCTAGCAAGGGTGTCCTGCTAATGCATCACTATTTTGATTTGATTTGGCAGAAACAGTTAAACTTTTCTTAAACTCTCCTTAAAAACTTTGACAGACTGGCTGCGATTTGATAATCTTATTCTGCATGTTTAGGAGAAGCTTGGGAGAATGACTTCATCGATTTTTTATGTGAAAAACAATACGTTTCCCTTCCCTCTAATTTTAGCAGTCCAAAAGCAGAATGAGACAAGAAAGCTGACCGTACACTACACGGCCTCCCAGCACTACCAAGAGAATGTGTTCATTGAGGGAAGCAGGCCACAGTACCTGGAAGACCTGCATTCTGAGGCCCAGGAGGGACTGAAGATACTACAGCAGGAGGGTGAGCTTTACACCCATCTTATGCCCATGTTTTTTTTACACAAAACATACTGATCTATGACAACCTTAATGCACTGCTCACAGTCTGGCCTTCTAACGTACAACTGTGTTTTCTGATGCACCTCACTCAGTCTTTCTTCCATGCAGAGAACAAAAATGGAGTGGACTTTCAGGATGGTCAGACTCTGGTAAGTCTCCGAAGATTATATATCAATATACATGGCAATTTCCACAAATATGGAATTATTTAGGAGCCCATTCTGCTTTTTTTATAGCATTAAACATACTAGTGTTTTTTTACTAGCATTAAAAGTTGTTCAATTTAAACAAATCAAACGTTTTCAAACCCCTTAAAATGGCAGTTTTGACCTGTCCCATCTCCTAGGTCTGGTATTGAACTTTCGACTGTATCTAACAAATAAAATCATTAAAAGTCATTAAACTTGAATTACTTAAGTTTTTAGCTCCTTGTTCCAACATACCTCTGAGGATAAGCTTTATCTGTAATTTTAAGGGAACTACTGCTAAGGTTTCTGTACTTGTACTTTCTTGTACTCTATTCACTGAAGAGGCAAATCACTTAACTCTTTAAAATGAAAACATATATGCATAACTTGAACCTTTAATGAACACTTTTTACTGATGGCTTTCATTTCTCCACAGCCAGAGGAAGATACAAGCTCAAAAGAAAGAGATGAATTACTTGAGACTGATAGCATTACTGGGCACTCTGTTATTTCAGTGTCAACTGTCTCAGCAGTCTCCTCACGTCCAGTACTTACACGTCAAGGTATACAATGCTGACTTAAAAATAAGGTCTAGAAATAAAACATGCTTAGTGGCACATACTACCTCTTTTGTTTTTTTCCTTCTAAAGTGATTTCAGGTTTAACAATACATTTGTTTGCCACCCTTAAAATCTACATTGTAGTGGGGCACTTGGAGCAAAACATGGCAGTGGTATTGCAATGCAAAGACAAAATCATATATTTTCTCAAAACTAGCTATGATCTGTCCTGTGATAGTTTCAGAGAACATGTGATCTCAATCAAAATGATATCAGTTCAGATAAATAAAAAACTTGTTTGTTAATGTAGTGTAGCTATCAATTAGAGTATGACCTGAGAGTTAATTTTGGAATAAAAAAAACAACTGAAGAAAATTGTATGATATATTTTTTCTTGATATTCAATCTCTGCTATGTTGTATAATTCCCTTTAGGTTCCACATTTAAGCCCTTGAACTCAGTTAAACAACTGGACAAGACCAAGAGAAGAAGTAGAAGAACAACTATAATGGGCATACCACAACAAGTCCAAAGAGAACTGGGCATGTAAAACTATGATATTGTCAAATATTTAAATATATATATACAGTGGGTACAGAAAGTATTCAGACCCCCTTAAATTTTTCACTCTTTGTTATATTGCAGCCATACTAAAATCATTTGTTCATTTTTTTTCATCATTAATGTACACACAGCACCCCATATTGACAGAAAAACACATAATTGTTGACATTTTTGCAGATTTATTAAAAAAAGAAAAACTGAAATATCACATGGTCCTAAGTATTCAGACCCTTTGCTCAGTATTTAGTACAAGCACCCTTTTGATCTAATACAGCCATGAGTCTTTTTGGGAAAGATGCAACAACTTTTACACCTGGATTTGGGGATCCTCTGCCATTCCTCCTTGCAGATCCTCTCCAGTTCTGTCAGGTTGGATGGTAAATGTTGGTGGGCAGCCATTTTCAGGTCTCTCCAGAGATGCTCAATTGGGTTTAAGTCAGGGCTCTGGCTGGGCCATTCAAGAACAGTCACGGAGTTGTTGTGAAGCCACTCCTTCGTTATTTTAGCTGTGTGCTTAGGGTCATTGTCTTGTTGGAAGGTGAACCTTCAGCCCAGTCTGAGGTCCTGAGCACTCTGGAGAAGGTTTTCGTCCAGGATATCCATGTACTTGGCCACATTCATCTTTCCCTCGATTGCAACCAGTCGTCCTGTCCCTGCAGCTGAAAAACAGCCCCACGGCATGATCCTGCCACCACCATGCTTCACTGTTGGGACTGTATTGGACAGTGCCTGGTTTTCTCCACACAAACCGCTTAGAATTAAGGCCAAAAAGTTCTATCTTGGTCTCATCAGACCAGAGAATCTTATTTCTCTGTTTTTTTAGCAAACTCCATGCGGGCTTTCATGTGTCTTGCACAGAGGAGTGGCTTCCGTCGGGCCACTCTGCCATAAAGCCCCGACTGGTGGAGGGCTGCAGTGATGGTTGACTTTCTACAACTTTCTCCCATCTCCCGACTGCATCTCTGGAGCTCAGCCACAGTGATCTTTGGGATCTTCTTTACCTCTCTCACCAAGGCTCTTCTCCCCCGATAGCTCAATTTGGCCGGACGGCCAGCTCTAGGAAGGGTTCTGGTCATCCCAAACGTCTTCCATTTAAGGATTATGGAGGCCACTGTGCTCTTAGGAACCTTAAGTGCAGCAGAAATTTTTTTTGTAACCTTGGCCAGATCTGTGCCTTGCCACGATTCTGTCTCTGAGCTCTTCAGGCAGTTCCTTTGACCTCATGATTCTCATTTACTCTGACATGCATTGTGAGCTGTAAGGTCTTATATAGACAGGTGTGTGGCTTTCCTAATCAAGTCCAATCAGTATAATTAAACACAGCTGGACTCAAATGAAGGTGTAGAACCATCTCAATGGATGATCAGAAGAAATGGACAGCACCTGAGTTAAATATATGAGTGTCACAGCAAAGGGTCTGAATACTTAGGACCATGTGATATTTCAGTTTTTCTTTTTTAATAAATCTGCAAAAATGTCAACAATTCTGTGTTTTTCTGTCAATATGGGGTGCTGTGTGTACATTAATGAGGAAAAAAATAACTTAATGATTTTAGCAAATGGCTGCAATATAACAAAGAGTGAAACATTTAAGGGGGTCTGAATACTTTCTGTACCCACTGTATATTTATACCTTAAAATGGCACCTTTAATCAATATATGAGATTACACAAACATTAATAATAATAACATTACATTGTTTTACTTCTACTGAGAAATGACAAGAGGAACTATATTGCAGCAGCGTCCAAATGGAGAACATGATTGTAAAGTTGATTCCCCTGGCAGAGTTGTCATCCCAACAATTGATGGAGAGCTCCCCTCAGTAAATCACGAAGGAGCTCGTGTACACCTGCAGAACATTGAGGTACTTCAGACATCAAGAGATGAGGAGTTTCTAATAAACCACATGCATTCTGTCTACCAAGATGAGTTAAACCGAAAGCTTGGGATAGGAGCGTGCCCTACAAAGAGACCAAAGTCTCTTGCTGTGCCAGGGATCACCACTTCCTCTTTCCTGCATGAGCCTCAAGGTCCCGTTATGTCTATTTCACCACAGGCAACTTATTTATCTAAGATTATTCCAAACGCAATTCTGCCTGCTGCAATAGACATAATTGAAATTAATCATGATCAAAGCCAGCGCAGTTCAAATACAGTTAGCAAGAGTAGTTTAGCATCAGCTAGTCCAGCTTCTTCACGATCTGGAGGTGGCACAAATCAAGATCTAACTACCCCTATCCCAAGCAGGAGCCATTCACAATCATCTGAGACTATTGTCTCCAACTCCTCCACAATCTCTTCAAAAGCAAAGTGTCTACAAACATTTGATGCTGACAGCACCAAAGAAGTTTCAAATGTAATCCCAAAGGACATAAATGTTACAAGCTCAAGTAGTTGTAAAAGCTCTAACAGTAACAGTACAAATCACAGACTGGACCACAGGGAGATTGGTATAGCAGGGGAAAATGTCAGAAACAGGAATTCGTTCTCTCGTAATCTCTCTGTAATGAAGACAAAATTACCCCCAGCACCACCTCAGAGATCCTATTCCCTGCACCATGAAAAACTTAAGTGGAGATCAAGGGAACTGGTAGACATAAAAGATCTCAAACATATGTCACCAAACAATGGGCAAACTGGTAGAGATCTTAGCAGTGCAAAAGACCATCAGTCCATCAGTAATGAGAAGGGTTCTGTCCATTCTTCAATGCTCAACTCATCAAGAGATTTCCAGTCAACTGTGAAATCCAGCCCGCTTAGTCCTGATCAAGCTTTTACTGGAAGTCATGTCAGATCAGGTAACTCATCACCAAAGAAAACTGGAGAAGAATCTGGTGAGAACAAATTTGATAGGACTTTGTCTCCTTCGAGTGGATACTCAAGCCAAAGTGGGACACCTACGCATTCCCCTACAGAGGTCAGTCCCTCCTCACCTGGAAAGAGAAGAGTAAAGACTTCAAAGCCTGAGAGAACGGGTGTACGGACCTCACCAGTGAATTCAGTCTCTTCATCAATGACATCTCTATCTTCAGTCACATCAGACAAGGCACTTCATGACATTAAAACCAACACCACCCCATCAGAGCCATTAAAGTGCTTTCCACCTGTTACAACAGTGAAAAACAAGGTGACACCAACACACCCAACTATTGCCCTAAGGGAACTGTTCAACATTCCCCCTCCACCCAAGGTAAAAGCCCCATCTCCCCCACCCCCTGAAACCTGGATTCATAATAAACGCACACTTGAACTATTATGTGGACCAGGTCCAAACCCTCATAGGTTACATCAGCTTCAAAAACAAAAAAATCAAAACACAAATTCAATACAAATCACTGAACAAATTATCCCAGAGATGCTGACAACAGAAAAAGTAAAGTCAGGGACCCAACTGGAGAACAAAGAAGCTGTAAAAGAACAAAATGAGTCCATGTCACCACAAGTGCATGAACAAATGATAGTAGACCCTCCAGATTTGAGGCAAAATGAAAGCTCAACTTTACACAATGAGTTAAATGAACTAGAAAGAACAAAATTCCTTGAGGAGATCAACCAGAACATTCATACACAAGATCAGAGAACTGTAGAGGATCAAAAGGAAAAAGGAAGCCAAATACTCCCTACAAAGAAGGTACCAACTATCAAAGTTGATCAAAGTATGCTGTCACAAACAAATTGTGAAGTCAAACCAAATCCTGAAATTGTGAGCACAACATGCACCCTAAAGAATGATGAAACCAGTGAGGAGAACAAAGGAAACTGCATTGATAAGGACATTCTCAATCACAAACAATTGCAAACTCTCTGTATAGAAGTACCTGAGGCCGTTGGCATTTCTCCTCCTCCTTCTCCACCTCCAGAACACCACCCTCTACCACCGCCTACTAAAAAGATGTCAGGCTCCTCAGTGTCTATACCACCATCTGATGAAGATGAACAGAAACAAGAAACAGAAGAACAGGTGACTCTCCTGGAGTCTTCTTGGCCTCCACCACCTCCACCAGAGGAAGAGTCAACTGACTTGATTTTTGAGGAACAAGATGAACTTAACTTCCCACCACCACCTCCCTCGTTTATCCACAAACCCCTTTCAGAGATATCTGTCAAGTGCCATGACAAATCATGTGAACAGCCAGACAATATAGAATTGAGGTCATCTAATGCCTCAGATATGGCCAGCCGTTCAGACCAAGAATCCGAAATACTTACCATTCTGCCAACAAGAACTGTACAAAATGATATGGAGGACAGGCAACAAGATAAGCCTTGTAACAATGTGTCACATGGCTCTGTGGATGAAGATGGCATGGAAAACACAACTGTAGCCCCTCTTAAAATGTCCTCTCTTTTATCAGATGAACTTGTACAAGGGGAGGAAATGCCAGCACAAGATTCAGAGCAAACATCACTTGATACCGAAGCAGATTCCACTAACGTGCCACTTGCACCTCCTCTTCCAGTGGAAGAACAATCCACTGTTAACTTCCGAAGGCACCTGAGCCTCATAAACAAAGACAACCGGAGCAAAGAACTGCTGTGTCATCACAAAAGCACACCTATCCCAAAGGAGGATGCCAACATTCCCCTCGTCACACCTTCCTTACTTCAGATGGTGCGACTAAGGTCTGTGACTGTAGATGAAGACCAAGCTACCATTGATTGCAAACCAAGTACTGAGTCCACAACAAATGAGAATCACAGTATTACTAGTCAAGCAACTCCACAAAAGCCTATTCGCAAATCCTTGACCTTGAAGTCTAACTCACCTGCTAAGTCAACTCCTGCTCCAACCTCAGTCCCATCCATGCGTCTTCAAGAGGCCATACGTATGAAGACGGCTGCAATGTCCTCTAGTGGAGTACCTGCAATGCTTAATCTACGCTTAACCTCAACTAGTGGTACTAGTCCACCTGTACCATCCCCTAAAACACCAGATGGCTGTGACTTGCATAAGTCCCCTGCATCTACAGCCAGCTTTATCTTCTCCAAAAGCACAAAGAAAATTGTCATTGAAACACCCACTTCTCCCGAGATCCAAGCAAGCCTCAAACCAAGTCTTGCAGCTGAGATAATGCAGATTTCCAACCAAGCCAAGACAATGGTTACAAATGGGACAAAAAAGTCAATTAAGGTGCCGCCACCTGTTGCTAAGAAACCAGTGCATGGAACAATTCCTCCCAACAAGACAGATAATGCAACACCAGATAAGACTGAGATCTTGACAAATAAACAAATAATTAAGGTTGATGTTAATGGGCAAAGTGATCAAGTGCATCCTGCTGGTCAGTGAGCACAATCATCAGGAAACCAGAAGCAAGCAAGTAAGGAAGCGTTCACAGGTTATTTTAGTTTGTGCATTAAATAAAGATGAAACCATGTAAATGATGATTATATTAATTTTTCAGGAAGTACAGAGACTGCATGTTGAAGAGTCAGGACACATGAGTTGAGTTTTGATTGGACAGTTTAGTCACAGTATGGCAAAGACAAGAGGACAAAGCAAGTGATGAAAGCCCAAGATGGATCTTGTTCAAGGATTCACGGATACTTAAAAATACCATGGACACTTAAAAGCCTTAGCCTGGAGAAATGGCCTTCAAATGTATGCAAAAAGCTTTTTCCCAATCTGTTTTATACAATAGCTTTATTACAGCTTTCAAGTATTTTTCTACATGAGTTTGTCTGCTCTGGGAAAAGTCACTTTTACTTTGTTGTGGACTTAAAAAAGCTAACGACTGCAAGATTGAACTGACATCTAGTGGTCACTAGTGGTAGTAATCACTGCTTGGCGTAAAAAAGTCAAAACCTGTTATAATTTTATTGACATATCCAAATATGTCCAAGCACATAGATTGATTACTAGCTTTTAATGAAAGAAGCTGATTCTACTAACAGTTTTTAAAGTTTTAGTGCTACTGCAGTCAACTTTCAGAATTTGCTTTCAGCAAATATGTATACATGTACAGAACCATCTGTTACCTTTATGAATGTTGTAGTATGCTGACCATGGCTGAAACATATACACACAAAACATTTACATATTTACTTTTCATTAGATAAAAAGCACTTTCTACGCTAAATGCTGCATTTATTTTCAAACCAGCAAACAGGTAAGATTATTACCGCTGTTCCTTCTAAAACTGATGTAAAAGTATACATACACAAATACTGTAATAGCTATTTACTTCAAGGTAGGAGTGAAGAGAATTACTACACTGTTTAAAAAATAAATATGCATTAAAGATATTTATAGATTTAACTTTTTTTTTTTTTTTTTTTTTTTTTTTTTTACATTCCTGGTACTTTTCAACATCACTGACAGCCATACAGACATAACATCATACATAAGCCCCCCAAAAAAAACAAAATATATTTTGTTTATGATGGATGGAAATCCTCTTCATGTTATTTGGTAAAGCTACTACACCACTTCATATATATATATATATATATATATATATATATATATATATATATATATATATATATATATATATATATTAGTACAACACAATACATAAGTGAATTATAATTTCCATAATCTTAAATCAAGCATTACATTTAATTGCTCATATGGTGAAGTTTGAAAATAGACCCCCAAACCTTTATTGTCAGTTTCATATACCTCAATATTTCTTTTCGGCAGATCAAGCTGTAAAGGTACTTTCAGAGACATTTCCATCATTATATCCAATAAGACATATGGGAAATGGTTATGAATCATTGTTCATTTCAATGAATTTGGTTAACATCAAATGAGTTCTGAATGTTATATAACATGAAATTTCATGTTTTTTTTGTTTTTTTTTTTCTGTGAAGCTAACTAATCATAAAATATGTATCCGTAACAGTTTATTGTGTATATATATGTCTAAACAGTTTCCACAAACCGTTTCCCATGGTTAAATAGTTTCATTCATTGATCATTGTAAGCAATGACTTATTTCCAGACATGGCACAACAGGAGGACCTGAGTTTGAGGATAACAGATGAACTCCTGTAAAAGTCTTCATTTGTCATTCAAACAAATGAGCATTGCAATATTTACTGCAGTACTTTGTGTAAAACATCCTGGACGGCAATACATGCAATGTATAGCACAGACGATACCCATATTTATTCTGCTGCAGTAATCATGTGCTATTAGATTATTCACAGGTTGATATGGCTGAATGGGACAGATGCATTTAAAAAATGTCATTATAAGCCATTTGCTTCTCCATTAGAGTCAGTTAACAGTTTTGGATGGCAATGATGAGCAATGCCTGACACTGTGTACATGTCACAGGGATACTGGCCTGTCATGGAAACTCTAGCTTTGAAGATTTTGAGAGAAATTGTGAAGACAACTAGCAAATATTTCCACCCTTCAGTGTTTTACAAGTGATCTGTCCAAGTTTGGTCATCAGATTTTGCTCTTTCCATTGTGCAACAAACTCGTCTGAGATCTTCAGATCCACCTGCATAGATCAGACAAATAATTATACAACCAAGAATGAGACACCAATATGAATGTTTAAGTACAAAAATATAAAACTCACATACCTGCAACTTCTCAAACACCTTTTTCTTTGGTTTCAATTCATCATCTGCTTTGCCTGATTCATACCCTTCTACATAAACACGGTCTCCTGGTGCTGATCCTTCCGGTGGATCCAAAGGCTCCACTTTCCTGGGCTCTTCCTCACTGAAGGCCATCACATTTAGAAAAATAAAAAATCAAGATGATTTTTACTATAAGAAGATCTTAGCTGATTGAATGGAATGGTTGAAATAGGGTTTATCAGTCCTACTGACATTGAAGCACAGAGCAGCATGGCTTGGGATTCAATCCCCCTCATCTTCTGGGGCTTAAGGTTGCATAGCAACACAACAAGACGGTCCTGAAGCTGCTCCTGTGAGAGGTAGGCCACCAGTCCACTCACTACAGTCCGTGGCTGTTCCTCGCCAACATCAATCTTCTCTAAATATAGTGAGTCTGCATCTGGATGCTAATAGGTCAAAAAAGGGTCATAAAAGTAGGTCATAAAAGTTATTTAAACAACCACTTACTAGTAAAACCGTAAAAGTATTGTTGGCTTTCTCTACCTTTTCTACACTGATGACTTTGCCCACTCTGATGTCCAATCTGGATGGGATGACCTCCTCCTCATCTGAGGTTTGTTTAGGGTTGCCCTTTGCTCCTCCTTCTGTGAGGCAATGACAATTTAAACTGTGTGTAAATGGATGTGCAAGTTCCTCCTTTCTCTAAAACTCTTGAAACGGGGTCTCAAACTTCTTCCTGATGTCACCCTGAGCAAAATGTTTGTAGGCATTGTGTATTTTCACTCACTGTTTTTAGAGGGCTCTGGGTAAGCTGATGCTGTCAGTTTCTTCAACTCTGGGGTCTCAAACTTCTTCCTGATGGGGTCCAACAGTTTGTTAAGAGCCAACTCTACTGAAGCCTTCAGGTCACCAGGATGGATTTGCTGCAGGTAAGCAATGACGGGTCAACATATGACGCTCAACTCAATTTATGTAAACATATGTCATTCGTACATTATGTAAATATAAGTATTATTTAGATACCTCTGCAGCAAAGTCCCTCTCCACTTCCTCATAGTCTGTGTAGACTTTGTCGCCTCCCCACTTTGGATCTCTTTTAATAATAAACTCTGAAAACATAACACAACATTAAGCACTTAACTAGATGTTCACATTCCCGAATTTGCCTAATTTGCCTGAGCTCACCTGAGTGCAAAGGGAAAAGCACATGTTTAACAAAGGACAAAACTCCATTATTCTCCACATTTCCAGGCTCACAGAAGGCTTTCTTTAACTTCTTCTTCACCTCTTGATTCTTATCCAGCAGGTCAATCTTGGATTCCTGTAACAGATATGAAAGTTTGAGAATGATGAATCTTAGCAATATTAATCCCGACACCTAGAATATAACAGCACAGATCTGCCAACCTTGGAAAATTTTTGAGTACCATTAGTGTGACGGGACGGGACACAGGGTTTGTGGGGTGGAGGTTCATATATTCCTAGATAGCTACATTATTACATTAAGCTCAAATGTCAAAATCATAATTGCACAATGTGCAAAATTCAAGATTTAATGTAAAATAATATTTTCCAAAGGTTGGTAGGTCTGCACTCAGTCACACACACCTTTAACCACGGTTTTCAGTTCGGTTTTGTTGACATAGCACATCAAATTATTTACATGATATATATATATATATATATATATACGCACACACACATATACATAAAAAATATATATCCAGTATACTTTCATTACAACTCCAGTACACTGTAGAAAAACATGGATTATCATATGTCTACTCTGAATTTCTTTGGAGAGAAGAATTTTTATGGATTGGCCAAAACACATTTAATTAAACACACATAAATACTGAACCACAAATAACCAAAAACAAACAAAAATAAAACAGAAGTAATAGAAATAATGATACTTCAGCAAATCCCTTACATGGAAAAAACATTCAGCTATTGCTGTGACTGAATTAAATGATAGAAACATTTTGAATGATGAAACTTGAAGACAAACACTCGGCTGAGCCAATGTATAGTTTATGTGTGTTCTTCAAGCCATCTTGGGTATTTTCATAATAGTTATGTACATTTTTAATCCATTGCTAACTAATAAAGCCTCTTTTTACAGTATAAAATATATTTTCTGCCTCATTCTGTGATAAGAAGCCACATAATCTCACGAGAGGATTTCATTTCAAGCCTCTATCCCATCCCGTCAAACCAATAGGATTCTTTTGATTACATAATGTGATTGTAAATCTTTATCTTACAGCTTTCTTGAAATCTTTGAAGGTGAAGATGATACAGTACCTCCTCAGAGGAGCTCATCTTGCCCCCCGTCAGTCCAGGCACCATTGGGTTCATCATGTGAATACGTTTGGTGTACCCGAGAGAGGGCAGATACTGAAAAATAAGAGAAAAAAAAGTTTAAGAAACTTAATGTATCCAGCAAACACACCCACACACACACTCACTGGGATCAGCACACAGTCATCAAATCAGCATGATATCATGGGAGAAAGCTTGATTCACACATTATTCTGTCCACTCCTTGACAGTAGGCTTGCTGATTTTTTATTTTTTTATTTCCTACTGGCAAACTAAAGCAAACATCACATGATCAGCACAGCAGTGGTCTGATTTTTTTTTTTTTAATAGTAATAAAAATCATATAGTTCAGTTAGAGAACAGACACTACAATTAAAGATTAAGATTTACTTTCAAAACAAAAATCAAAAGCACCTGTTTGGCAATATTTTGTATTTTGAAACGGCTATGTTGACTTTCATCATTTATCTAATGTGATTTTGCTGATTTTTTTTTTTAACATTCATTTCTTATTTATTTGGTTCCACAGTGTTTGCTGATTTTCACTGTACCAAAAAACCAGTCAATTTATATGTGACCCTGGACCCCAAAACCAGTCACATGGGTCAATTTTTCAAAATTGAGATTTATACATCATCTGGAAGGTGAATAAATAAGCTTTCCATTGATGTATGGTTTGTTAGGAGGACAATATTTGGCCGAGATACAACTATTTGAAAATCTGGAATCTGAGTGTGTAAAAAAAAAAAATCTAAATATTGAGAAAATAGCCTTTAAAGTTGTCTAAATTAAGTCCGTAGCAATGCATATTACTAATCACAAACTACGTTTTGACATGGAATATGATCTTAACTTAATATCCTAATGATTTTTGGCTACAATTATTCCCCAGCGACTTAAGACTGGTTTTTGTGGTCCAGGGTC
This sequence comes from Cyprinus carpio, assembly GCF_018340385.1. Taxonomy (NCBI): domain Eukaryota; kingdom Metazoa; phylum Chordata; class Actinopteri; order Cypriniformes; family Cyprinidae; genus Cyprinus; species Cyprinus carpio. Next base: position 17,591,921 of record NC_056590.1, on the reverse strand, counting down.
ACATATATTCTGCATCAGTGTGTATGCCGTGCCTCCAAGCTTTCTTATCGCTTTTCCTAATAAATGTTCTGTTTTATTATTTATTTATTTTATATATATATATATATATATATATATATATATATATATATATATATATATATATATATAAATAAATAAAATAAAATACGCAACTTATTTATTTTATATGACTTATTTTATTTATAATTATATAGCATAGTGTATTTTTTTATTCTGTTTGTTACCAAAAGTTCTATTTTTAATATAAGTGAGTTGTTGTACCATTTTGTTGTTGTCCATTCAAGCAACTGACGCCGAACTGACGCTAATTGCTAACTGACGCTAAAATGTGCATGTTAGCTATTTAAAAGTGAAGGAAAGGAGAAAAAACACCAGCAAACTCCATCTTCTGGTGATAACGGTGTTGTCACACGTCGATTAACTGCTGGGAAAATTTCCTCAGCATCACAACCCAACTTGCCAGACATATCCGATGCATCAAGAAAGATTTGTTTTAAGACTTATTTATATATTTCGCTTTGGTGTATGAGTACTAGGAAATACCAGCTTTAAATTTTAAAAGAAGCATTTATTGTACCTTCTTCAGAGTAACTCTCAAACTAAATCAAAACTGGCAAACTAAAGCAAAAGATGCAAAAGAAGAAAAAAGTATTAAATCAAAATTAAATCAGAAGCATTTATTGTACCTTCTTCAGAGTACTGCATAGTGGCACATTAAGTTTAAAACTGTCATATGGAATAAGAAATATGTATTAAAACAAAAAAAAAAGTACCTTCTCTGCTAATGTGAAGATCTTCCTTTGGTCCACACCTCCAAACTGAGCATCTACTTTTAAGTACTCCTCATCCAGTGCCTGATAATAAAAAAAACACTGTCACAGTGTCTGGAACAAGCAGCAAACTAGCAAATTAAATATAGAACAGAACACCAAAATATCATCCACTTGTAATGAATTTTTTTTTAAATCAGCAGTTTTTGTCTTACTATATTAAAAATACAGCAGAAACAGTAATATAGTGATATATTACTACAATTTAAAATAACTTTTCTATTTTAACATGACACTTTATCATTATAATATGCTGATTTGTGGCTCATGTAACATTTCACATAATCATCATGTTGGAAACATGTTTTTTTGTGGAAGAATATTAAGTTACAAAGAAAAAAAGTTACAGAAAATCTTTTTCAAATTATGTAAATGTCTTTACTGTCACATTTGATCAAGTCAAAGTGCCCTTGCTAAATGAAAGTATTAGGCCTAATTTCTTTCCAAATAAATAAATTGTAAAAAGTGTAGAAATATATTACAAACAGCATTTTTTTAATGGGTTGTATACTGGCATTTGCACCAATAAGGAAAAATAAGCATGTTTTGAAAATGTTCACATTATTAATTAAAACAAATACATGCAGACCCCTCTAGAAGACCACAAATATGAGGAAAATATTAGCAGAAGATGACCTGCATACCTGCAGTCCAGGATACAGCAGGCCACTCAGAAGAGGATGCTCAACCTGTTTGACCACCTCAGCACCTGCTTTCTTGGCATCGTGTTCAGTGACCATGGATGACAGTCGGTAAACATCCAGAGTGTACTCTCTATAATAGATCAACCACACAAACAGCTGCCTTCTTCAACAACAACAACAACAACTGCAAACATCTTTATATCCATAGTAAAATCTCAAATAAAAATATCTAATCTAATATCTAATACAATCTGTTTCCCAGAAGAATGACGAACACTTCCTAAAAACCATGCTCTTGGTCAATCATCATCCTTTGTAATTGTCTGAAATCCATAGCTACAGCGTTTAAATAAACAAGAGTAGCTACCTGCTGAGCTGATAGTCTGTGCCTTTAACAAATTTGAGTTTGTCAAGGGGAACTCCAATGCTCTCCAACATGGCCTTAATGACCTGCTCATAATACTGCACCCTGAGCTCCAGCAGCTCCCAGGGAGCCTTCATGTTGTCCAGATAGGCATGGAGATCAGCAAAGAGGATGGTCACCTACAGAACAGAAGCATTAATAGTTTTACACACCAATGCACTGATCCACTGTCCAAACATTAAAATATGAATTCAGAAGCAATACAGAACACCACAGACAGACAAACCTCACAGCCCGCCTTTAGGAAGTCAGCGATCTTTGACATGGGGACAAAGTAGGCCACATGGGGTTTGCCTGTGGTTGCTGTTCCCCAGTAGACCTTCAGTTCCCTCTCCTTCAGGATTTCCTTCAACCTCTCTTCACCAAGAACCTCCTGAGAACACAACCGTGGCAGAAACACTCAACTGAAACTGACAGAACACACACCTCAGTGTATGGTGCATGCAAAAATAATGACTAAATCATTTTAAATGAAGATTTTCAGAACAATAGCATGCATACTTCAAATGTTAAATAGGTTTTTGAGGTGTTGCAGGGAATTTGGGAATCTCTTAATATCCTGCCCTGCTGTTTCTCACCTGAAGGTTCCTGGTGATGAGCTTGAACTTCTCTTCAGGACTCTGCTGATCTCCCATGATGGCTGCTGCTTCTGTGCGAATCATGTAATTACAGGCTTATGAGACAAATAACGAATATGTCAAAACTGTTATGTTTAGGATCAGTTATTCAGCCTTTAGTTAAAATGACGTCCGCTTTGAATGAGCCGCTGAGAATGAGCTGTCTTATCCATTTCAAAGATTAATCGAAACACTTCAGAACATGCAATAGGTCGGTATTAAAAGTAAAACTATCTTTATAAAATGTCAGTAATAATAGATGACGGAAGCTCAGTAATATAATACAAATTCATATTAAATCTCACCGGTGGAGCTGAGAAACGCGTGTGCCGGTGACAGGCTCTTCCGGTTGAAAGATTTCATCAGGTATTTCATAATAAAAGTCCCCCCATAAATGTTTATTTATTTGAATGAAAGTTCGTTTTATAAATTTATATACACGAGTTTACAAAAATAGTTGTATATATCGGTTAAATATATTAGATATATGACTAAATGTGTATTATTAAACTATTTTTAAACCATATGATAGTGTTGCATCAGCGCTGAACAATCAATTGTCCAGCTATTCAGCAGCAGGAAGAGTAATCGAGTGCATAGAGATGAGCTGCTGTCTGTCTCCTCCAGGGGGCGCGCTGACACTGACCGTGTTGAGACTGCAGGCTCTTTCAGTCATTCCCTGCAGGGGCTGGCGCTCTCTGTGGCAGCGGCAGGTCGCAGCGCCACTTGTTAATAGCTGTTTTTATACAGTCTATGGTTAATAGGTATGGTTTGGAAAGGCACACACATCTTATTAAAAGGTTTAACAGCTGAAAATGCATATCGGAGCAAAAACCAAGCCCTGAGGTCAAAAAAACTGCCTGTAGAGCTCAGAAACAGGTTTGCATCAAGCCAAACATCTGGAGAAGAGTTCAGAAAAACATTCTGCTGTACTGAAGGGTCACAGAAGCAAGTCTCTGTTACCCTTAATGGAAGAAGTTTGAAACAACCAGGACACTTCCTGGCCTCCTGGCCAAACTGAGCAACTGATGGAGAAGGGCTTTGGTTAGTGTGGAGACCAAGATCCTGATGGTCTCTCTAATTGAGCTCCATGATCATATGTGGAGACAGGAGAAACCTAGGTCTCATTTATAAAACTATGCGTAGGATATTTACTAAATCTTTATGGCATTGTGGACAAACTCAGTCCTCTCATAGGGGGACAAAACGTGCCATTTTCCTAGCACACGTCCTGGGCAGGATTTCTGTATTGCCTAAAATATCCAGGTTTTGGTTTCCTGTTTTCATACTTAATGAAGGAAATGGTCGTTTGACCAATAACATGCAGACATTGTACGTAATCGACCAGTCATTGTGCATGAGAAGGTGGGAGCTACAGAGAACGGTCAAAGCAATGCAAATACGTGTACATGTTAGTGGACTTGAAGCAGCACTGAGCATACCGTCCAGTGTATGACATCAGAGTACCGTGAGAGTGATTCAGAAGCACAAGAAGCCGTCTGCTCTCTAGAGCTCTCACGGTACGTTGTCATACAACAATTGGTCTGCGCAGCGCAAACAAAGCCAAAACAATATAGAAATCATGGCCAGGACGTGTCCTGGAAAAATGGCACGTTTGGTCACCCTATCCCAGGGGTCTTCAACCCTGCTCCTGGAGAGCTACTGTCCTGCAGATTTCAGCTCCAACCCCAATCAAACACACCTGAACCAGCCTAGGTGTTCAGGGCTACTTGATAATTACAGACAGGTGTCTTGGAGCAGGGCTGGAACTGAAGTCTGCAGGACGGTAGCTCTCCAGGAGCAGGGTTGGAAATCCCTGCCCTATCCTCTAATCAGTGAAGATGCATGAAACCACACTTAGATTTTGCAAAAAAGCACCTAAAGGACCCTCAGACTCTGAGAAACACGATTCTCTGGTCTGATGAACCTCAATTCTAAGCATCATGTTTGAAGGAAACCAGCTCTGCTTATGATTTGCACAGTACCATCCCAAAAGTAAAGTGTGCTGGTAGCAGCCTCATGCTGTGGGGCTGTTTTTCAGCGGCAGGGACTGAGGGACAGAAGGAACGCTCAGTGCAGCAAAATATAGAGATAGCCTTAATGAAAACACAGTCCAGAGCATTCAGAACTGGGCAGAATGTTCACTTTCTAACAGGACAGTGACCCTAAGCACACAGCAAGAGTGGCTTATAGACAACTCTGTGAATGTCCTTGAGTGGCCCAGCCAGAGCCTGGGATTGAACCCAATCAAACATTTCTGAAGAAACCTGAAAATATGTTTCTGCCCCCATCCAACCTGACAGAGCATGAGAGGTGAAGAGGCGAGGAGAAGAATGGCAGATAATTGCCAAATCTGATGTGCAGAGCTGATCGTATCATACCCAGAAGTACTTGAGGCTGTCAATGTGCTTCAGCTAAGTTCTGAGTTAAAGGTATGAATACTTATGCAATGTACTTATTTCAGTTTTCTTTTTATTTTTAATACATTTATGAAGTTGTGACAGTTCTGTTTTTGCTTTGTCATTATGGTGTATGGAGTGTAGATTAACGTGGAACAAAAAAGTACTTCAGAGCAGTTTAACATAAGACTGGATCATAACAAAACCTGAAATAAATGAAGGGGTACATTTTATAGGCACTGTATATATATATATTTTTTTTATTTATGATCCTGAAGGATGACTCATTTTTCCTCAAATCTGGCAAAGATTTTGTACTTTGCTTTATCAACCATTTCTGTGCAGAACACCTCAAAATCTTTTTTTTTTTTTTTCCCCAAATACAAAAGTGAACAGTTCTACTGGAGAACTTTCTGCCCACGCAGCTTTGTGTAGGGATTTAATTTGGTGCTCATCTGCTTGTTGGTATGTATTATGCATCATCAATTTTTTATAAAAAAAATAAATAAATAAATCCATTTCAATTTCAATTTCTGTTACCACACCAGTCAGTCCTGGGGGGTATTCCAGAAAGCAGGTTATGTGACATACCCGGGTATGTTTAAGAGTAAGTAAGTGGATAACCTCAACTTTCGTTTCCAAAAATGGAGGTAACTTTCAGGGTATGTTAGTAGTCATAGCAACTCACTCTCTGAACTTAACCTGCTCCGGAGCAGGTTATGTTCCAGGGTTAGTTCACTTCAGCGAGCCTTCAGTGGGCGTGACAGATAGCGCACAGCATTATATAATATTACAATATGTAATATAGCCTATTATATATATATATATATATATATATATATATATATATATATAATTTTTTTTTTATTTTTTTTTTATTTTTTTTTTTGAATATGTTAATGAGGAAGCACTAATATAAGTAATAAATAAGGTAACATTATTCTAATATGATTATTTCTTTTATTGCCATATATAAGAGTTATCTGTATAAATTATAAAAACACTATGACAAGGTAATGTTTAACTTATAAATATTTATTTATTTTATTTATTACATGTTATATTATCTCACACATGGATTTTCTATAATGTCTAAATTCTAAATCAAAATACATATCTGATATGACTTAATATATAATTAGCATAAAACAAAAAATATAATTCACATTCTCAAGGATTAAAGATTACATGGAAAAAAAATCACGGTCATCAATTAGGTGGCGATATGCACTAAGCATGTTAACAACTAATGAACAAAAGAAGAAGAAAAAGAAACAGCTTGGCGCGCTTTTTCTTAGCGTCCGTTTCCATAGTGACTCGTCGATTCGTCGCTCTGTTGAGAATGTCTTGAGTCTTAACCAGGAACATACTCTGAGTTGAATGAACTTACTCCCGGACGCGTTTTTGGAACCACATACCTCGAGTAAGCAAGGTTTGGGGTTAATCAACCGAGAGTTCAGGGTTTAGTTCACGGTAAGTTAACCCTGCTTTCTCGAATACACCCCTGGTGTCTCTCAAAAAATGTTTTCCTGCTGTGAAAGAAGAAACTATGGTCAAAATATTTGGTGTATAATGTTACAATTAATGCCTCAAACTTGTAGAGCATTTACAGGACATGACATGATATTTTCTAACATTGAATGCTTTCTATAAATATTATAAATATATTACTACTGTTTGTCATTATAAAATAACAGTAAAATTGTTTGCAACAAAACTTAGGAAAATTACACATGGTTTTGCAACAAATAAAAAAGGTGTTTACAGTTAAAACATTCTGCTACACTCACTAGAATAATACAGTATAATACAGTGTAAAAATACAAAATATAATTGTTTTTAGCCTTTTTTATGTAATGTTCATTTAACCAGGGAAATGTGACAACAGTAAGGTTATAAGGATATTCACAGTGTAGTTTGTACCAAGAAAACAATAGAAACGGCGAGAAAGACTGTGGCAGTTTCTAGAGGAAATCCGTGGCATCTGGGTATACCTGCCGCTGCCAGAATTTGCGCTTGCTCTCTCTCCTTCTTTGAACTGAAAACTATATGAATTAGTATTAGTAATTGGTCCATATGAGCTAACACTTTGAAAACGAATAGATACCGCAGTCTAAATTGTGTTTTAAAACTTATACTGATAGTATTTTATAATGAAAATGACACTGAATAAAAACCCAATCAAATTTTTTGATTTCGTAGGATTTAAGTAAAACTTGTCATTGTCCAAAATAAAAATAAATAAAAATAAATAAATTAATTAAATGAATAATTAAAGGATGCAAGCCCTCTCTTTCTCTAGATATAGACAGACAGACAGGAAGATAAATAATTTTATATAAATATTATACATATTATAAAATGTTTTCATATTTTATTATATAAGATGATTGGTGTTGGATGGGGTGGGGGGATTGGATGGGGAGCAAATGATGATCCTTGAATATTAATTAGAATTTATTACAAAAAATTTTGTAACATCGTTTCTTTTCAGTAACTACACACAATATTTCCGTCCCCAAAAAACAAACAAACACATCTATGTACAAACATGAACACATTTGTTATATACAATATCTGTACTTTTTTTTTAATATCAGAACATGGAAAACTTAACAGATCACCACAAACCAGTATTAATGAGAATAGGGGACAAAAATGTTACAGATGCATCATTACAAAATTGACACGTGTTAGAAAACGGTATTAAACATGCACTGATGAGATTTCAATGCGCTTCATATGTACATATGTATAACATAAGACATTTACACAAATATTATTTACAAGCCATTCCAATTTCCCCAAACAGAAAATGTAAAATATGGCTTTATATTTTCAGATGGTCTATGTACATATATCACATAACTTACAGATGGTAGAGAAACACTTGGCATTCAGATCTTTGACACAGAAGTTATAACTATACAGTAATAAAAGCACTTTTGAGACAACTATTGTACAGACACTGACACGAAACAATCAGATTAGTTTAACACCTAAACTAACAGCAGTGTCACCTGTAAACACACTGATTGGCTTTTCCATAGGAATCAATGGACAGCTCTGATTGCCCTTAGTGTACAAGACTGAGGCCCTTAAACAAGATAAATTAAGGAAGATGGGAGAAACAGACATAATCAAACCAACATATGATTTAAAACAAAAGTAATAAATACTTAATCGTGTTCACCTCACAACATAAGCAATTAATCATACATTTTAACCCCACATACTGTAGTCTGATGGCATCCTGCTAGTTATAGCCTCAGTTGTCAGCAGCACTTTTCATCCACACTTTAGTGGTATACCCATATCATCTAAAGGTGTCAAGGGACCAAATTTCTAAGTTTCTCTCTCAGCGCATCCCTCTGAAAGAGTATGCCCTGTGAGAGCAGAAACAGGTAAAAAAGGAGCATAACAGTAGGGGTACATGAAGGAACGTAACACAAGAAATAAACAATAACCTTCTGTGCGCAATACTGAAGTCTGACGTAATCAAAACTCCTCTTAAGACTCTGCTTATCCAGTTAGATGCACAAAAACATTTATAAACATTCAATTATATACAAATATTACTCGCGTTGCGTACAGTTACACAAATATTCCTCCCAAAATGTACTATTAAATAATGATTGAAATGCATTTTTGGTTTTAGAAACTAAAAATGTTATTAAATGCTTTAAGTTTCATCTTACGGTAGACATGTCTCACCTCAGATAATTTTTTAGTGCATTTTAGATGTGTGCTTATCAAAAGCTGGCTTTTTTGGACACTGCTTTGAGATCCTATACCAGCGAGCAGCACAAATACTGGCATCACACACAAATGCCTTCCTTTCGGTTTTGTTCAACTCAGGGAAAAGTTTCTAGCGTTCATTAGCACTTGCAACCAGAAATGGCAAGGCACTTTGAAATTGAGCTGGAAAAAGGCTGTTTCCTGTTGTATGGTTGGTTCAAAGCATTCTCTCGGTTTCTTTCATCTCTGTTGATGTGACACAAATCTAGGTTTAGGGTTCCGGTGCTTCTAAACCACATTGAGCTCAGTGGAGTCTGAGTCCATCTCATTTTCTCTGAAAAAGAGTCACACAGGACACAGTTAGCTAAATATATATAAATTCTTTTGTTTGTTTGTTTAAATTACAAGAATGCCGTTTAATCCTCCTTAGAGGTTTAAAAGTACTGTGTTAATTTATAGATTTCAAGAATGTTGAGCAGGCTTAACATCTTAAAGCAAAACATGTGACTGGAAGAGTGTTGAAATCAATAGGTGGCTTTACCGTTGTTCATTAAGTAGTTTGCTGTTGCCTTGTCTTATTTCCTCGGTGATTGGATATGAGATGAATATTAGCAGCCCGATAATGATCGAGACTATCGGAGCAGGAGATACCAGGATCTTCAAGGTTAAATCGACTTCGGCGGGTTGCTTGCAACCTCTCGTCACATAGCCAGCAAAACTGTTTGAAAGAGAAGAAACGAGAGATTAATGTTATTCATGTTCATCCAGATAAATCCAAACTCATGACTGGTCACAGAATTTCACATTAAAACACTATCCTACATGGTCACGTCTCCAAACCCAAAAGACCAGTGCTAATCGCATTATATCTAAAGGTCAGGAGGCCAGAACGATTCTCATACAGTAAAAGTAAAACAAAAAGCCGCGCTTATTGGATCATGCAAACTATAATCCAACTTTAAAAGCCGGTATTTTGTGTTCAAGACTGTGAAACTTACTCAAGGCTAAGAGTTGAGACCCCCAAGGAAACTCCAGATGCAAACTTGGTGAAGAACACATAGAAGGAGTAGAAGATGGCTTCGTGGCCTTGAGAGTCAGGATTTTTGATTTTAAAATCATCCACAACATCGGGAAGCATGGACCTGAGCATACAGGAAAACACACTCCATGAATAAAGTGCACCAAATCTGGAAGTGCACATACATTTGTACAATTGTCAGGTGCTTACCATGGCAGGAGGAAGGCCGCTGCAACACTGACTCCAGCAGCAAAGGAAACGATGTACGTCACAATAAGATTGCTTGGCACCAAGACGACGGAGACCAGGAAAGGCACCACAGACTGCAAAGAGAATATAAACATCAATATCAGTAGATGACAGACTAGAAGAAGCCGCTGTTGGTCAGTTAGTGGAATTAACTGAAGGTTTGTGTGCCGCTGCCATTACTTACTGTAGTCCCAATATACACGGCAGTCTTCTTGCCAAATTTAGTGAGGAACCACTGCCAAAATGGGATAGCAAGCGTGGCGGAGAGCTGAAATAGAGGAAATTAACATAAGATTGGGTCAAAGACAACTAAGAGTGTGCAAGTTTAAAAAGAGTTTTCGCTTTTGTCTAAATGTTGGTCACGCCACATGGTGATGATTTGGAAGACAAACATTTTTCAAATATTAAACATTTTTTGATGATCAATGCCGATAGAGACTTCTGTTTTAAGTACAGAAAAAGCACTGCGAGATGGTTTTTGTGACTGATAATGCGTGCAAACGGCATCAGCTAAGATTAGGTTTCTGACAAAGAATTGAAACTGTCTGTGTGTTCACACGTTCCCATCAATAAGAATGCCTAACACACCTTCCAGACAACAATACTGGAACGTTTTGTATCATATCTAGGACAATGCCTGAAAACATTCTATTCATGCATCTGCAGTCATAGTTCCCTGAACGAGGGTTATTGTAGTCTAAAAGAAAAAAAAAAGTCAGCAGACTGGGTTTTACAAGACTACATTAATACTCTCTTACTGAACATGAATTCTTAAAGGAATCTGGGATTTGAACACTCCGATCTCAAGAACAAAAACACATGAATAAGACATAATTGTTCTTTGAAACTAAACTGGATGAACACTTTGACTTCCTTAAACAATAATCTTGTTGTTCATTGATAACTTTTCTGCGATACTGAAGCATTTCATGGGTAAAGCAGTGAGTTGTGGGTTGGCTTCGGTGCGATACATTATTGGAAACACTAGTCTGTTCAGATGTTCAGCCCAAATAGAACTTGTATTATGCTAATGTATTATGTAATGTACCCATTACGTACTTTCCTTTTGTACATTTGTCTGTCAAAATCTCTTTGTCAATCACTCCATAATGAAACCTCAGCTAACTTTACAGACCATACAGAGTCTTTACAGTCTTTTAGTAATCAAAAAGCCCTTTTAAAATACATTAATAATAAAAAAAATAAAAAATAAAAAATGCTTACCATAATGACGAGAAGGATGTTTTGGAAGTCGTCTCTGAAGCCAAGGGTATAGCTACAAAACAGTGCAAAGTTTCCCTCCAGGAACTGCAAGAAATGTTTAAAGAAATAATAAGCTGCACAGTAAAGACACATTACCAAAGCGGTCGCCAAAGGCAACAGTGCTCATCCATGGTGGTCATAGCTTAGACAACCCAAACGGCTGGTGGTGACCATGACTTAACATGAAATTAATGTATCATTTGGACAAGTACTCACCATAAAAGCCAGAGAGGTGAAGAGGAAGCCCATGACCAGCTTGAAATATGGACCGTGGCCCATCACCATACGAATGCCCTGAAAGAATGACATGGGCTCAGTCCTAACCCTGCAGGTCTCTGTCAAAAAGAAGAGATGATGGAAACAAATGGCAATTAATGGTGATACATTCAAAGTAATAAATATCAGAGCAGTGGTGAAGAGACTAGCTTGCTGCCCCACCAATTCTCAGGTGTTGGCTTTCTAAAGAATTTAAATAAAGGAAATTGCTGCACACAACCATATACATTTTGATTAGCTGCCGAAATGCATTGCACTGCATGACAAGGAATCCACCAAAAATATGTCGTTTAATTGCTCATACACTTTCATTTCTAAGCGTTGAGCATGATGAATCCACAAATGAGGTGTGACGATGAGCCAAGACTGTGCTTGATTTTCCTTACAACAGTCTACTGAGGTCTGCATTTGAAGGCTCAATATTTGGGCTCAAAATTAACTATAGAGAACACCATTTACCGTGAGCCCCATTTAGACATCTCTATTTGTGCTGTGAAAGCTAATCACCCTGCTAAACTTATCCACTGGCATTCCCCTGCGGCCAGCTGAGCTCTGCTTGTGGGCCAACTACTGATTTAAAGAAACCCGAGCTGTGTGAAAAAACCCGGGTACATCTGCAAGCAACCACATGACATTTACAGTGTACACACTTTTCTCACTGAAGCAGAACGTTTGGGCGAGAGATACTGAATGAATCATTTCCCTGTTTTAAGACAGCCAATAGGCTTTAAGAACTTCACACCCATGAACTATGATATGCTATTTACTAGTCAGTTTCAGATGTAGGGACTTGTTTTGGAGAGCACTGGATTGGACAAAAATCAGTGTTGTGCAACATGTGTCATCAAAATTTTGGTAAATTTCCAGCATTTATTCTTGAATTAATTTTGAAGGTTAATCTTGTCAATTTTACCAGCATATTAGAAGAACTAACAGCTAACCGCTTAAAAGCATAAAAAAAGAAAAGAAGAAGCAATACTACCGTTCAAAAGTTTGGGCTCAGTAAGATTTTTTTTAAAGAAAACTTTACTTTTATTCTGCCAGGATGAACTAAACTGATCAAAAGTTACAGTAAACACACTTACGATGTTACAAAAGATTTCTATTTCAAATATAGATAATTGAAAGACACTTTGAAACAGGGTAATGTATCAGTTTCCACAAAAAAAAAAAAACTGTTTTCTACATCAAATCAGCATATTAGAGAGATTTCTGAATGATTATATGACAGTAATGATGCTGAAAATTCAGCTTTGCATCAGAGGAATAAATTACAATATATTCAAATAGAAAACAACTACCTTATTGAGCATACTAGACTTTAAAACTCACAATTTATACTTTATCAATGACCAAATAAATGCAGCATTGGTGAGCATAATAGACTCTGACCCTAATTTTTATTTTTTTTAACAGGAGTGCAAGTTTAATTACATAAAGTTTCATTTGTAATAATGTGTCTTTGTGGTAGTAGTAACACTTACCTTTTTGTTCTTTCACACCAAAGAACAAGACCATGGCACAGACGAAATAAATGGAGCAGATGACACCAGATGCGATCATGTAAGCATTTCTCTGTGGGAACAATATGATGCCAGGCATTTAACACCAGTATAGCAGGAGTTTAAATTTCATCAACCTTAAAAGGAGAAAAAAAATCCTTACCAGATGCTGCAGTGAAACACGAGGCTCAGTGAAATTGCCCGTGGATGCCACCTGCAGATCTGTAGAGTTCAGGTCCTCGCCAGCGCTGATACAAGGAGCGCTAGCCATTCCCACAATCTGTCCTTGAACAGCAGTGCCAATGAGCGTGCCCAAAACCTCAACAGTCATTCCTGAGATAAGAGATTAGCAGTTAGCTTTGAAATTCAAAACAGTGGGCAAATCTAGCTGAAGGTGCTTTGAAACTCACGATAGGCTGTGGCCGAATCCCTCTCCTTCTGATCAGTACTGATAAACATGGTAAGTGCAGAATACGGTACGTGGAAGCACTGTTTTTTTGGGAAAAAGTCAATGCCGAAAGGTTAAATGAAATTATGAGGAACTATATACAGCCTACAACTTATGGTCATAAAAAGATGGTTACTCACTGTCTGTAATGTTTGGAAGGAGCAGTAGAAGATCAGGTACCAAACAGCCTTGCCTTGGTCAACGGATGGTACGTACCAGATGAGGAAATAACTCAGCGCGGCAAACGGGGTAGACAGCAAAATCCTGCATGGAAAAGATATATGAGATTAGAAGAAAGGTACAAAAGGTATGTACAAAAAAATGAAGTACAACTAGATTGGTATTCTGGTTCCGCATGATGATAAACGGCTTTGGGATGAGGAACAACTGAACATTTTAAAAATGTCACCTAGTCATCATTTTAGTCAAGTCAAGTCAAGTCAAGTCAAGTTTCCCTCTCTTCTGATAATGAGAGAAATACCATTTCATGTAGGTTACACGTCATAGAACTGAATGGTTTATGAAAAAAAAAGTGGAGCCTCGCTTGGCAGTTTTTCTAGAGCAGACCTTAACAGAATCAGAGCTCACAGAATTCCACTAATTTAAGCAGAATATAATTGTTTGTATTCAGTCAGTACGTTCCACGCCCCTCTCCACTCCCTTTCTGTTTGTTTATTAAATATTTTGGCTAATTCAATAATGCTTTAAGCTACCAATAAGACTACATGATTTAATCATTAAAGCTATTCTCCAGAAAACTTTTGCCAGGTTTCACATGAACCTGTCTGGGTTACATTTCTAGTTTAAAAAGGGATTATGTTGAATTTTGATACTTGAGTCATGTTATTCAAGAGAATTTAATGTGCATATATGATCATAACGATTTAATACCACAAATATGCATGTCAAATGTTTTCGCTGAGCTACAGAATACAACTGTCTTCATACATTTTGTGCAAAAACAGATATTGGACTTTGTCTGCGCTAAACAAATAAATATTTGGGTTGCACTTTATTTTACAGTGCATGTATTAGATTAGATATTGGACTTTGTCTGCGCTAAACAAATAAATATTTGGGTTGCACTTTATTTTACAGTGCATGTACTTACATGTACTTATAGTGTACTTACAGTGTATTTATCTAAGAAAGTTCTGGTAATACAAGGTAACTACATGGGATAGGGTTAGGTTTAGGGGTAGGTTCAGGGTTAGTACCTATTACATAGTTGTTGTAATTACTATAATAAGTACATAGTATGTACATGAGGAACAGGACTGTAAAATAAAGTGCTACCAATATTTGTCTATTTAAACCTAATAGGACATAAAGGTAGGACTGAGCTTGCTTGAATGAGGGTTACTGAAGTGCATTTTAAATCACCTAAACTGATGGGAATACCTTGGGAACTAAAAAGTACAAAACTCCTTTGACAGCCGATTTGAACTATATTACACTATCATATTTTATCCCAATATTTTATACAATATTATTATACAATGTCATCTCTTCAATCTATTAAAACATATTTGTTATGAAAATAAATTGCATATATTTTAGATTTAGCAACAGTTTCTTGTATCAGTTTGTAATTTGAATTAAAATATTCAGAGCAAGAAAAAGCAAAAAGGTGCAACTAGTTAACAGTTAAAAATAGTAACTAATCTCACTCTAACAGTAAGCCTGCTATTTGAACTAAAATAACCCCAGTATGCTAGCATCGGACTTGAAGCGGATGTGGTCTGCGTCCCTCTCACTCTGATTGGACAACAGAGGTGGTGTGTTGTGGGTTGGACCACTCAAGTGTTGCTGCATTTTGCATACACCTCCCAGCCCCCGAGGCATGCTGCATGAAAAAGGAGTGCCAGCCTTCTGAGCCAAGCAGCACAAGACAAATGTGTTATTACTTCCATTCGCGGAATTCAATCCACACCACATTAGTCGCTTACAGACTGAAAATATCCCATGTATAACAAAAGAGCAGAGCCACTCTTAGCACTTCTGACTCTGATCGTCTTTTTTATGGTTTATGGTGCCTTGAAAATCATGAGAAACTATCACATGTTCAAATGTTGACACTTTCTATACAGTTACCCAGTATTTCAGCTCATGTCATTTAATTAACCGGTGACAATGTGTCTAACCTTTGCAATGAATTCCTTTTCAGGATTACGATAGCTTAACTCGCTTGTGACTGTTAATAATGCATGTGATCAAGAATCGAGAAAATGAAATTATACAGGCTTCTGGTCCATAAGATTCTCCACGGGGATAGTTAGGGGAGAAAAAAAGTCCCCTCTCTCCCACATATACCCATAACTACATAAACAAACCAGTCTCATGTGCTCCCAAGTGACATCACAGCACAAATCTGGGCGTCACTAGGGATCTTGTAATCACACCGGACTGAGAGGATACAACCATCTTGTTTAGATCCTGTGTCACTGAAATCAGCTCATTAGGGCAGAACCTGCTCACCAGCTTTCTACCAGATTGCTTCACATGCCCCGCATCCAGATAGAAAGCAGATGCACATTCCTCACCCCCCCCCCACCCAATTGTTCCCATCACTTCCTCGAAATGGTTTCACAATTATTCATACAATAAGTAACCTCCTACTTCTGAGGACTTAAAAGAGGCATAGCCACCCTAGCGCTCTTCAAACCAACCATCATTTGGAAAATAAGACTGAGAAAGTAAACATTGTACAGTGCTTTTAATCTTAGCATGACCGCCTATTTTCTGAGGCTGAGAACACCAGCTAAGAAATGTTAAACTGGTTATTTGGTTCATTTTGGTCAAAACCCAATAAGACTTTTTCATCAATCCCGAAAATCATTGTGTAGAGAACCAAACAAGCGTTCTCTAAAGCAGACACCTCCATCGTTGCGGGCATCACTGTCACTTCAGATAACGCTGGTTGTGATCACAGGGTTAAGGGTCACTATTTCCAAAATGTAAATTTCTCAGTTTTGTGTTGTGGGAAAGAGCTGTTTAATCAGTCAAAGGACGTGTTGAATCTTCAGAAAAATACTGGTCACCAAGCCCAGGCGGTTAAACTAAATATGGTATTAGTTATTTCATTTCAATTCATTTTCTATGAGGTTTGCAGTTTTTGCAATCAAATTACCAGCATGCAGGGCATATGGTCTAAATACAGTGATTTGGTTTTTGCTAGAAGTAATACTTAACCTAATGAATAATAATAAATAAAAAAAAATCTACCCCACAGTAAGTAAGTGGATTGAGCTAAATTTTAACTAAAATTATGCCATCACTCGGTAACTAGTTTTGGAACAAATGTTGTTTACTTAAGCATATTTGCCTCCATTTAGCATCAGCAACACTAGTAAAGAAAGAGAACTATTTAACTTGTATATAATTAGTTGTTGCTAAATGGCAAGCATTTCTTGTTGACAGGACACTGATTAAGTGGTGTAGTTATGCATGTGATTTAGAATCAAATCAGATTGGTTGGCTGAAAATGTAAATTGGCCGAAGGCAAAGCTAGTGTGGTGTATCCAGACCCCCGCACATCACACCCCCTCAACCCCCCATGAGAGCTCAGGGGACTTCACTTAGCCCACAAGCATCCTCTGACTTAGAAACATCACCAGATACACTTGGCTCTCTCACTTAAAGTCTACACCTCCTAACATTTCACAATGACAGCGAAATGGGTCAGAAGACAAAGCAAGTGACGAAGCAGAGAGATTCATGTGGGCTGCATTTCAAATGCAATAGAGGAGGTTGCCGAGTTAGTTGAGGCGAGAATTTTAAAACTAATCAAGCAGACAGTTACTACAGGCAACATGCTCCCTAAACAAGACGATTCTGAGTCTTGTTCAGTGTTTAATGGGAAAGATGGCTCAGGAGAGTAAAGCGCTGGATTACTAGCCAGTAAAGCATTGAAACTGCAGGTGAAGAAAGACTTACCAGGGCATCATTCGTCCAAATCTGGTCCAGGGACTTCTGCTGACTAGAAAACCCACCGTAGGGTCCGTGATGGCATCCCATGCTCGACCCACAAACAAGATGATGGAGGCATAAAATGGGTCCAACTATCAAGAAAAGAGAAAGACCAGAATGTCATCATCTTATCTAAAACAAATCACTGGTAGAGCGTTTTCCAAAAACTTTTATTCAGCATCAGAATGGACTAAATAACTCAAACTAAAAGATTAAATACCAACATGAAAAAAAGTGAAAGAAAAGTAAACTTTTTCAAACAGTAAAAAGTTCTGCTTAATATAAATTATTTACAATGGTGATAAAGAAGAGATGTGCACCACAACATATCAGTCGCAGCTATGACTTCTCACGATAAATTTACAAATATTTAAACCATTTAGAGGACTAGGCAGCATGTAAACTACAACTACTTTTTACAGAGATCAGGAGGAGCGCGTGAGGCCTGCTCAATGACTTTGAGATACATGAGATCATACACGATGTGACAGGTAAATGGAGTTACTCAGTTGAAACAGTTTTACTTCCAGTAAAACACACTTGTTAAACTGCTGAGGACTCTGAAATGATGCACAAACTGATTGCTTCATGCTGACATTGTGTATTGTAGTAATAACTTTTAATTATGGGATTAAACACATTGGCAGAACTCACCCTGGGAAACGGGCTTCTGTAGTCAGTGGCTACATGATAAACGCTGAAGGCTATTAGAACAATCCTATTCAGACTCTTTAATCTGGCCAATCAGCCTGCCATGACTACAGTAGCTCCCAAAAGTTAATGGCATGAAAGACCTTTGCTATCTATTCATTTTCCAGTACAATTCCCCCTTTTTGACTGTACTTGTACTAGCCATCGCTGCCCTCTGAGGATCGCAATCAGATTCTACATTCTGCAAGTCAATCTGATCTTCAGTTCCTAGGCACTTTCCACGGATTCAAAACAGGACCAGATTTTGAAAAGATGGTTAGTATAAGTAAAGAAACCCACTGTCTTCTGAGGATCGCAGGATCGCAATCAGATTCTACATTCAGCAAGTCAATCTGATCTTCAGTTCCAAGACACTCTCCACAAATTCAAAACAGGACAAGGTTTTGAAAAGATGGTTAGTATGTGGAAGTTCTTCTTCACAAAAATGGCATCCTTAGAGGGTTGAACTAAATATTATATGGGTAATAAAAATATAAATTTTGCCAAATGTAGCCAAAGCAACAATATTCATAAAATTTAAGATTATTTACTCATCTTCCATCTTAATATTGTGCCTTGGTCATTAACATTAGTTTATAATTGATTTTTTTTATTTTTTTTTTTATTCAGTGACTTCAATTCAACAGAAATCGATTAATTTCAATTGTTGTATACAGTCAAGATCATCAAGACCTCAATTATTGGCTGTGAAATTTTGTGTTTAAAATATTCTAGGTTAATTTTATTACATACAATAACTTGTTGAACGTATGGTTTTCACACAAAAAAAGTAATGGGACACCAAGTGTACCACATTGATGGAAAGTGCCATAAAAAGGTTAAGCACAGTCAATGATGAATCAGTTGATCGATCCATATGATTAAGATGTTATTAGTAAAAATCAATCACACAGTTTCACTCACCAAAGCAACGTCCAGCAGGTAGATCTGAAGGAAGAAGCCGATTGCACATCCCGTTATCTGATATGGTGCTCCACCAATGGCATAACACAACTTGCTGCATACTGACAACCCGCTCCTTGATTCACACTATAGTTTGTTTTGTTTTTTTTAAAAAAAGGAAGAAACAAGATATGCTTTGAGACATTCATAAAAAGACATTCCAAATAATTAAGAATATAGAACAAATGCTATATTCATTAACATCATACTGAGTTCAAAGTGCATCAGCTGGGATTCAAACTAAACTAACTGTAGTGTAAAGAAGCACACTGTGGCCAGACATGCTTGTAATTTGGCTTAAGCTGTTGAATGGCTAGGATTTCCACTCTCAGACAAGTGCTGGTTTTAATTATGCTAACACTATGCATTTCTGCTTGACTTGTTGTTGGGTTCTTATCCGAACATAACCTCATTCTCAATACAGCTGATTTGAGTCAGGATATGAGCCCTCATGCAGAAATACCACTGAACACAGTCAGATGAGATAGGTATCATTCTTTGATTAATATCAGTACATTGACTCATGACAGAACAGTACATTTCAAGGTGCTGTTGGGGTTCAAATGAGCTTGACACTCCTGTTCTTATTTTTTTAGTTTGATGACTTCATATACATTCATCAGTTACAGATGAGTGTCTGTCACATGCATCTTTCAAAAATAAACCATTAAAGTTGCAATGTTAAGAACTCCCTTTGGTTTTATTGCACATGGTTTTCCCTCAATGCCCTCTAGTCATCTGGACAACCTTAACACTCCATCGTCATGGAATGAAGACACTGGTTTACAGTTCTATGGAAGTGTCCAGCTGACACGGATACAGCACAACAGAGCTATTATAGCAGAAACAGAAAACACTTCTCTGCCAGATAGTTAATAAAGTATCTTTTGGCATGTTGTATGAGTGGGGCTTTCATTTATCCTGGACCACATACTAAATTAGCTTGTGATGCAAATACACAGTTTGGGGGTAAATATGGTTGCTAAATGGTCAAGGAAGTAGATAAACACCCAATGATTTTGTAATGACACCAAACAGTGAAATACTGCTGTCGAACAGGGCATTTTCTACAAAACAACCAATCATTTCTAGGAAGTGTGATGCCATCATAATGTCATGTTTTCCCTTTGACTCCAGCCAGTCTCAATTTAAATGATGGCGTTTAAACCATTTACACAAAATAAGGACAGATAGATCATCTAGTGGTTTTGAAACCAGTCCTGTAAGTGCCCTTAGCACCTCACATTTTGTATGTCTCCCCATATCTGACTCAACATTTCAGGTCTTGCAGTCTCTACTAATGAGCTGATGAGTTGAATCAGGTGCGATAGATGAGGGAGAAAATGTGCAGTGCTGGGGGTGCTCACAGTGGTTTGAAAACCACTGATCTAGAGCTATTTAACTTCTCTACATTTCACAGCAATAAAGCCAATTCACATAATATCAACCTCATAAATCTAATGATTATGTTTAAATTATGTTTATGTTCTAAATTGCATGGATTATCCATTCTGATGATGTGGCATGTGCACATGTGGAATCTAGATTTATCTATAGGGGGTCAATTAATTTGGGCTTTGTGTTACTCATCCAAAAGTTCTAAAACATCTAAAATTGCTGGGTGATTGGTAGAATAGTTGCTATGTATAAATTTTTATGTAAGGAATAATTGAAAGCACACAAGACATTATTTAAAATCAATGCAGATTCTTAAATAGTAAAGTTTTTAAAAATTCACAAAACATTGGAAGCTTAAGCTGTTTATGCACTTACTGGACAGAGAGACAGAGCTTTATATATATATATATATATATTATATATATATATATTACTGTCATATTTATTTGATCGGCCTTTTTTCCTAGTTCTTTTTTGCTGTAATATGGTGTTAGTCTCTTTGAATACCTTACAAAAAAATAAATAACTAAAATCAAGACCTTATCTGTCACTCAATTGGAATCAACCCTTCTAAATTCAACCTGACAAGATGACACGTCGATCCGCTCTCCGCTACTTATGTGTCTGTTCAACAGGGGAAGCGTGTGCATGGGAAACACGTAGCCTACGCTACTAATAAACTTATAACTGAATGGAAGCATAAATTATTTTCCGTTTCTTACCTTTGCTGGCCGTTTGATTCCGTCTGGGCTGGGTGTTTGAAGCAGACTGGTATTGGAGCACTGCTCTGCGCCCTCTCCTCTTGCCATCTCGTTCTTGAAGATTTACGTTTAAAGTTGTTTGGACCTTACCTATGAATCCAGTTACTTAATGATATTAAATGAAGAAGAAAAAAATAAACCGGCTCGATTAAAAAACTACAACAAGACCGCTACTGTTTGCGTAAACCGTGTTCTTTGGAAACAAACTGTGTTTCTACGATCCCTGTACCAGCCAGCTGTAGTATAGTAGCATTGAAGACTTGGAAACCCCACCCCCTTCAAAGAGTCATTCATTCTTATACAGCCCCTCCTTCTTTAACCTCGTATGATTTTTCACCCTGTGTCGGGGCGGGTATAAAGACGTACGCTGACGCATGACCGGATCAACTGGATTGCATTGGAAATAGTATTGCATCATTATGTTTAAGACTAATTTTGTGTATTATATTTATGCTCTCTTTCGACTAAGGGAAGTCGTCATTCATCAAAGGCTGTGCTTATATATGCTTTCCATTCAGCAATACATCCAGAGATCCAGCTGTCATTGGAGTCATGCAGGGTATGCAGGATATACACCATGCCACGTGGAGACTGTAACTTTACTGTTTACTCACACACATATTGGGGAGCGTCCACCCACATAACTTGAAAATACACACACCATAGTGTTTAGAGAGTTCAGGTTCAATGTGTGTCAACAGAAGATAAGATAACAGGCTGTTAGGTTGAGTCATTTAGTGTCACAGACAGATGTGGCATTAACGTTTATCTTGAGAGCAGAGGTAATTCGGCGCTGTATTTCTGTTTGTTTCAGTTAGCTTTTGATTGACTTTGCCATTAGTTGGAAACTCAAAAGCGAAGACCAGGAGACTCTTGGGTATCTTCAGCAGGACTTTTTATTTAGAACGCGCTGCAGTCATCAAAGGTCTAACTAAGGCAGTGATACACTGTAGCTTCAGCTATCTAAATAGCATGCAAATTCAGCCACCTTGTGTTTTTTATATACAGCAACTTCAAAAAAAGGCTAATTTTAATTTTAAAAAAATCTGTGGCATTAAACTTCTCATATGCCAGTTATTAGTAATATAACTTCTAATGCAAAATTCCAAATATGATATTTAAATATTAATATAATATTTTTTCATTGTTTTATTTTTATTTATTTTTTTACACTATCTATTTAGTCATTTTTTCTGACCATCATTTGTCAGTCACTCTCAATGCCAACTGACAGGAAAACATGGTAAATTCAAGCCCCGCCCTAGAGCCACAACTGAAGGCATGTAAATGAAGTATTCAGGTATAGCAACCTGCCCCATTTCACCAGTCCTAATCCAATCATCATAACTACTCAAATATTGGGGCAGAGGCACCATGAGCCATTACAAACAATAGGTATAGTTGACAGTCTCAGTAATCTGGTTCATTTGACTATTAAGAGACCAGGAACTGACAGGAACCTCTTGCTACAAACTTTGCTTAAGAGAATCATTTGTCCGATGTCATCATATTTACCTTAAATGCCCAGTACAATGTACTTCACCTTAGTTTTTCATGTGATGCTGTCAGAACATAGGATCAGCATATTTTAAATAGATTCTTAAATTTGTAATCCCACACATTGCATCTAACCAGAAAGTGATGTAAAAAAAAAAAAAACAGTACTATTAGTTAATGTTAGCTGCAACTAACAGTGCATTTGTTGCAGTTGCCTATTAATCTTTTTTTTTAATGTTAGTTATAGTGGTAAAAAATATCGTTAAAAACATTGTTCATTGTAGTTAAGGTCCTTTAAGTAATACAAACTTTCGATTGTAATGTATTAGTTAATATTTAAATTAACTAACTAAAATGTAAAAAAAAACAAAAAAAAAACACTACAAATATTTTTCATTGTCAGTTAATGTTTGCTGAAATTAACAATAACTAAGACTAATAAATGCTTTAAAAATATTTTCCTTGTCATGTTAACTAATGTAGTTCACTATGTTAACAAATGGAATTTTAAAATGTTTTTCCAACAAAAATAGAATTCATAATGTTAACCAATCTGAAGTTGATTTGTTAATATTTCCTTCAAATAAATATAATCTTAATATGATGGAGGCTTTAGTTGATATTGTGTGTCTGTTTATGAGGCGTTTTAGTTTGCCATTGAAAGACACAGTCCTGATTCTTATTTACTTGTCTGGGACAAGATGACAAATTTCAAAGTATGCCCAGAGATCATTTTGCTCTTGTTTGCACAATCGCATGGAGCAAATGCCATGAAACGTTTGTTATTGGTATTTCACATGGGGTCCTTGAAGTTTTACTGCTCTCCTGTAGCTCATGACATATTGCCATATTTTTGCATTGCAAAACATTATCTTCAGGGTCGCATGACCAGAATCCCTGACATTAGCCCTGAAGTTGACTCACTCCTGCATTCACTTTCTGTTACAGGATCAAGCAACAATGGCCTTTTGTAACATACTGTTATAATCACGACAAAGTTTCATGATTTCAGTTTGGTGGAGAAGTGGCCTTTCCTTGACCATTATCACCAGTTTTATGTTGGGAGGGGTGGTTCATGAATGAAAACTCTAGCTTTCTATTCTCTAAGTCAGTGACAGATACTCGTATGTTTTCATCAGCTCACATGAGTGGGTTGCCAAATACACAGGACACGGGTGTATAATGGCACTGATGATCAGCGTGACTGTGGTTCTGTACTATATATAGGCACAGGTGTTATGGAAAGTCCCAAGTGAGGATGTGGAATTTATATGTGCGTTTGTACAGTATGTGAGTAGAATTGTTCCCATTGTGGCAACAGCTTTGAAGCACAGGAACATTCTGTATCCTTCTCAGTCCAGCTTATCAGGTTCACAGCGTATGAATTTATGTTTAATTAAAAAAAGATCTAATTTACCAGTCAAAATTCTGGATACATTGAACTGTTTAACCATTTGAACTACAGACTTATTTTACTTGATTTGACTTTGATATTGACTAATTCAAATGCTTTAATATGTTTTTTTTTTTTTTTTAAAATGTGTAAATATTGTAATGACTTATTAGGTGTGTCCAAACTTTTGACTGGTATTTTTTAGAGACAAAAAAAAAAGAAAAAAAAAATAATTTTTAAGTCCAAAAAAAAAAAGAAAAAAATCATCTTCTAGAATAAAGAATATTCTTTATTTGTCCAAGCAGACAAATGATGTTTGCTTTTGGACAAAAGCATCTGCTAGGATAATAACAATAATAATAATGTTGTTATAAATATACAGTGATGGCACAAAACAAGTGCAATGTTCTATACCTAGTCAAAAATATTTTTTCCAAAAGTATTTAGCAAATATTTTGAAATTAAGTGCATTATAATTAAATTAATAAAACACATTTTCTGCACATTCTTTATACAAAACAAAGTAAATTAGTCTAGTTCCTCCATATAATTGGATGTGGGTGTATTTAGGCTATCTGTGAAAGTAGTTTTCCTCTGAAAACTGATGTCATTATGGTTGGTTAAGAGTAGTTCAGTGGTTCCTAGCACAGAGAAAGTGACAGATAAATAAAAGACATTTGATAGCCAGACTCAAGCAAGATCCAATTCTGTCAGAAACACAAGTGAAGTCAACACATGAGGTCAATTTCACAAATAAAGAACACCTAGCAAACACATACATAAGCAAGATTTTTTTTGAATGACTCACAAAGACAAACCGCATTACAAAGTTAATATTCTTTTGTGTTGCACTGCATACTTTAATGTTAGTTTTTGAATAAAAATAATGCAATTATTTCTAATAGATGCAATTAAATGACATGCAAAGCTGTACTAGTGCACAGAGTGTACTCTTCTTACGTCAGTCCATGCACCTGCCTGAGGTCTTCATGTAGAGTGGTGTGAAAAAGTCTTTTCTTATTGTTTTGCATGTTTCTCACACTTTAATGTTTCAAATTTAAATATTAGTCAAAGATAACACAAGTAAACACAACATGCAGTTTTTAAATGAAGGTTTTTATTATTAAGGGTAAACAAAATCCAAAACTACATGGCCCTGTGTGAAGAAGTGTTTGCCCCCCTGTTAAAACTGTGGTTTATCACACCTGAGTTCAATTTCTCTAGCCACACCTGGGCCTGATTACTGCCACACCTGTTCACAATCAAGAAATCTCTTAAATAAGACCTGCCTGACAAAGTGAAGGAGACCAAAAGATCCTCAAAAGCTAAACATCATGCCAAGATCCAAAGAAATGGCAAAAACATGGAACAGTGAAGAACCTTCACAGGAGTGGCTAGCCGACCAAAATTACCCCAAGAGCACAGCTTTGACTCATCCAAGAGGTAACAAAAGACCCCACAACATCCAAAGAACTGCAGGCCTCACTTGCCTCAGTTAAGGTCAGTGTTCATGACTCCACCATAAGAAAGAGACTGGGCAAAAATGGTTCCAAGTTCCAAGACGAAAACCACTGCTGAGCAAAAAGAACATAAAGGCTTATCTCAGTTTTGCCAGAAAACATCTTGATGATCCCCAAGACTTTTGGGAAAATACTCTGTGTACTGACGGGACAAAAGTTGAACTTTTTGGAAGGTGTGTGTCCCATTACGTCTGGCGTAAAAGTAACACCGTATTTCAGAAAAAGAACATCATGCCAGCAGTAAAATATGGTGGTGGTAGTGTGAGGGTCTGGGGCTGTTTTGCTGCTTCGGGACCTGGAAGACTTGCTGTGATAAATGGAACCATGAATTCTGTTGTTTACCCAAAAATCCTGAAGGAGAACGTCCGGCCATCTGTTTGTGACCTCAAGCTGAAGCAAACTTGGGTTCTGCAGCAGGACAATGATCCAAAACACACCAGCAAGTCCACCTCTGAATGGCTGAAGAAAAACAAAATGAAGTCTTTGGAGTGGCCTAGTCAAAGTCCTGACCTGAATCCTATTGAGATGCTGTGGCATGAACTTAAAAAGGCGGTTCATGCTCGAAAACCCTCCAATGTGGCTGAATTACAACAATTCTGCACAGATGAGTGGACCAAAATTCCTCCACAGCGCTGAAACAGACTCATCGCAAGTTATCACAAACACTTGATTGCTGTTGTTGCTGCTAAGGGTGGTCCAGACAGTTATTAGGTTTAGGGGCCAAACACTTTTGGATTTTGTTTTCCCTTAATAATAAAAACCTTCATTTAAAAACTGCATGTTGTGTTTACTTGTGTTATCTTTGACTAATATGTAAATTTGTTTGATGATCTGAAACATTAAAGTGTGACAAACATGCAAAAAAATAAGAAATCAGGAAGGGGGCCAACAATTTTTCACACCACTGTATATGCTAAAATTACATTTCAGTTTCAACATTTTGCCCACTTGAAACTTCCACTTGGATGTGAATTTGGAAAAAGAATCCACCCACTGGAGTTTAACAGTCCACATACACACTCTATTAAAAATCTCTGCTGATAAATTCAAAGTCCAGTAAAACTGTCTATGTGGCTCTGGGTCAGAAATACAAAATGTTGGGCCATGCTGGTTCTGTTTAATCTAAGAAATAGCATGACCTTAGATAGGCTGAGATGAAATACCTTTGGCCATGTTGGTGTGGGACACGTCATGGTTTACAGATCTTTTCCATGTGTGATTGTGCAATGCACTGCTATCTTTGCTTTGGGCATGAATGAGTTGTTTTTCTTTTTGTGTGTGTGTGTGGTTGTTTTTTAGCTTTAGTTTTGTATATATATATATATATATATATATCTCTGTGTTAAAATATATAAATAAATTCATTAAAAACAATATTAAAATAAACAGTATAAATAAATATATAATATAAATATATCATTTTATATTAATATATTAAATAAATATATTAAATAAATAAAGTTTTATATTATTATTATTATTATTATTATTATTATTATTAACATTGTTGTTGTTGTTTTTGTTGTTGCCCTTAATTTTCGACAAACATATAAAACAAAATAAACATACACAAATCACCACAAACATCAAAAAATAAAATAATAATTATATGTAAATAATGAAGTACAAAAAGATAAATACATAAAAACCGTACATAGAATATCTTTCACTCCCCCCCACCCCTCCCCTCCCCTCCCTATTTTAGCTTCATTATGAATGATGATGTAAGAACTCATTATGAGGATGAAATGTTTATATAGTGACTACTTCCAAAAAACAGTATGTCACAATTGTACTGTATATCATGTGGGGTCATAAGGCAAACCAATCATTTCTCTCTCTGTTTTAGAAACAGCTCCATCACACCCCTATTAGGATTAATGATGCTCAGTGTGAGCATTACTCAATGTCCAACTGGCAGCTTCCTGTCTATTTTAACTCTGCAGAGTTCAGACATGCCATTGACATTCATAGCAGCTCTTTGCCTCCTTTATGAGTTTTCCATCCTGACCCCGAGAGTGTTTAAAGGTGTCAGGGACAGCACCAAACACTGACTTGCATGTAACTTTATTTTGGGGGGTAAAACTTACCAGTAACAAACAGTAACTTTGTTTTTGATTTTAAATATAATATAATCATTGGGGGGTGAGTTTTGTTTCAAACTGAGTTTTGTTTTAAAAAGTGGAAGCAACTCCAGAAACAAATGGTTCAAGAAAAACTGAATAGCCCTACAAACTGTGATCTAATATACTCCGTATATGATTTTCCAGCAGCCTTACCAAAACTTCCTGTGGTAGTCAAGCCACCACGCACCACCATTTCCCAATGGGAAGTTTAAACTATACTGTATATTTTGATTTCTGGTGACTGTGCAGTACTTGTTCCACACTGTCATCGTTTCCTCCCGAGATGTCACATAACCAATAACCCAGGATACGGCAGACACAGTACTATTGAAAGTAATGACTGTTTGAAGATCTGTAGGCTACAATCTGTATCTGTTTCTGTGTAAGTCTTATTGTAAATTATTCATCCGTGCATGTTATTCCAAAGAAAAAAGGCAGTTACCTATTTACACAGAAGAGGCAGAGCAGAATGGGACTGATTTGCATTCAATGAGATTTTGCTGTCATCTTGTGGTTACTGGCAATACCGGTCTCATTTTAATATGGAGAAAATATGACTCACACATACTGTTCATACATAGTCACTTTTGATTTGGTTTTGCAAATATCTTATACTAATCATTGCTGAAATCCTGAACTTAAAGACCACTTAATCACTGGTGTAAAACTTGGAATGGACAGTTAACCTAAAAATTTAAATTCTGACATCATTTACTCTATTTGTTCCAAATCTGTATCTGAGTTTCTTTCTTCTGTTAAACACAAAAGAAGATATTTTGAAGAATGTTCATAACCAGTTGACGGTAACCATTGACTTTCATAGTATGAAAAAAAAATGGATGTCAATGGCTACCATCAACTGATTGGCTACCAACATTCTTCAAAATATCTGTACATTTAAGGTGTAGAAATGGACTTTCAAAAATAAATCCACCCTGAGAAATTTTCACTGGAGTAAAAAGTGTGACACAATGCTATGCATAATGTACTAATATGTCATATAATTTTTGATTAAAAACAATGGTCTAAAGAACCTTGTTGGGCAGATTAATGTACAGTAGAAGCATCACATTAGTTTGAATACTCATGCAGCTCATTTTGGAAATTTAGATTTACATTCAGACCATGTTATGGAAATTAATAAACACTCTTGACTTTCAAAGCAGAGCTTGATCTGCCAGTGTTTGTTGCCATTTAAATACTTAAGAGGTCAAAACTGAAACTGCAAAAGGAATATCCAACAAAATGGCTTTCAACCAGAGGGCCCACTAGAGGGCCCCAAGATGACAAAATTATTTAAAAATAAACTACGACATCTTAAAATCAAATAATTCACCCTTTCAAAAAACTGCACTGGATATATGAGGTTATAACTTTTAATATTGTTAAATATTGTTTCCTGGTTTAACTTCCTTTTACCAGAAAACAAGAAAATATATATATCTAGAGTAATCAGGTAGGCATCTAAAATTATTGGGTTC
The DNA here is from genome assembly GCF_018340385.1 of Cyprinus carpio. Taxonomy (NCBI): domain Eukaryota; kingdom Metazoa; phylum Chordata; class Actinopteri; order Cypriniformes; family Cyprinidae; genus Cyprinus; species Cyprinus carpio. The sequence continues at coordinate 17,562,694 of NC_056590.1, read as the reverse complement.
CCACAGATTCAACTTTCAGATCATTATAACTGTGCTGTTTATATTGTTACTGACCCCTCTCATACTTTGTATCCCTTTTTTTCTTTTATTATTTTTTATTCCTACTGCAATTTCTATTTTAAATAATAAAAATAAATTAGCCTAATTGTGCTGTGTTTTGTCTATAGTCTATTGGTGATTTTGTGTTGTTTATTTGACGATACATTTGTTTAATTTTGGATTCATGTGTAACGAACATAAATCCATATTTAAAAAAGTTTTTAATTTCTTATATCACCAGTAGGTGGCGTAATTGGATCAAGTTTTTCTTTCATCAGCTAAAGTTCCCCGCAGTCGTAAGGGTGGCCGTGCACGTGATAATGTGAATGCTCCTGTGTTCAGCTTGACAAATTATGAAATCTCTATTACAATGGTAACCAACTGAGTATCTGGTTACTTGTAGTCACACTAGCTGTATGTTGGAGCTGTTTGCAAACATCATGCCTGTTACATGTGACCTTAAACACCTCCAATACATCTCCTATACATTGACAGTATCTAGTTGTGAGAAATGTCACAGCCATGAGAATAATGCAATCACACTTGACATGCATCTTCATAAATGGGTTCTAGAGACAGAAAAACACACAATCCCAAAGCCACCCACTCCAGACCCTTCACACATCTCAGTGCTGGAGAAATCAGTGCTTAGCAGCACAGATGGATCTTACACAACATATCCAGGAAATCAAATCGACTTTCAAAAGACTTCAAGAACTGAAAAATTGTTCTTGTTTTTGGTTGATCAATAGACTTTAGTCAGGGTAACAACATTTATTTTTAATTTCTGTCAGGAATGGAAATGAAGTTGTGAGGTAGAAGTACAGTGCGTTCGATATGATTGTACTGTTGTTTGACAACATGCCGATTTTTCAGCTGACGAAACCTTTTTCTAAAGAAGAAAAAACTTACTAAAACAGTTTTAAAGTTGTGTGTTGTGAAAATAATGTGATCTAGGACCTTCATACAGTGTATGCCATTGTAAGTCTGTTTCTCACAGCCTTGTTTTCATACACATAAAAAAAAAAAGTGATTTGAAAGTACATCAAACCTTGTACATTATATATTTGTTAATTAATAATGTTTTCAACTCAAAAGTAAATATGCACATAATGTAGTTATTTTAATATATTTACTGTTATTTATTGTAAGTAAATTATTAAATAAAATCAAACTTACTAATAGGCTTTCCCAATATTTTTTTTTTTTTTACAACATACAACAACTGCAGAGGAATCTGAACCTAACCAATATAAAGACAGATGAAGCTATGCCTGACTCCAGACCCGGACAGCCTCATAAAGGTGATCCATTAGACGCTTCCTTAGCAGCTCAGTTTTTTACATTTATGTCAGAAAAAGGACCATTTACATCCAAATGTAATTTAATGCACACAGAACACAACCTAGAAATATGTTTCAGAATATAAACTGCTTAATCAGCCATTTTCAGTAAGATTTAACGTTACTAAATGTGTTTGTGTGCCTGTGCGTTTAACTTGAATAATGTCCAACAGATATCTGGTTTAAAGTGGTGGGTAATTCACTTGCAAACATGTTTATGGTGCATTCTATTCAACCTGTTTATTGCTAGTGCAGCAGAAATAGACAGGCAGCCTTTACAAGTAATTAGCATGCGCTGTATCTGGTTGCCATGGCAAACTCACATGCTTGCTGCTGCTCTAATCATAGTAAAACCGCTTTTAATGGTACACGGAATTTAAAAGCTTGACTGAACAATCGACTGGCTTGGTTTGCACCCCCAACCTAAAACATCTTCCCGCGCCCCTGTCAGAGACTCGACCCCCCAACCCCCACCCCACCTCAGGCTCAAACGTCAAGCTATGCCTATGAACTGATTGTACTCTTACTTAACATAAAAGTTCTGATAAATGATGTATGTTATAAATGTTACATCAGTGTTCAATCAGTTTTGGTTGCATGATCATGTCAGACCTCACACAGAGCGAGAGTATAGGCTGATTGTAAGGAACTCCTTAGGGGCTGAAGCAGAAGAAGCAGTTCTTTGATGAAAGCCTAGACAGATGAGCAAGTCCAGCTGTCCAGAGTCCCTCTGTATCAGTTTACAGCAACCTAAGAGCCTCCCTAAAGATCCCAGAGCAAATGTACCCACCGTCCCGCTACCCTTTACCATATGATATGGCACATACTGTCCTCATAACAGCACACTTTTCATGCAGCCACACACTTAGGCAGGCACACACGCACACACACACACATCTTAGAACAAACTGTTCTTTCTCCATGGAGTATCACTTTATGTTATTGCTTTTATGCCTGAATTGCAGGGCAGTAAAAGCACACGCCCTCTCCGCAGACACTCAAACAAACGCATGCATGCTAAAACAGCTGATTCTCTCTCCTCTGCAGGGGGGCTCCTCCTGGTGCCAGACCCAGCGACTGAATGTTGTAACACTGTTATTCTGTAGAGCTTAAGTACCTCAGCTGTCTAAAAAAATTCAGCTCGCCTGCCAAACATCCTGTGTCTACTACAAATTTAAACAATGTTTTGGTAGTGTTTATTCTGTCCTCTATTGTCTGAACTGAACTTTTTTTCCACAGAAAGATTTAGTAATTTGCTCACTAACTCACTCAGCTAGCAGCCAAACCTAACACTACATGTAAGAAAGAAAAATCACAAATGAAATCTCTTACAATCCCAATTGTTTCTCCTAAATTTGCAATGAAATTTGGAGAGAGAGAGAGAGAGAGAGAGAGAGAGAGAGAGATGATTTTGCAGTAAAAACATGTTTCTCCTACTTTTTCTTCATTGAAGATGAGATCTCATCAGTTTTTCAAAATGTGCTCAGAATTGTGAAGATACTGAAGTCTTCAATTAGAAGACAGACTCAAGATCTCAATATGAACCCAAACATTTCTAATTAAATTCTTCAGGGATCACATCATCTCGAGCTTTGATTTTCAGACTTTTTATGCCAAGAACACAAAAATATTCATTTAGCATAATAAATAAATAAATAAATAAATTCTTCATAAAATATTAAAACAGCTAAATATTTTAATGTTTAACGTTTACTACAAAAAAAAATTAATTAAAAAGAAGAAGAAGAAGAAGAAGAAGAAGAAGAAGAAGAAATGGATAATAAGTCATTCCCAAACTCAAATGGATTGAAATTAATTGTTCAAATTGTTAAAATATAATCTGGAACATATTTTATTTGTATTAAGTTGACAATGTTTTATTCTAGTGAAAGCAGAATAAAATATTATAATTCAGTTCATGTGAATGTAACAAGGAAAAAAAATTGAGACAGCTAACTTCCATTAACTTCCATCCTCTAATGCATATAAAGTTGTCTAATTTGTGTCTAATTTGATTTCTTAATTGTAATTTTAGAAGAAACATCTGAGACAAAGAAGATACTACAGTAAACATAACTAGCAGCTTAATTTATCTTCCTTAAGACTTTAAAAAGAGCAAAAAAAAAAAAAGAACTAGAAATTAACAGGATAAACTATGAGCAGATGATCTGTCATTTGATACACAAGTATGTGAGTATATGGCCTGTTACAGCTGTGGGAGGTTGTTTAGTTCTACTTGTAATGGATTTTTAAGTGGACAGAAGGTCCTCTTCTCTACCTCACCCCGGCCCTCTTCCTGTGCGTGATGAATAATGCTTTGATCATCTAGAGAGGGATGGATCAGTGCATGTGTGACTGACAGAGACAGAAAGAGATCAGGAAAAGGAGCATTTGTGTGTAAACTCTCCAGATGTGTGTGTGTGAGGGTGGAATGTAGCAGGAGGATCAATCACATTCATTGACCGTTCTTATCCGGGATGAGGGCTCACCCAAGGGACTCATACAGTGGTCCATTCTGCTGTTGGCAGAAGGGGCTGATGGGATCCAGTGACCATCCCATCTGTCAGGACAAGAATGTCACAACGTGGCTGCACTTCTCAGCACCTTTTTCTATCACTTCATTTTGGTGGGTTTTTCCATCTCATAACAAAGCATTGACTTTGACATTAACAATATAAGTGAAAATATTAAAACACTGGTCTTTGGTCAGAATGTATGTAATGATGTCACTTCCTCAAATGTCAGAAAGATTTAAGTCATTATTTTTACTGTAGGGGAAGAGTTTGATCTGAATTTGAGGGACAAACATAAAGCAGTTTAGGGGGAAAAAAAATACTACGCTGACAGTTAAAGTGCAGAATTTTATCTATTTTAAAAAAAATTTTTTAATGAAATATAATTTGAAGTAGATTTTTTTTTTATTTTTTTTTTATTCTTTGTAGCCCATTACATGTATTCAACAGAATAGTGATAATAGACATGTAAACATTTAACCTTTTTTTTTTTTTTTTTTTTTTTTTTTTGGTGTAACACATTTTGCATTACAGCTACAGATAAATCTATCAAAAAATCTGACTATGCTCAGTGTCTCTATGTTTTTAGGATATATTTGTGGGCCATCAGTAGTATGATGGGAGACACAAATTACACTGCTTCCTAAAACGACTTGCTGAACATCAGCACTTGGATTCAATATTCTTCATGTCTCATACTTTTGATACATCTAAAAACATCCATTAACAACACATCAGAAGGACTTTGGTTTGATTTTTTTGTGTGCTTATTTTAGCTCTGTGCCATAAATTCTACCTGGATTGAACAAAGAAAGATTTACTGTCTTTGTGAGGATTGTTTCTGTATAGTGCTTACTCAGCATCTGCTTATTGTTTCTTCATTTAACACTCTGCTACTGTGTATGGATATTCATTAGAGTCAATTGAATGATATTGATACTGGATTCATCCAGTAATCCGTCAGGATTGTGATTTATTGATGCTTGTTGGACAGCATTGATTAGTATGAGCTGAGAGTTGGTGGAGCTATGTAGCTGATTGATCATGATAGCCACTCTCTATAGCGGCCTGGGAGTCATTAGCAACACAATAATAATTCTTTATGTCTTTCTAAATCAAGACTCTTTCCTCAGCCAATAAAGAACTCGTTGAGTAAGTGGAGCTTTTTGCCCAGTGATAACACACATGTACACAACCGTTTTCTGTAATACATTACAGTAATGAAGCTGTGAGCAATGTTGCTGAAGTGTGCGTTTCTTTTCAACTGAAAGGGTATTTTAGGTAGTTGCTAGGCCATTGCTATATGGTTGCTTAAGTGATACTGCTTCAAGTTGCTATGATATTCCGGTCCCCATCTTAGTGGGCCATCTTTTTAGTAAGGGGCTAAGATATTTATTTATTTATTTATTTATTGCCTGTTTTTCATTTTCCAGAATAAAATCATAAGTCTGAATGCTTTAATAACAATAGTACACTTAACAAACTAAACTACTGTTCAAAAGTTTTGGGTTGGGAAGTTTTTTCAACGTTTTAATATTTTCTTATGCTCATCAAGGCTGCATTTATTTGATACAAAATACAGTAAATATTGCAAAATATTATTACCACTTAAAATAATTGTCTGAATATATTTTAAAATGTAATTTTTTCCTGTGATGGCTGAATTTTCAGCTCCATTACTCCAGTCTTCAGTGTCACACGATCCTTCAGAAATCATTCTTATATGCTGATTTGCTGCTCAAGAAACATTTAAAACTATTATCAATGTTGAAAGCAGTTAAATATTTGGCAGAAACAATTTTCGGGATTCTTTGATGAGTAAAAAGTTAAAAAGAACAGCATTTATTTGGTGATTTTTTGTAACATTATAAATATCGTTACTTTCAATTTGAATTCATTTAATCCTTGTTAAATAAAATTTATTTATTTTTAAAAAATCTTACTTAAAGGGTTAGTTCAGCCAAAAATTAAAATTATGTCATTAATGACTCACCCTCATGTCGTTCCAAACCCGTAAGACCTCCGTTCATCTTCAGAACACAGTTTAAGATATTTTAGATTTAGTCCGAGAGCTTTACGGGTTTGGAACGACATGAGGGTGAGTCATCAATGACATAATTTTAATTTTTGGCTGAACTAACCCTTTAAAGGTAGTGTACATGATTTGAGGTCATTCATTCATGTCTGTAGCACAAATTTTACCAATGCTAAGAATATTGATTATTTGCTCATATAAATCAAGAATTAATACTGTCTGTTGCACAAAAATAAAAATAAAATAAAAAAAACACTTCAATGACACAGAAAAATGGTAGCTTTTCACCCAAGCTTAAGTTCATCTTACAGTACGCTAACTGTGTCCCACTGGAGTAACTGAAGTTACAGACAGTGGAAATCAACTTTCTATTTCTAAAGCCACAATTTCTTGTGATAAAATCAGCAACATTTCTTTGACAAAAGGTCTGATCTTCTCAAGGGTTCCATCCATCCCCCTTTCCACAACCCCATGTGCATTTATTGGGCTATTAAGTGATTGATTGGTGTCCCACAAGATGCATGACATCAGTCCTCCTGTATCACTGATGTACAGGGCCTCCCTACGGCCTGTAAGGATGTTCCTGGAAAAGGAGGAGTTTTTGGAGGAGGTGTAGGCTTGAGTGCTTCACTATGGGGCAAGCGGCTATTAGAAGGCTTTGTACTGAGAGACCATTCTGGGACGGGGATCGATAGATCAATGCAGAAGATTGTTAAGATGTCTTGAATTCCTGCAGAGTGGTCTGCCCCATGGCCCCACCCTCTCCTGCTGAGGTGACCCATCTCTCTGGGGTGAATGGCTGCTAATGTGCTAATGTGCCCTGCATGACTTCTCCCTAAAGCCAACAATGCCCCCTACTCCTCAGTGTTTCACAAACATATGCTGGAGAGACAACGGAGAGGGTTTGTGTGGGCGGGTGGGAGGTGGATGAGTTGAGGTATCTTCAGCTTGAGTTAACCTGGAGGGCTCTTGGGTGGGAAAGACGGTGTTGTCAGTGTTAACCATTGTTGGGACTCAAATGTGAATGCCGGAACTCTGAAACAGAGGCAGGCCATGGGAGGAGATGAAGAAGCTCCCCTGGTTATCTAAAAAAGGCCAATGGGCCCGTCATTCTCTCAGGCTATAATGAGTATCACATAAGCATAAGTGCAACAGATTGTGGGGTGTCTCCAAAACAGTGAAATTGTCACAGAAGAGCACAAAACACAATGCAGAAAGCTTCACTGACTCCACTATTCATGAGTCTTATTCATCGTCTCCAGAGACTTACATCACTTATGAACGTTAAGATGATGCCAAACAGACAATGATGTCTTAAGGAATGACTTTTTCCTGGTCAGACATCCATCTATCTATCTATCTATCTATCTATCTATCTATCTATCTATCTATCTATCTATCTATCTATCTATCTATCTATCTATCTATCTATCTATCTATCTATCTATCTATCTTATGTTTTTGTTTTAAAAGATCTGTCTTAATTTTATTTGTTCGCACTAAAAATACCAAGGTCCAGAGATGTTCATAGCCATTGAGAAGATAAGCCACTTCCAGTCAAGACCCCCTGCATGACTGAATGTTTTTAGCACAGCAATTTGCAACTATTTTGGTGTAATGTAGACATTGTCCTGACTTTGATCCTCCTTAGTAAAATGCAAACACAAGCATGGGTGTGTGTGTGTGCACGATTGAGGCTCTGGCAACCAAACAGTTGTTTTATCCCACTGTGAGCACAGACAGAGGAAGCAATAGTCTTCTGGCACAGCGAAAGCTGTTTTCTTTGGCCTAACTGTGACTGGACTGTATTACAATGAAGGCAACCCTGAAACTTAAACAAATGTATGGGTCAGTTGGAAACTATTCTCATTCTAATTTGAAGAAAAAAGTAGCAATGCACCAGAAATACAGTTGAGAGGAGATGATTTCATTATGTGTCTTTCAACTGTAAAACAATGTTTGTGTCCTTGTTGTTAAGGGCATGATCTTGTGGTTACAATTAAAGTGAGAGACCAAACTTATTTGCAATTTGTATTTTTAGTACTGGGAGACTGGGGAAATCTTACAGAACAAGGAGGCCAAGTATCTCTTAGTTTAAATAAGAGATACAGCAACAACTAAATACATTCCCAAACCAAATGTAAATCTCTGCAGATATTGAAATTGCACACTTTAAAGCTTTGTCATACAACCCAAATATGATTCATATGGTAACACCTAAATTTACTGCTTTTATTCAGTTAAAATAGACCATATTGTGATCAACCTTGATTCAGCCTGATTATATTGAGTTACACCAATGAAATCAATCACCAATGATTCTGTGATCAATCACACCTAACATTAAAATTTGAAATCATTACTATTTACAATCGTAAATTTAGGGATTATTAAATAATACTTAAATTTACTTTTAAAAAAAATATAATTTAGCTCAAGTATTATAGTCTCCATATTTTTTTATTCATATTTTATTTGATTTATTAATATTTATTACTGTCTGGAAGAACACATTGTTCACAATATAATTATAAAATTCAGCTGCGTGAATAATACTCCGTACTGGTGGACCTTTTTATAACAAATCATTTATCATGCTTGTAAATTATGAGAATAGCTCAAAATCTCTACAGTACATCATTGATTTGTTTATCATTTTTAATCCATTTTAATTTATGCTTAATCATTAGTTTATGCAAGTCATTCTAGTTATTTTAATAAATCCTCATCACACTCTTCCAGCTACATCAGTTTGGTGACGTATGTGCATCATTAGAATTCACAAAATGTTGGGACATGAGAATGAAAACGCTGGGCTTAAACTGGTTTAAGTTAAAACATGCATGTATCCACTTGGTAGTGCTTTGTTACAAACTAATGTTGAGCTGATATTTGTGGACACGAGAGGCCAGATTCCTCTGCCTTTGTGTGCAGTGTTGATATACCAGGGTCCTGTTCTTTGATAAGGGCACCCATCTATGGGTCATGTTGGGTCATCTGGACCATCCCAGCTAAACATTGCTTTTTGTGAAGGCCTGCAAATCTTGATTTTGAGCAGACTGCAGGTCGGGATATGCAGCTTCTCTATTAACACCTGCTGCATTCCAGTATGCCACTGCTGAAAGCCCGTTCCTCTGCTGGACTGGAGGCTATTTATCCAGTCAGCTGTAAAAACAGAAACATGAGATTAGCCAGGGAGTAAATGGGAAATAGGAGGTTTACAAATATTTCTGGCTTCTTGTGTGATAAATTGCTTGTGATATTACTCATTTGGATTAAAGGGTCTGCTTAGTGAGTAAATGTAAATAGGGGTTGAGTAAATGAAAACAAATTAATTTTAAGATAACTTGCCTTTTTTGGAGCCAAAGATGCATTATATGGCCATACATCTTGTTTATTCTGGGATTATGAAGCCTATATGAGTCATTAATGTGTTTATAGATTAAATTGTGAAGCTCTGGGCACCAGTTTGCTATCTTATAATCATATCCATGACCTTCAATCATATTACCAGTGTAAGATTTCTGGATGCAGAATCTGGGTTGATAATGAAAGTTATTCTGACCTTTGTGGTTTTGTATCTCTTCTGCTGGCAGTTTGATTAATTTTGTCAGGTCACATGAGGATGTCTGCAATCCATTTGTAAATGAACAGCTGCCTGTATGATCAAACGAAGATGGCATCAAATCAATGATGTGGTTATTCTTTTTTGGCTGCTGCATGGATTTCCGGGAATACTGAAGAGGTGATCAGGAGGAAAGAGATTCCTATCATGTACACATGCACCAGGGGACGTCATTTAACCCAATCTCTGTCTAAAATTCCTTCCGGCCATTTTTTTTAAAGCCCATATCATCTTCAAACACATGTAATGTAGCCTACAAGGTAAAAAATAAATAAATAAATAAAAAAAACCTCTTAAAAGACCATAAACAAAATACAATAAACAAGTCTTTAGAAAACTTGTAATATATTTGCGAGAAACATAAATACACACACACACATACACACATATATATATATACATATATATGTAATGGGGCTGTCCATCAATAAAATGTTTAATCCAATTAATAACACAATGCAGCATTTAATTAATTAATCACATATTAATTGCACATCAAATTTGGCTGAGAAATCACTCTCAAAAGATAATTTAAAGCAATTATTGTGTTACACGAGAAAAACATGATATAGACATTATACACATTAGCTTTAGAAAGATTTTTTTTTCTTTTTTAATTTTTGGGTGAGCAGTCCTTTTAATTAGTTCTTTCTTTTTTATTTTCAGATTCTTTTAGAGTATCATTTCACTAAAAATTATTTCATATTTATATATTAATAAAAAATCTGAAAATAAACATAAAAAAATCCAAATAATTAAATGTAGGGTGAACGATTTTGGAAAGGCAACATCCCCACTCTCCACACTGATGATGTATTTTCTGTGCAAACAGGTTGTGCAGAAATATGCAAATACGTATTTTGACAGGCAGGCAGGACAGCCTATCATAATGTTCGGACTGAACATTTTGAATGGACGAACATTTCATGGTCCTGCGCCTTCCACAGATGATAAATACTTATAAATACATTTAAACCACTTAACTTAGTGATTGCAATCGGGATCTGATTCTGATTCTGAAGAGACTTTCAACCAGCATAACAAAAAATGTTTTCGAACCAAATCACCTCACCTGCCTTACTTTTAAGGGATAGCTTACAAAAAAATATATAAAAAAAAAATAAAAAAATGGAAAAACAGAAAGAAAACCATCTTTCTAGGTCCTGGCGGATGTACACTCAGGATATCTTCTCATCATGTGTTTTTTTTTTTTTTTTTTATATTAAAACAAAAATAAGAAAACATTCTCTTTTTTCATAAAAAAACAAAACAAAAAAAAAACACATGAATTCACTTGATTTTTAGTTTTTACGTTCAGTTACACAGAACTGGGGAACAACTGATGATGTCCCGGTTTAATGTTTGGTTGACCAATCAGAGGAAAGGGGCGTGTCAGTCATGCTGAGATCGAGCGTTTTCCGTGTTTAAATTTCTGGCCGTGGTTAAAAAACGAAAAACGAATGGATGCAAAAGTACTATACACTGACCTTTCTAATGCAACTTTACTTTTTGTAATGTCTATTTCATGCCTTTCTCATGCAACACTATAATTACTATAACTGTTTTGGACTGCTGTCTTGAACTATTTGTGAGTTGTTCTAAACGCGGCACTACGCTTCTCATCCGGTGTGTGACTGCCTTATGTTCTTTACTCCGCCCATGTTTTTATATGTGCATCCCTGAAAGCATGCAGTTTTCTAATATATTTACTTTAACTTTTTAGGTAATATTAACGGTAGGCTCTATAACATATTCAGATGCATCCAAAATTACATTAATCATTGACAGCCCTATATTCACACACATTATTTGCGTGTTTTCAATAAACAAAAAAAGGAAATTTTGTATTTAGATATTTATTCAAGTTAACATAAATCCATAAACAACTCTTAAGAATACATGCATTTTAAAGGACATTTCCAAATTTACATTACAGTGTAATGTAGCCAAGCTTGGCTTTGAGGAAAATCACATTGGTTTAATGTGATTGTGATAATTCCATTAGAATCAGCCTGATTACAACCGACAAACAAATGATTAGACTGTATTAATGTCATAAGTTTATATGGAAATTTAATAGTTAATAATTTTTAAATCTGTTTTGTTTTATTTTTCACATTTTCTATGTTTGATTTCCACAGAAAAATAACAGCATCCAGGTTTGGAATGACTTGAGTGAATACTGACAAAACATTCATTTTTGGCTGAACTTTCGAATCAAAACAGTGATTTCACAGGCAAATTATATGTTATGCCTCTAATAAGCTGTGAGTATGTTCAAGTGTTTAATTTGAACATGTAAATCTGTATGTGTAAGCAGGTGGGTGGGTAACTGTCTGGCACACTGCAAAGACCAAGATTGCAGAGCCAGCAGAAGATCTCCAGATGAGTGGGTGGGGATAAGAGAGGACCAGCCTGAATCAGGATATGGAGGATATGGCTTTGGATTCATGCCGTACTATATATTGGTACATACACACACATGCACAGTCAATTATACAAAGAAACAAAACTATTTCCTAAGGCTGGAATACACACAAGTTTTATAATCTGAACAGATAGGCATCATACACTTACCAACTTTGAAAATATTTACAGAAAAAAAACTGGGTATAACTGACTGAGGATCACACACTTCCGGACTTTCAAGTTGTTCAGAACTAAGAGATGGGTGACAAATGAAAACAATATGTTTTGTCAAGCATATTTGATATCCTCTGACTTGATGAAATCAGTCTGAAGCTAAAAAAATAAAGTCTGTGACCATCATACATTACGCAGTTTTCTAATAAAAAAAACTGTCAACACAAATCTGCACACAAATGAAGCTAGTATGAGTAACAAAATGTGTTCCCTGTGTCCAGATTTGACAGCTGTCCTGACATTTCATCCTACCTGTCAGATTGTCATACCAGGCTTTCTGCGCATGTGCACATCAATATTGCATCAATTTTGTCACGATGAACAACACATAATTACTGTATTTGTATTACATAGGTGTACGTGTTAATAAAGCAGAGGTACTCTGCAATAATAATGCAAAAATTGACACTGTCAGCATTTTTTTTTGTCGCATTGTGCTACCTACTGTTTTTTTGGAGGTTGCAAAATCTGACAGGGTAGCACAATTCATCAGAACTCTGCAATAATAATGCAAAAATTTACACTGTCAACAATATATATATAATTGTTATAATTGCAAGTGTTCAGAAGTGTGAGAAGCAGCTGTATTCAAATGCAGATGGAGGGTGTTGTCGACTACTGAGTTGAAACACAAAAGGAAAAAACAACAATGTTTGCCTTACCGAAACCTTTCTTCTTCTTCTTTTTTTTGTTCATTAGGACAATTAAAGACTGGTCTCCACAATGATGTCAGGTTTTTACTATCCTTTGGGGATATTTGATCCGCAAAGTGTAAGCAAAACCAGAGCCAAGAACACACACATTAAAAAATGAGGTTATGAATATGATGCTGTGCTTCCTCTTTTGTTTTTGTTTTTTTATTTGGTGGAAAGAAGAAGTGTCCATACATAGGCTATAACAGACACGACTCGCAAATTCTATCTCAACTCATTTACACATTTACAACATCAGACAAGATCTAAATGGTATGTTGAGTAATATCATGAATGTTTGTATCTGAATAGCCCTCAAGTTTGTCTCAGGTATCTCAGGTATCAATGCATTCTTATGCAAATATAAATTATGTAACTAATATTTCAAGCAGAGAGATGCAGTACAACTGCATATCTGCACCTTCATGCTCATATGCAAATGTGTATTTCAGTGCAATAACTTGCAAAACTGCAATGAACTGTCAAAAAATAAAACTCCTGCTCACTTTGTTTATTTAGAAGCGTTTGCATTTCTCTCACTGCCAGGTAATGGTTATGAAATCTTTTCACTCTCTGGCTGTTGTTATGAAATGCAGCACCTCTCTCTCCTAGGCTCTTTTTCAGTCTCTCTCACCTGATTTCAGCTGCCAAGGTGCAGTTTGCAACACACGGTACCCAGAACTGAGCTGACATCCGGCTTTCTCTCAGGGCTGAGTCTCGGAAGAATGCAATAAAATTCCCACACCCTTTCCAATTAATGAGCATCTATCAATCAACAGGGCCACGTGACCCTCCCACTCACATTCATCCCTGCTGGTCAATAGTTGCTGCTGGACAAAACCTCTGTGCCTGGACCTCTCGTTGTGCTGCTTATTTATTCATGAGAAGCATGGGATTTCAATTTTTTAATTTAGTGGAAAACTGCACATGTTCAAAGCCATGAATACAAAATAATGGTTTTAAAAGGAATGGTGGTATTGTGATTTACATAATTGAATGCATGGATGACACTAAATGTTCCTGCATGTTCAGTGGTGGTTTTGTTCTCCGATGCTGTGGTTAAGAGTCAGCAGTGACTATTTGTGAAGTCACTGATCACTTCAGAAGTTCACCCAAAATGAAAAAAAATGTTGAAAATTTACTTACACTCTGCCCATTCTGCAAGTTTCATTCATGCAAGCAAATGGCCATATAAATCTGTGCATTTGCTTTAAAGCTCTGAGAAATTCAAAAGCCTACGCAATCTAACAATCTTTTCCATATGTATCTCACACATTCATCTTCATGTATCATCCTCTGAATCATGCAAATGTGAACTAGCACCTATTAAATTATAAGAGCTACTCATCACAAACACGGGGTAGGAAAAATACGGCTTTATTTATTTATAACTTTATTATACGCTGCTTAAAATTCGAGTGAAATGTATAATGTATAAAGACTACAACCTTTTAAAAATACTTCATTTATATATTGTACAAATAAAGAATATTAAAATAAATATACTACCAGAATATGCTTTCAAGCACAGAAATCTGCTTGGTCTTGGCTCTCACTTGTCCCCTGATATCAATCTCACATACATTTCAAAGTGATGTCAACCCACCCATGAGCACCTCATTGGCATGTGCACAGCAGGCAATAGATGGGCTGAGATTGGCTTGTGCATCTTTTAAAATCCAACCAATGGGAAAAAACAAAGAGTCACCAGGAGATCTGTTTGACCCCAAACTCTAATTCACACACTCCCTCGTGGGCCCCTCCTGGAGGAGAGTTTTAAGTGCATGTAATGACATCTCCTCATGCAATTAAATCAAGTCAAAAACAAACACAAACACACACACACACACACACACACACACACACACACACACACACACACACACACACACACACACATTTTAACTGAAAAAGAATGTAAAAGTGCAAAAACTACCATTAAATGAAAAATGACATTAAATTTAGAAAGACTTCTTAAAGTTATAATACTTTCAGAGGTATGTAATAAGTCTGAATCAACTTAAAATTGGTTGAAAGATGCATCCCAAGAAGCATTACCAAAAGCCCTTGTATTATCACATTTGTGTATACTGAGTCTTTTGTGTATTTAATTGTTTGAAAACACAGAATACTTTTTATTAACATTAAAAAGATTACCTTATATACTTATATTGTTAAAGTCATATTTAGTAAAAGTAAACGACTTTGAAATATTGCCCCTCACATTTGTTTATATTGACACTTTTGTGTCTAATTATTTGAAAACACAGTGTACCTTATCACATACAAATGAAAAATTATATTACTGTACATTTAAGAATACTTTTCATTTATACAACAATTTCACAATATTTAAAACTATTTGTAATACTTTAAAAGATTGTTAGAATAATATAATATAATAATAAATTATATGAATTATATTATATGAACCTTAAGATTTATGCTGTAAGATGCATCCCCAGAAGTCACTCACATTTCTGTATATTATTTATTTTGTGTCTATAATTATTAATTATTTACATTTACATTTAGTCATTTAAATGTACACAGCCATTATGCCTATACATTTTTTATTTTTAAGTGCATATGTCACAGGTCTGGTATGTTCTGTGCTCCATTGTTTCTTTCTTTTGACCTAGTTTTCAGTTTATTTAGTTAATTGATTAGTTCCCAACTGTTTCTGTTCTCCCTCATTATCCCTTGTTATTTAAGCACTGTGTTTTGTCCAGTGTTGTTTGCAGTTTTGCATGTTTTAGTTGTTGTGTCTGTGTTTCTCCATTGAATTCCATTTGGACATATTATTAAAGACTGTTATTTCAGGCTACTGGGAATTCATGATATTAGCCTTTGATAGATGCACTTCAGTAAGAATTACAGCAACAAACAGAGTTTAGATATCCAGAGAATGTTGGAAGACAGGATTGCATTTTTGTGTATTTATCTCAACATGACTTTGTTAGATATTAAAGCCTTATCTTCTGATAACCCAAACACATTTCTCACAGTTTGCCCTCTACAGCATTATTTGTTATTTGACCTCTCAGTGGAGTTTTTGTCAATGGACCTTCATAACCTGAAAAAACAAAAGTGCTGTCATGCAAGAATTCTCACATCATTTGCACCAAAAACATCTGTTGATGATGTAAATTCCACTTTACATCATCACATCTAACACTATACAGCAGCAGTAAGAAAAAAGAAAAAGCTTAGCAATCACATTTTAAACAAACAAACAACAACAACAACAAAAACAACTAAAATAACTTTAAACTTAGGTAGAGTTGCTGCTTTAAGTTTGTAAGTAGGCATACAATAAAACTGGCTGTACAAGACATTTAAACTTATTAAAATGGTCTAGTTGAATCTTATATAATTTAAAAATGAAGTTGAAATTATTTTGATGAGTTGAAGTAATGGAACAATATTTATTTCCACAATTTAATTAACTTTTTTTTTTCTCCATTTTTTAAATTTGTTTCAGAAACCAAATTTACTGAAGTGGTGAATTTTCATGTAAAACTGACCACGTTGCTTACTGGCCCAAGTCAAGTGGGTCTCTTATTCAGTGTATATTGCATTTATGTCTGCCAGAAGACAAAAAAATAAAAAAATAAATAAAATAAAATAAATAAATTGTGAAAAATGAGTGATGCTATAGTAGCCTTTCTTTATTTTCTACAGCATGCTAATGTTCAATGCCAGTAATGCCAGTCATACACACACACACATGTTCTAATGTTAGTGTCTAGTGTCTAGTGTCTAATGTAATGTCTAGCTAAACTCTTACACACCTCCCCAATTCCACCCACACACACACACACACGTGCAAACACTCTTACACACCTCTTTAAGTCTTTGTCCCCTGTGCCACCCAAACACCAGCTCCATATATATATATATATATATATAATATATATATATATATATATATATATATATATATATATATATATTATAGTAAAACTGAGTTGAGAGGGATGCATCAGTGTAAACTAACTGTCAAAGCAACCCAGTGAAACTTGTCTATAGCCTTGTATCATTGACTAGCCTCCTACAAACTCTTTTGTTTCTGTACATTTGTATGGGACAATTGGATAAAAAGGCTGGGTCGAAAAAGCAAAGCAAATTTTATAAAAAGACCATAAAGCCAGAGAAAGAATGATACATCTCTCCAGGGAGATTCGTCAATCACTGTGGGAAGAGCCTTTGTTCTGCATAAGGTCAAGGTCTTAAATTAAGATGTGAAGAAAAGGAGAGGATAGACACTGAATTGAGACACTAGTCAGCGATTATACGTACTTCCTAATGCACAGATTTGCCATATGGGACATTGTTGGAAAAGAGGACATGTGGTATAGCCCTAAGAAACAGTATTGTCACAAGTACAGATTGTGCACTGCCAGCAATTCATTAAGCTGTCTGGCACTAATTATCATCTTGAGCTAGTAAAGGCTGGATATGACTTTTCACTCACAATAATAAAAAAAGAATGTGTAGTTCAATACAACATATGTAAATCAAAACATTTTCTGTTCTGTGTGAGATAAAAACCAAGCAAGGTCTTAGCTAATGTTTCACTTTTCTCAGATCTCATGCACAATGATCTGCTAGCATTTTGCATTGCAAAAATATTATTACGATTATCTTATTATTGGACAAAATATGCACCCTGGAATTAATTTTCTTGGAGGTTTAGTTTTTTTTTTTTTTACCTTCATGTGACATTTTTTTCAACCAAAAGCTTGAATTCCTGAAGAAAAAAATAAATAAATACATTGTCATATATTTAAAATTAAAAATTAAAAATTAAAAAATTGTATATATTTAAAAATATAAAATAAAATTTAAATATATTATTTAAATAGTTTAAAAAATTTATTTGTAGTATAACAAAAAAAATTGCCAAATAGAGATAGATAGATAGATAGATAGATAGATAGATAGATAGATAGAGAGATAGATAGATAGATAGATAGATAGAGAGATAGATAGATAGATAGATAGATAGATAGCAACAAAATGAAGAGCAGGATATTATAAAACAATAATCTCCAATAAACAATAATTTTAAATATCTGTATGAGCCCTGATATCTGACACTGGTACAATGTAAAATTAAATTTCATATTTAATTCTGGCATATGTCATATCTTGTTGAGCTGATATATATCATCTTAAAAGTGTCACCAAATCTGAAAGAGACAAGTCTATAAAACATTTCTCTCAATCATTATCTGAATTTCCCCCTAGACACCCAAACCTCAAGTGAACCTCTGTAGCAGATCATGTCACTTTAAGCAGTGGGCGTGGTCAGCGCACTACGATCCGCCTTATATGTAAATCCTGCCACTACTTTGGCTGGGTGCTCGTTTCAGGTGTCTATAGTGAGCGCGAGCCGCGGCTTGAGAAGGGAGCACACAGGCGCTATAAAGGGCGCAGAGAGAAGCTAAGTTCTCATGAAGAAGCCGACTGCAAACTAGCAAAACATCCTCGCAACTCAACTTATAAACAACAGCCGGATAATACAAAACCACACTCGAGAACCCCAACACAAGACAGGATTATTCAACACACTGATGCTGATGACGCTTTCTAAACCTGTTGACATGAAAGCTTTTTATGCAAAACATTTAAGCTGAGGCTCACCGGTGAACCGCAAAACCTTATTTTCGCGTCTCAAATGACATGCAACATACTCACTCCCGGAGCTGTATTACGGTAAGTGTTCAAGCAAGGAACGCCTAATTAATTTGGTTCACCTTAATCGATTTTGGGGGAGAAAGTAAGGCATTTGACAACGAATAGAGCAATTATTTAAGACAGTATAACGTTACACTCGTAGTAGTATAGCCTATGCATTTACATGAAGCATTACATTGTTGTGTTATGTAATAGAAATAGCCTATGTTGCGAAACTTCAAGTTTTATACAGTGGAGCTGCATGCAGACCAAATACTCTATCGTGTTATCTGTTAAGACGTTTATATATAATGACCATTGCATGCATGTTTTAATTAATTCATGATTTCTATTATTTAGTATAATTCAATGTAATTTAATATAATATAATTTAATTTAAATATATATATATATATATATATATATATATATATATATATATATATATATATATTATATATATAGCTACTAGAAGCTCATTGAAAATAAAAATGAAGTGCTGTAAGTCGATTATCTCTCGCAGAGCACCATGAGATCGGATTGTTTTTAAAAGCGGATCAATTGTGGTTTTCAGATCTTGAGCCCTGAGGAAGACACCAATGCCAGGAATCAGTGCAAACGCGTCGCGAAATAAGAAGTGGGAGATGGAGGAATACGACCAATATCAGCACTATTTCTACGACGATCACAACTCGGACGAGGACTTTTTCAAATCGACCGCACCAAGTGAGGACATTTGGAAGAAATTCGAGCTCGTGCCAACCCCGCCCCTGTCCCCCGTCAGGATAATGGAAGGGACCGGTCCATCTCCAGGGGACAGACTAGAGTGGGTGTCCCAGTTTATAGGGCAGGACGACGAGCAGGAGGGACAGTGCAGACTGAATGCGGAGGAGACTCTGGAGAACTTGAGCTCCATCATTATTCAGGACTGTATGTGGAGCAGTTTCTCCGCTAGCCAGCAGCAGGAGAAAGTTGTCAGCGAGCGCTTGTCCTGCTCTGCGCAGTCGAAGCTCTCCAGCAAGGCGCAGTGCGTCCCTGCGGACAACAGCTTGGCGACTGATTGCGTGGACCCAGCAGCTGTCCTTACCTTCCCCCTGAGCAGCAGCTGCAAGAAACAGGTGTCGTCCGGGTCAGAATCTCGCACGGACTCCTCTGGTAAGCACGAGACCGTTTATTTTGAAAGCGACACACCAATAAATCTCACTTTATTTGCTGTACAATGTAAATTTGCAGTTGTGTTGACACCTGATGGATCTTAATGTCTGTGATCATGAACTGCAGTAGTTACTATTAATTTGTGCATTAAGTAGAACTAAGCCAAAACCTGACATACTTGAATAGAAAAGATGCATTGGTGCCATGGGATTTCATTTCGATTTCTTCTTAAAATGTAAATGTGTGCTGAGCTTCCACATTCCTCAAGTGGAATGAAAGGAGAAATTGTTTTAGTTGTGGGTGGTGCCAGCAGCATAAACCAATAATAATAAGGATGCTTGAATCCTAAAGTGACACTCAATGGCCACTCAACTGTCCCTGAAAGAACAATAAGTACCTGAGGGTTTCCACCTTTTTTGGCTTTAATTGTTCTATTTTTTTCACTTGAAGGGCACATGCAACTTGAAGGCTTACGTTTTACCCAAAATAAAAATTCTGTATCATTTGATTATGTCATTCTATGGTACGACATACTGCAGAACACCAAACACATGTTTCAGCTCTTTTTATCCATGCAGTGAAAGACAAAGGTGTCCAAAACAACACTGGATACCATTTACTTTCTTTGTATGGACCCGAAAAATATGTATTCATTTATTTATTTTCGGCTTAAATATAACTTTTAATAGTGGATTTCTGATTTTGACAAACAATATGCTTTGTGCTCCGTGATAGAAGTAATTGCATAGTGAAATCAGAGTAGAGGGAACTTGGAACAGATGCTTCTCTTATCTAAATACACATCAGAGGTGACTCCAAGTTCATTATTGCAGTTCAAAGCCTCATTTACTTTCCTCTTGCAGAGAATAGGGAACTGATAGAAACCTAAGATTCATCTCATAGTTTTGGAACCCATCTAATTAAAGATCTTCAATTGTGAATGAAGTTTCTAACGTGCTAGAATGGGTTAATGGAATGGTGTTGGACTTTGGTAGGAAGTGGCATTGCACATACAGTCAATCTACATTTCTTTCTGTTCCCTTTCAGATGATGAAGAGATTGATGTGGTGACGGTGGAACATAAGCAGAACAAATCACGCCTGGTGAACGCCCGTAAACCAGTCACCATCACAGTTCGTGCAGACCCCTATGACCCTTGCATGAAGCGTTTCCATATCTCCATTCACCAGCAACAGCACAACTATGCTGCCCGCACTCCCGACAGCTATCCTGAAGAGGAGCCGCCTCGCAAGAAGATCAGGCAAGAAGCCTTGCAGCCACGAGTGGGTTCCACACCCCAAACCCCAGAAAGAAAAAGCCCCTTGCCTTCCCCCTCAGTCCCCACCCCATCTCAGACAGTCTCCGCTTCTCCAACACACACATCCTACCACCTCAAATCCCAACCGTCCAGCCCTCAGAGTTCGGACTGTGAGGACACTGACAAGCGTAAAACACATAACTTCTTGGAGCGGAAGAGACGCAATGACCTACGTTCCCGATTTCTTGCCCTACGGGATGAGATCCCAGGCCTGGCTGACTGTCCCAAGACGCCCAAAGTTGTGATCTTGACCAAGGCCACAGAATACCTGCGTACGTTGCATGTCAGCGACAAACAGAAAGCCCAGGTGAAGAAGCAGCTGAAAAACAGACAACAGCAGTTACTACGAAGACTCGCTGAACTGAAACGTGCATAAAACCTTCATAGTCCAGCCATATTTTCAATAGGAACTGTGTAGAACTGAGAGTTTTCTCCAAAAGTGGGATATTTAATGGAATGGACTCTATATTTTGAGATCGGTTCTTCAGTTTTTGTTCTTTGCACATTTGCCTTCGCAATGGGGGAGACAAACTTGCAGAAGCTGTGGGACTGGTTCAAACATTTTCCAAAGCAGGTCATAATTTCTGATTTTCATTTGAAGTGTAAAGAATTCAACCATGAATGTGTGTTATCTTAAATTCTTTTGCGAAAGCTGAAGTATTTGGGCGGGGAAGTATTATTCCATTGAATTAGCATGGCAAATAAGGCATTATTTGAAATTGTAGCAATTAATATGCATGTGTAATTGATCTTCTTAACCATCAAGCCCTTTTTTGTGGGGGAATCTTGAATTTATCTGGGTAAATGTATTTAAGGGTCTTTGATCAAAATAACTTCTCCATTAATAGTACTTTATCTAAATTAACCTAAATTTAAGGAGAGCTGTGTGCCCCCATTGCCACATGATGACAGAGTATGTATAACAGACAGGAAGTTGCATCACTGTTGCTTTGTTACATTGTGTTCCACTGTTTTTTTTTTTGTTGTTTTTTTTTATTTCTTTTTAGTTATTGTATATTATTGTTATCTTGAACATTCAGGACAGTGTCCAGCACAGCCTTGCGGTGTATATAAACTGTGGCATATTCTTCGGACATATGTGTATAATATTAGTGGTGTACAGGACATTGTGTAAAAATACATACTTTGTTTTGAATATGAAAATCAGCACTGTTAATAGACTTTATTTTCTATTTTTCTGTCATTTGTCCTAAAACTCGGTTGGCCCACCCGCCTTCCCTAGAGATCTCAGAGTTTCTATTTTTGTTAAGAAAAGTTTTTTAAAAAATCAAAAAGTTAAATAAAACAAAACTATCAACGTTTCATTTTCATCACTAGCCACTTTATGCTGTTTTCACTGCCTATTCCCTTGTGTTCGGAAGTTTCTTTGGATTTTCACTCTTTTGTGGCAGAAAAAAAAAATGTTGAAAGAATTTTGTACTAATTATATTTTCTTACAGAATTAATTGTATCATTGTTTGATTTCTATTTAAATATAAAGTTGTACTGGTGGCATATGCTTACTTATCTCCCGATATGACTGTGTGGTAATTAGAAGTTTATGCACATGGTCAGTTGTCATGCAATTATTTGACAAAAATAAAGGCCATGTGCTTACAGCGATCACCACTTTGAGTGATTGAGGTGACTTCTGTTTGTATATTCAGCCTTGCCAAAAGATCAATCAGAAATACGTACTATCAGAAACCGACAATACTTCACACCAGGGATGCATATGCCATCAGTAACCTGTTGTTGTTGTTTTTTCTTTCACTTTTGTCCCCTGTCGTCAGGTGTCATAACGGGAGGAGAACGGCAGCAGCGTTTTCTAAGCACTTTGTGTTCTGTACCTCATAAGCCTATATGCGTAAACTCAAAATTGGGTGAACAATAAAATGAATTCAGTTCAAATCCTGTTAGCATGCTTGTCTGTCTTTGTTAATTAGCTTTTATCTCCACTTAAATGCTTCCAGATTTGATTGCATACACCTGAAGCCAGGCTTAGAATAACAACAGGGTTATTAAATGGTATGACATCTGGGTGAACTTTCCATTTACCGTGACCTTAAGACAGATTTTTGACAGTTTTTAAATGATCTCTTGATTAGTGGGGCAATGAGTGGTTATGAAATGCACCATGACTGTTTAAGCAGTATTATCCTGGCTCAGTAAAATAGGGCGAGGTTTTACTATGTGTGGCATAAGTGCTATTTCACTCCATCAACACCTGTGTGAGAGTGTGTGAACTCGATTTGATCGTTTCATTAGCGAGAGCTACTTTTAGTTGACACGTCGTAGTGGCCTTCTTTACCATGGCAACGATCATCTCTCTTTTCCTTGGCGCAGAACGCTCAGTTGCCATGGAGAAGGAAGAGAGCTATTCATACCCGAGTTCTTCCGGAAGGTGCACAAGTCGACCTGCTGAAGTCAACAGTGGTGCCAAAGCAGCAAACTAAACCAATAAAGTGCCAACTCATCAGATATGTGAGTGAAAACTGATAGCTCTCATTATTGCATTTAAGGATAAGGATACTAGTTTCACCATATTACTAATAAATAGCACTCATTGCTGGGTAGATTAATTGCAAAATATAACTTAGTCCATTACTGGTTACAAATGACACTATAAAAATGGTAGTTATTAATGTAATCTATTTGATTATTCATTTTATGTTACATATTCCAAATATGTTACTTTTTTAGAGTACTAACTCGTTTATCCTGTAGATTTGAATGGGACTATTTTGGACCATATTGATATATAAAAAGAAATAGGGTTGACTAGGGAGAATTAATAAATTATGTATAATTAATGCCATTGTATGGATATGTAATTATGTTATCCATAAAAAATAAGTGTAATCTGATTATGAGCATTTTAAAATGTAATATAATCTAACTACAAATGAATGAATGAATAAATAAAGGTAAATTTAACAGGATTCTGTATGGATGGATTAGTGATGAAAATCGACATATTTACTAGAATTTTTTTTTTTTTTTCCCTGTTTGGAACAGTGCCATTTTATTGTCCATATATATTACAGTTCCTGTTTTCCCAGAACTTTCTGTTCGATTGTTGAACTTCTGTCCTATTTCTGAATGAAGCACCCATGCCTCCCCGTAAATCCCAAACCTAAATAAACCACAAACAGTTTTAGTTTCTTGGATACAGTTCCCTCCTCCGCTGCGAAATCACCGCGCACGCGCAGATCGTTCTACAGCCCAGAGAGGTTGCTGTCATGGCGGCCGCCACGCGTGTGCTCCGGAAAGACATCAGCCCGTCTTTAGTGGTGATTCTAGGAGCCACGGGAACTGGCAAATCCAAACTGGCTATCGAGATCGGGAAAAGGCTTGATGGGGAAATTATAAGCGCCGATTCCATGCAGGTGAGTTCTGTCAAAGAACAGGGAAGCACGTGAAAGGGCATTGCGATTATAAACGACAGGTCGTCTTAAAAGAGCAGAGCTGAAAAATTAAGTAGTTAATGCTTTATATTGAAACGGAATGATTTGTTAGAAGCTTTGGTTTGGTGTGAAATGAAATGCAGCACGTTTTATATCGTATTAAACTAGAATATCAGTAGGCCAAAAGCATCTGGACTCCAAAATATGATTAGTAATTAGATTTAGATTATTTTTATTTTCTCGTGTCCACCTTTGGTCGCCATTTTTGATAATGCTCCACGCGATCATAATTCATAAATTTGTCATAAAGCCAAGATTAAAGTCGCGTCTACTGATCTCTGCCACAAACACCAGGATTATGACAAGCAACGTGTAATAACTGACTTATATTTTAGGTGATTTGGTAATTGATCTTACATGCATTGATAATTGTTCTGTTTTCTGACCTAATCTGTTTTAATGGGTTTCATTAAATGGATAGAAGTGATCATCTGCAGTAGTTTGCTACTTTTGGCTAGGAATAGTTCTGACCAAAGCTGGAGATATCTTGTGCATGAGCACAACAGAGCATGTTGCATAACAGTATGAATGGTGTCTTACAAAATAACTGAACCATCCGGTGCCAACTCTAGATCAAGGTCTATATAATATTTGGAGAAAGCTGTCCGTTAGCACTGCCGTGAATCCCAGTGACATTTACTCAAATACCCAGAGAAGTACACGCTTAGAAATCTGCCATCTTTGCATATTGCATGGGCTTTCAGTTCTGCTGCCAAGTTGTATTGGGCAGTTCACATAGGCAAAATATATTTTGTTATTTTATTTATATATTTTTAGAGTATTTGCAACGCCTCCGGGCAGTTATTTAGGGCGTGCAAGGCCAAGTGCTGTCTGCTTAAATGAGGAAATCCTGAAAGAAAGAAAAAACACACACTCAGATTTAAATAACATATTTCAAATCAGCAACAAAATCTGACAGGAACTGCCCCATAAATATTGTTTCTTATGCTCAAATAGCATTAAAAAAAAAAAAAAATAATATATATATATATATATATATATATACATATATATATATATATATATATATATATATATATATATATATATATATATATATATATATATATATATATATATATATATATTATTTATTTATTTATTTATTTTTGGGGGGCTGAACCAGTGAATCGATCTGGAGTATGTAAGTTTAGTGAGCTGGTGTGGAATTCATGTTTCTTTCCTACGCTCTGCTCCTAGACATCCTTTCTCTGAGTATGTAAGTTTAGTGAGCTGGTGTGGAATTCATTGAAAAGGGTGGTTTGCTTTATGTTAACAATAAATGCCTGTGCACAGCTATCCTCTGCAATTAAAACAGTCAGTTAATGTAGGGAGCTCCAAAAATTCACAGAAATATACAAAACTACATGCAGCTGCTGTAAACTACTAGTGAAAGATAAGATAACAATCTAGATTTGTAATATGTGAAATATAGTAGGGATGCACGATAAATATCGCCCGATAATTAATGTGCATCTCTTCAGTAAAGCCGGTTCTGTAATCAGCGGTAAATCTTTACACGTGCATGCTTTCACATGGAGCAGCATTCACTACACAGAGCCTTTGTTCACTGACAAGCTGTGCAAAACATGCACAAAATATGATGGTGGTTTTGCGCAGCTTGTCAGTGAACAACGGCTCTGTGTAGTAAATGCTGCTACATGTGAAAGCACGCATGTGTAGAGATTTACCGCTGATTACAGAACCGGCTTTACTGAAGAGATGCGCATTAATTATCAGCCGATATTTATCATGCATCCCTAAAATATAGGGATGTAACGATTCACTCAACTCACAATTTCGATTCGATTCAAGATTTTTTTTTTTTTTTTACAAAGTGAAATTTAAGACAAATTATAAATTAAATGTGTCCTTTTAATATTGCTTGGACAATTTTTTGGACAACTGGTTGCACGTTTCTTTGTGAAATTGAAATATAACACTATAATAATATACTAATATAGCACTTGCATATTGTTGCTCTTTTGTTGGTTTTGATTGCTTCTCTTGTCCGCATTTGTTAGTCGCTTTGGATAAAAGCGTCTGCTAAATGGCAAAATTTAAATGTACTGTAAATAACAAAACTAAATTGAAATTTTAAAACAAGTCCCAAACAAAATAAGGCTTTGTCTGTGCTCTTTCCATTTAAAATGAGAGGCAACCACTGCATTTTAATCATGATCCAAACAAAGATGCTGCATACATGCAACATGAGTAGTTTTTAATCTAAATTAAATTTTATAATTTTGAAATTTGAAGCAAAAACAATGTTCTGACTTCAGTTTTGTGAAACTATACATACAAATATCTGCATAAAACAATATACTATCCCAATGAAAACAAAACTCACCCTCACCCATCAACTTTAACATAAATAATACACATGCTTTCCACTGTAAACAAAGCAGCGCTGCACTTATGAACTTTAATATGCATTATACAGAGGCAAGATGAAAAGAAAAAAATACCATCTAAACTTTTCTAAAGACAGTAAGTTCCCCTCAGACATGCATTCATATAAACTCCTACCCCGATTTTAGCATCTCAACCAATTTGAATAGTCACATATTTGAATCGATTTTCAACCGGCTCGCGGTTAATCGTTACATCCATAGTGAAAAATGTGGTTTGAATCAGATTTGAATATGACAGTGGCTTCTTAGTTCCTCAATGTGAGTAGAACCTCATTGGTCACTGTCGATGACAATTTCAAATGTGTTGGACATGCTCAAACTTGCACACTGTAGCTTTACTGTGTGTATGCAAATGCATTTTTGGTTTAATCCGACTTATCTAGTTGCCTCGAGTCCTGTATTGTTATAGTGCAAATATTGAGAATTGGAACAAAGCTTTACTGTGTTATTGGTCAAGTTTATTTTTACTACCAGATCATCCAGCTCTTTGCAGCTATGATCAGGTAAAGTAGCTGCATCTTCCACCAAATCTGTGTCAGTAATAGATGAAAAGGCTTTGGCTGTATGGACCCCTTTTGTGCCCTTAGGGCCCCTGGAAGGAAGGCCTGGGAGCTCAGGGGGTGGGCTTAGTGAAGGTTTGCTACCACATTTGCATATTGTCTATTATTCTTGGTAGAAAGGGACTTTTCTGCTTTTGTATTTGGGTCAGTTTAATTGTACATTAAAGCCTCATTTAGGATGTTGAAATTTAGACCATTCCCAAAGCTGAACTGGGTGTAGTTCGTGTATTTTATGGCTTGAAAGTGTGTCAGGACATGCGATTAAGGGCTCTGACGTACAAAGTTAAAATTATGATAATTTTCTCAGCTAATTACATAATCTTTCTAAATCCAGCACATAGATTACATCAGTGGCAAAGTATCCTTAAGACAATTGCTCTGTTATATAGCTTCCCTTAGAAATTTTGACATGCATTTTTATATAAGTGTCTAGCCCTTTTTGCTATTCCATAACTCCTTTATCAGTTGTGTTTACTTACTTGCTGTTGCTCAATCCCTAACCTTTAGTATTAAACTTGTCCTGCACATTTGGGCTATGGACATGAATGATACCTCAAATTGTGTGGCTTGTTGAAGAGAGATGTGCTTTGACTTATGACTTTTGCCTGGTTGGTGAAACATGCAAAATAATCTTACATTTCAAAGAGGGCCTTGAGCCATATCTAGAGACAAGAATATCATAGAGATTTGTTTAGGCCTCCAAGATTTGGGAAAAAATCTAATTGCAATTTTCTTGGTGCGGTTTTGATGCCCAAAATTTGGCCCAAAATTTTGTGGTTATATATCTATAATATGTAGGGATGTAACGATTCACTCAACTCACGATTCGGTTCACAATTTATTTTTTTTTTTTACAAAATGAGATTTTCGACAAATTATTAATTAAATGTGTCCTTTTATATTTGCTTGGACAAAATGCTGCACATTTCTTCGTGAAATTGAAATATAACACTATAATAATATACTAATGTAGCACTTGCATATTGTTGCTCTTTTGTTGGTTTTGATTGCCTCTCTTGTCCTCATTTGTAAGTCACTTTGGATAAAATTGTCTGCTAAATGACAAAATTTTAATATAATGTAAATAACAAAACTACATTTAAATTTTAAAACAAGCCCCAAATCAAATAAATAAGTAACACAAATAAAATAAATCTCTTCATATAAACAAATAAGGCTTTGTCTGTGCTCTTTCCATTTAAAATGAGAGGCAACCACTGAATTTTAATCATGATCCAAACAAAAATGCTGCATACATGCAACATGAGCAGTTTTTAATTTACATTAAATTGTATAATTTCAAATTTTGAAGCAAAAACTGAATGGTTTGACTTCAATTTTGTGAAATCATACATAAAAAAGATCTGCATGAAATAGAAACAGCAGACGAGCTGAATGAGATGCAGATTCACTCTCTGCCAGTAGGTGGTGCTTAAAGCATTTCCTTTGTTTCCACTGTAAACAAAGCAGTGTTGCACTTATTAACTTTATACAGAGGCAAAATACCAAATAAACTTTTCTAAAGATAGTAAGTTCCCCTCAGACATACATTCATATAAACTCCTACCCCTAATTGAATCGCGATTTGTTTAGCACATCAAAATATATTAATCGTCACATATTTTAATCAATTTTCAACCAGCTCGTGGTTAATCGTTACATCCTCAATAATGTGACTGTATAATAATAATAATCAGTGTTGGGGTAACGCATTACAAGTAACGCGAGTTACGTAATCAGATTACTTTTTTTAAGTAATGCATTACTTTTTAATTTACAAGAGAATATCTGAGTTACTTTTTCAAATAAGTAACAAGTAACTTTTTTCCAATTTATTGATTGACAGCTCTCCTGTCCCCATGTTGAGAGAAATCAGAGGATACTACTGTAGTTCTAAAACAATAATTAATCTCACTCACTCACAAAAAAAAAAAAAAAAACACAGATTCAGTATTCATCAAAATGTATAAAAATAATGCAACTCAGAATATGACACAAACCTGCAATAATTAAATGTTAAACGGCACAAATATCCTTTATGTATTTAAACCCATTCTATTAACCAATGTCTTTGCTTCTGATCTTCAATGATCCAGTTCAACCATACTAATAAGCAAAAATTACTCTAGACAAACATTTTTCTTTTTTTATTGCTGAAGTGTGTTGAAATGTTTTCTTCTGCATTCTACTATACGGACATAAATTTACTTTCCCTTCAGCCTGAGGCTTATTCATTTCACTTTTGGTGTGAAAAGACTTTTATATTTGCCAAAAATATAACTCTTATTTTAAAAACAAACAAGCAAGCCCTGTCCAGATTTTTTAAAAATTACGCAAAAGTAACGTAACGCATTACTTTCCATAAAAAGTAACTAAGTAATGCAATGAGTTCCTTTTTTAATGGAGTAACACAATACTGTAACTTTCCCCAACACTGATAATAATAATAATACTAATAATATTTCAATGTAAAATATAGAAATTGTATTTAAAATATCATAAATTAATCATAACAAAAATACAGTAAAGTTTGTTTTATAATACCATACTTTTTTTTTTACAGTACAACTTTAAAATTACAATTCTAATATTTATGACTGCCTTAATTTCTTAATCTTCCAACTTTAAAACCATTAAGCTTTTATTTTGGTTGAATTCCACAGAGAGCATTTGATATTGCTCTTTTACTGAGAACAGGCACTTTATAAGAGCATCTCATTCCAAGATTGGTAAGATTGTTGGTGCATGTTGCATTCTCTAATACATGTTATAAGCAGCCCAAAAACCACATGCGGTGATGAGTTATTGCGAACTGAGCCATTCTGAGATACTGAAAACACTGGATCTTGAATGGATAAATGAACACAGTGCCCCGCTTCACTCTAAAACATGAAGCAAATGTATTTATTCAGTTAAATTTCAACCTTTGTGATTTGATAATTGTACTAAGCTTATTTTGAATGCTCTTGAATACTCTAGCAACTCCCATGGCGACTTTTGTAAAGGCAAGGCCCACTCATATTTTCCATAGAAAATTTGAAACTTTAGTTGTCCTTCTTTCATGCGACCTCCTTGAGGATGTATTGCTCTATTAGGAGTGGCATGGCTGTCACCTGGTGCAGTTAATTGGGTTACGCTAATAAAATTCCTCCCTTTGTGCTGCACTGCAGTCCCATCCACTGCTCTCACACTGTGCTGCAAGCTGGCTGCTTCAAAACCACAAGAGACACAGTGAGAGCTTTGGATTGACCTAGCAACAGTGTGCTTCATGAATCTGAAGAGTATATTGAAAAGTATTGCAGTTGTTCATAGATAGTAAATGCATGTTTGTGCAAGAGTGAGTTGGGCTTTTTTTGTTGTTGATTTCTGTTGCACGCTATTGACGTGCTGAAATGGTGCCTACCCGCCTATTATGCTTAGTAGCTTTCAATGGACATTCAACCGCCATGCGGCTTACGCAGGACACAATTTACATTTTGAATGGCAGTACTGTACAGAGGGTTAGAATGGGACTAAGCTGAGAGAGCGACCAATTGTTTGTGTGGTCAGGTTGGGATTAAATATTTGAATAATAGTTTGTTGAAGTCTGGTACCCAAATTCTTGCTGTTGGAGCGAGCAGTGACATGAAAGGTCACAGAGGGCTGGGCTCAATGGACCTCGGGTTGACGAACTGCTCATGGGAACCCCGGCTGTGGTCACTAAGGCTGTAACTGGAGAAAAGAAAGAAGGGATTTTGGGTGCTTAGGGCATCCTGCTTTTCACACGAGTTCAAGATCCCAACAGCCTTTTTAATAGGCCATTCACAAGAGTGAAGGACCAGGAGACCTTAACGCAAATGGTTATTAATGGATTTTAGTGGGTGTTTGAGTTCACTGATGCAGAACCGATTCTTACTACTTTTTGCTGGTGTCAGCTTTTGATCAGTGTAAAAGGAATCCAAAGGGTTCATAGAAAAACAAGACACCCCGGAAAAACCTGCACAAACACCCACAATGTCGTGTTTGAGCTACATGGACTAGCTAAATGACGTTATTTTAACAGATAACCATTATTATTCCATATTGATAAGATAATTTATTCTACCAAATCAAATAAACATTTTTTTTGACCATGAAAAATAAAACAAATATTCAACCATGTTTCTTTTCTTTGGCAAGAAAAAGACTAATTGTTTGAGACCACCATCAAAAAAAAAAAAATGGTGTATTACAACAAACAACATTATTATATAAAATGTTTGTGTTTTTTTTATCAAATTAAAATATTTTCTACATAACAAAAATGTTAAAACAAAAATTAGAAATTAGAAATTTAAAAAAAGATTTTTTAAAACCTTGTGATATGACATGCAGGCAAAATCAAAGGGTCATCACAGGCCAACTTTTGTGTACCTCGTGTTTAAGCATCTGCTTAAATGTGGGGGAGCCTCTTAAGAAACTCAAAGAGAGCTAATCATTCAGATTCATAGACACAGTATCACATGTTTCTCAGGCTCCTTTGCTCTCATCATAATGCCCCAAAACTTTGGCCTTTGATCCCAGGTAATGTGTGTGTAATTTCTCATGGCTTGTAAACTGGGTGCAAGAGCCTTGAAGGTCCATTCACATAGTCAATAACCATTTACCTAAACTTTATTTAACCTTGTGAGTCGTGACATGATGTGAATACTCTTTCAAAGACCGATTTGAACGCAGGATCTGCTGCCTCTCTTCCTCTCTTTTCCACTAACTTTCACCACATGACAAATGACAGGCCTTGATTCATCTGTGCTCTTCTGTTGCACGGGATAACCGTAATTCAAAAAGAATCATTTATCAACCTGATTTGAATACTCTGCTGGATGCAGGCCTTTTAAAGCATTTGTCTAATTTCTGCTCCTTTTCTCTAAACTCTTTGATAACGTGTTGCACCTGTTTGAACACATTACATCTCCCTGCGCGCTTGATTAATGGATCAGACCTCAAAGCAGACAGAACCTGCAGTCTAAATACTTCACGGACAGCACTGGAAACCCACAGGGGCCTTGCCATGTAAATGAACCCAGCAATTATTGCAATCAGGCTGCTTTGCTAATTAATGCATCTGTCAATTGATTGATGGATTTTAATTTTGCATTAATATCAGATTTATTTTTAATGCAATAATTCACCCAGGCATTATAATTGTTATTTAAATGTCTTTCCCTTGTACCTAATCTCTTTTCAAACCTATATGTGGGGATGTGCTATATATTGTTATCAGTAGTGATCAACTTATATATCGCCAATACGATATATCAGCCGATATTTGGCATTTTTTAAATATCGGCATCGGCTGATAAGTTTTTGTGTTTGGCCGATGTGTTCGAGGCAGGACTTTTATTTTGACGCACTGAGAACGGCAGCGCCAGAGCACACAGTGCTCAGATTCTCCCTCTTGTTCGCTGTCGTCATTAAGGTCTGCCTAATACAGATAGAAGTCTGTCTAATAATCAGATAGAACTGTTGAACAAATGAATTAAAGGGTATACAAAAAGTATTATAACGATTGCTTTTATATCATTAGTAACAGAAAAGCAAACATAATAATTTCTCGTTTGCTGTCAGCATTCAGTAAATACGCATATCATTTAAACAAACCTTTAAATGACTAATGAAAATTTAATTTCACAAACCTTGCAGACTTAGTCAAATCCAGTTGTGAGATCTTGTGAAGTGTGCATTTGTATATTGCCTGATCGTGGGTGCTTTGTGTGGGAGTCGATCCATACGAATTAAATTCGGACAGGAGGAGAGGTCAGCTTCACTGGAGACACACTTTAAACTCGTGATTTCAAACTATGCTGATTTATGCATTTGCTCACTGTCATATTCATGTCATTTTTACTGCATGCTGCATGTATAATTAGTGTTACCTTGGCGTTGAAAAAATATGATTCCCAATGCACAGATTGCACACAAACTTCCCAACTTACAGAGTGCCCTGTTGGTTACAGTGTTTACTTTCTTTTCGTCTATATGTTTTAATCGTAAACATATATTTAATAAATAGCATCAGGAAGCTGTCATCTTGAGTACAAGTATGTTTACTTTACACATTTATTTTTAATATAATTCATTTAAAATAAATAAAAATTATACTATATATATATACAAACTTTAATATAATAATATATATATAAATATATATATATATATATATATATATATATATATATAAAGATATTGGCATCGGCTGTCAAAAAACCAATATCGGTCAACCACTAGTTATCGGTGATATTTTAGTATTATTTTCAATATTTATATTCAATATTTCAGTTATATTTAATATATCAATATTTTCAATTTAGTTTTCATTTTAGTAATTTTATGTGCTTTGCCATTTTTTTTTTTTAATATTTATATTTTAATTTATTTCAGTTTTAGTAATTTTAGTACTTAAATTAATTTGTTGCCAAGGCCAAGTATTTCTAATATTTTGATCAGTTTTAAGGTTTTCGTCTAATATTTATATTTAATTTTATTGTTGCTTCTTTTACTATTTCACATTTTTTTTATATTTTACCATTCATTTTTAAATAATTTAGGCAAAATACTAAAAAAAGTTGAATTTCTTTAGTGATTATTGGCTTTTATAGCTGCCATTATAATTCTGAAGAATGTTCATACAGTTCTTTTTCATACAACATTTTTCCATGACCAGGTTCACCATAAAAGCATGATATCAAATAGTAAATAATGACCAAAAATCTTGATTCTTAAAAAAAAAAAATGCAAAAAATCAAGAGCATTAATTTTTTTGAAAAGACAAATAGAATATACAATGACGGAGTTGTCATTTTTGGCAGAACTATTCCTGTAAACATCTGATTTATAACCTAATTGACAGATGCAGGTGACAAGGGAAAGGTTAATGTGGCCTTTTATGCTTTGAGGGGCTGAGTCGGTTTGTCTGCGTTTCCTCAGGCGCTAAATGCTTTTGGAAGGAACCATTTCCCTCTTTTGCCAAACACACCAGCAGCTAATTTCAATTTGAGCTGAATGAATGAAAATCCAATTGTCAGTCTGTCTGGCCGCCTAGGACTGGCAGCACAGCACATGCCCACCGTCTGCATTCATCCCGGCATCTGAGAAACCTCGGCAGAGCTCAAGATCTGCCTCATATCCAGTTAAACTCCCACACTGGTCTCTTGGTGCAGACAGAAGCGAGAAATAGAAGTGATGTCGCTCATTTATTCTCCATCGCTCATCTCCTCGGGCACCCTGTTCTCTCCTCCTAGAAGAGCTTAAAAAGAGGTGTGGAAGTGGGTTAGTTGTGGGAGGGGTATTGAGTGCGGCGTGATTCAGAAAGCCTCCACAATGATGACTGCACAATAGCGCTAAAGCAAGGGGAAAGAGCGACGTTTTGAATGATTTACTAGCTTGGCTTCACTGAGCCATTCCTGGAGGAGAGGAGGAATGGATGGAAAGACGCAGGAGAGTGGCGCAGCATGAATGACTGCACAATTGGGGCGTTAAAGATGTGTAGTGGGAGGTACAGTGTTGGAGAAAATCAGTTTCCATCTCTGATACAGAAGCACCAGTCTTCTCATTTATTATCATTGCCATCAAGATGTCATACATTTGTGCCAGTGTTAATTTTGACTGACATTTTTGATTTAGTCTTAGTCTTTATCTTGAGACGAAATTGCTTAATCGTCTTAGTCACATTTTAGTCATTTGAGTCTTTCATAGTTTTAGTTGATGAAAAATTATTGCATTTTTGTTACTTTTGGTCAATATTTTTAGTCAAGTTGCAGTTACCAACATTTATTTTGGTAGCTATTTTATATGTAGTCTTCAAACAAAAATAGTCATGAATTCTTCTCTCTTTAGACCAAATCAATTAAGCTTATGAGAAATTTGAATCAAGGATTTAATTTGGGAAAAATTTGAATAAATGATGACAATTTTCATTTTTGGGTGAACTATCCCTTTAACAGTAGTGAAAAGGTAGCAACTTTTAAAAATTATAGTTGTTCATATAAAATATATTTAATTTTTTAAAAACAAGCAGAAAAAGACAATATGACAAATACGAAAGAGATACAAATTAAACTCATTTTTCAGATACAGTAGGTTTACTTAAAATAGTTAACATCTTTTGTTGGTTAACATTAATGACACGGATAGGTACTTAATTAGGAATGTTGTTCCTTTAAGACGGAAGGCATGCATGTAATACACACATTGTTTTCACCCACCTGTTCACGTTCACTAAATCCATAACTGTATTTATGTGAGATACTCTACACGATAGACATTTGGACTGCTGTGTGTGTATTTGAGCACTGAGAACTGATCACGCTCTCGGCAAATGTTCAGTTAATCTTTTTAACCTTTCCCCTCCAGCATTAAAAAAAAAAAAAAGTTTCTAGCCACCGCCAGCATTTTTCATTATTTTCACTAAAATGTCATGGCCTCCAGTTATTGTTCTCTAAATATTTGATCATGCAACACATCAAAATAAAGAACAGAGCCTCTACTTTTAAAGGTGACATATTATGCCCCTTTTTACAACATGTAAAATAAGTCTCTGATGTCCCCAGAGTGTGTATATGAAGTTTTAGCTCAAAATACCCCACAGATTATAGCTTTTATAGTCACTTTTAGAGTATGAGGCAAAACGTGCCGTCTTTGTGTTTGTCCCTTTAAATGCAAATGAGCTGGTGCTCCCGCCTCCCTTTTCAGAAGAGGGCGGAGCTTCAAGAGCATATTCACCGACATACCGGCAACAACAAAACAGGACAATCTCATGCAACCTGATTGTATTGTGCATAGTAAATGTGCGTTTATGAATTACACAGATGGGGAGCATGGCGGGATAAAAATAACGGTATAGCTGGTCTTACTGTGTTTTTGCATGTTATATCACTTTATGCGCTCAACAAATTCAAGCGGTCGACTTCACATGGCTTTCATATGCAATTTTTAACTACCACATTCCTATTTACGATTGTTCTGGTAGCATGTAAAGGCAGCATCAGTGAAAACAGGCAGAGACAATGGTTGCTTTAGCAATATTAGTCTTAAAGAGAGCCAAGAAGCTCTTTTGGAAAACGAAGTATGACGCACTATGCTTGCTTTGTCTGGAGCTGGCATTTGCACACAAAGTGTTGGTATCAATCCCTCTTTCAGAAGCAATCTTCAGAAGCAGTGGGTGGGACTTTTCCCTAGGACGAAGTCATCATTGGGAGAAATCTGGAACTGCTCGTTTGGAGAGACGGGTTATGATTTGTAAAAAAAATTAGTGGGTGAACTTTTACCATTATAGGCTGGTTGTTTTCAACTATGTTCAAACACCTTATAAAAGTGTTTTTTGCCTAATAGGTCACCTTTAAACAAAAAAATATCAGGTTTATTCTGGCTTCAAGCATTCTTTTTTTATCGACACTTGAATGTAGGTAAGTTTTATAAAAAAGCAACATTTTGAGAAAAAAGCAGAGAAGATTTTTTTTTTTTGTCAAATACTACATCTTGATCATATTCTGTAGGATGATCAAAGCAAAGATTCAGTAGATCGCTTGCATCAACACCCCCAGAGCTTGCACAGTCCTTTTCCACTTCCTGGATTGACATTTCTCTCCTTAACATTAGGCAGTTTTCATTTATATGCTGTTTATGAATACATACAAGATCACTTGTTTCTCTGTCTTCCTCACCTGTGTTTTTGATCGGCACGTTCTAGAATCATTCAGGAGATGCGTAATAGCGACCCCTAACGTATAACAGTGAGAACGCGGAAGCCCAGAAAATTCTGTGTTTGGCAGGGAAAGAGTTAATATGTATTATAGATTTTTGTTTCATTATGCACTACAAATCACTACCACTTGAGCTTCTAGGCAAATTCAGTTCAACGTGGATGACTTTGGTTTCATCTGAATATGCCTACTTCCCTACTACATATTTGGCAAAAAAAAAAAAAAAAAAACTGTATGTGAAAAGAGTAGTCCAAATGTCCCAATTCATAGTATTCATAAAACTACGCTTTACAATCCCATGATGCCATGAGAGAGCATTTGTGAATGGCAAGCCAAGTGACACAAATGACTCTGTAGGTAGAAATCGACGAATGTAGTACATCCCAAATTAAACCCCCCTAAATTTGTGTTGTTGTTTTTTTTTTCTCAATTCCATTTTTAAAGGTTAAATTTAAGTAATGAAAAGGCATGTCTAAATAATTAAAATCATGAAACGTATATAATTTAACAACAATTTATTACACTGTCAGGGTCCTATGAAATGTTTTATTTTTTTTTCTGTTTTCCGTTTGAGTTTTTCTAAATTTCAATGGTTCAATTCAGTTTTAATTATCAAAAAGCTTGTGTTATCAGTTGAATTCATAAAGCCTGTGCAGTTTAATAATTTACCAAATTAAACTTTTTCTGTGATTGTATGGTCAATAGTTTTGTATCAGATGAAATGCGCTCAGAGCAGCTCTGGATATGAAGTCCATGTCCTCATATAGTGAGCCGGCAGATGCTGAAAACACAAAGAGATGCAGAACAGTCAGATTACTTATTTAAATAGCAGTCTTTTTGTGCTTTAATACTCAGACATTAGTTCATGTTGTAATCTGCCTTACTTTAGATTTTTTTTTTAATTCTCACATTAGGTTCATCATCAAACATAGTACCTACAGTACTCAGACAGTATGTGATACTGTATGAATAGTGGGGAGCAGCTGTTTCGCCCACTGTAATAGCTCAACACTAAAACCATCTTCTGCCGACTCTAATAACTCAACACTAAATCGTGTGCATCACCTGATTAACCACATAATTTTTTTTTCTTTGGGTCTCACATACACACACAAACACTACATCTTCTTTTTGCTTGTTCACTCCCCTTCCCCCTCTCTTCCTTCTCTCTTTCCTCACATATACACACACATATAAAACACAAACTTGTGACCACCTCATTCACTCACTCTCAGACAATGAAAAACTGTCCCAACCCCATTATTCAATTTTCAAAACAAAAACTTTTTACCAAAATTTTGTGTGGACAAAATAATCCAATCATTTATAAAATTATACAAAATATTCCAATCATTTATAAAATTATTGACATCAAGGTACACGAATGAACTGTACTTCTGTTGAGATTCGCTACTAACATAAATGTTTTGTGAAACATTGGAATTTTTTTGGAAAGAATTTAATGGATGCAAATCTCATTCGTCATCCCCTTTTAAAAGTTTTTTTTTTTTTTTTTTTTGCAGTTAACTTGTCGTTAATTCACAACAAGCTAGATTGTGCCTATGTTTATTAAACGTTAACCAGTAACAAATGGTTTTCTCATATAACAATCTTCAATATGTTGTACTTTTTTAAAAGATATTTAAAATGACTATCCAAAAATTTTGAGTTGTCAAAATATTCGAGTTTCATCTGTAAAATGATTGACAACATGTTACACACCAGCATGACGCATTGAACGAGTTGTAGTTCTATTCCTTACAGGCACATCTGTATTTATGCCAGATTAAATATGCATTCTATTGAATGACTAGAGAAAATAAAAATTAAATAAACACTGGTGAAGGGTCATTTGAAGCTTGGAGTGCCGGGTGGGCTCTGTATCAGTGAGAGGCTGGTACGGAATCTCATGAAAGGGTGTAACAAACGGGTGCAGGGTAATGCCTGCAGCACTTAAGAAACGTGGCCCCAAATGAGAGCCACATGACCAGGTTCTGCATTCACAGGGCCTTCTGTCATTCTTTGCGCCACACACACACATTCTTGGGTCCTAATATCTGTACTTGACCCGAAACACTTCTTACCCAAAGCCGACGTGCATTTATTAAATGAATAAAAAACCCGACCGGAGACCGAACCGATGAAATTAGACCCGAGTCGACCTGACCTGAAGGCATTTAATTTACAACCCGACTGGACCTGAACGTAAAGGGCATTAACGTGTGCACCGCCTGCAGTCCTGCAGTCACTCAGGAAAAATCCTTTCCTGCTGACGGATTTGGCTGCTTCTCCGTTACTTTGATTTATTTACAATTTATTTATTAATTTTATAACTCGGCCTATTTACTGTTACAATTTTAACACCTCTTTGGGTGGAGTTTCATCTACAGCTCATCTCAATATTGATGATTTACATTAAAATCTTTCCACATTTTCCGTGAACAAAAATCTCATTCTTCATCCCTTTCAAAAACTGTTTATTTGTGGTGACCCATACTCAGAATTTGGCTCTGCATTTAACCCATCCAATATTCACACCCACAGCAGTGAACACACACACACCCGGAGCAGTGGGCAGCCATTTATGCTGCGGTGCCCAGGGAGCAGTTAGGGGTTCGGTGCCTTGCTATAGGACACCTCAGTCATGGTATTGACGGCCCGAGACTCGAACCCTCAACCTTAGGGTTATGAGTCAAACTCTCTAACCACTAGGCCACGACTTCCCCAAATTTGTGAGAAACCTTCCGTCATTTGCACAAACATTTGCCACTAGCAAGAAAGACTGTGCAAAGTTTTATAAGTTGCTCATATAAAAATCTTCAGTATCTTCAATGTGTATATGACAGAACATTTAAAATATTGGTCTGCCAATTTTCAGTGGACAAAATAACAGTAATATGATTTGATTAATTTTTAGAGAAATAAATATGCACTATTATTGGCACTGGCTTTTATTTATGCAATTTATTAATAGTAGCACAATTATAGTTAATTTCTGTCCTTTTTTATTATTAATTTAAAAGCATACCAACCATAACAAGGGATACTATATCAGGTGCTGCTTCCAATATCTGTAGAACTTGACACCACCCTCATTTGTTTATCTGTCATCTGACCTGAAATGCCCTCACCACAGAGCTGTAGTGCATGCTGGTCTCTCAGGCCATGTGCTTTGCTGTATTGATCCTTCATAATGCAACAGTATTAGCTGAATATCTACAGTCTCAATGATCGGTGTCAGAACTGTAGTATTCCTAGTGGTCTTAAAATGCTGCTTCCATAGGTAGGTCACAATGTTCTGGAACGTAGCACAAGACTGTCCATCCAGACAGTTTATGGAAAATAACAAGGCACATTAACATTAGTCATCAACCGATATATCGCCAAGGCCGATATTTGTCATTTTTCAAATATTGGCAAAAAGTATTATAACGATTGCATTTATATTATTAGAAAGGCAAACATTGTAATGCATTCTCGTTTGCCGTCAGCATTAAACAAATACGTATTTATATCATTAAACAAATTTTTGAATGACTAATGAACATTTATTTTCACAAACCAAACTTAGTCGAATCCAGCTGTGAGATCTTGTTAAGTGTGCATTTTTATCCATCATAATCGCGTGTTCTCTGTGTGACGGTCGGTGCGAGTGAATTGAATGCTTTAAACTTTAAACTAGTGATTTCAAATTATGCTGCGCTTTATGCACTTGCCCACTGTCATATTCATGTTGGTTTCTCTGTGTGCTGTATGTAAAATGAGTGTTACCCAGGCTTTATTTGAAAATTATGATTCCCGATGCACACAAACTTCCCAGAATACTGAGTGTCCTGTTGGTTACAGTGTTTACTTCCTTTTTAATTATATTTTTATTAAATATTTATTTATTTGTGAAAAATACTTCTCTAAAGTATAAGTATGTTTATCTTACACACTTAGTTTTTAATCCATTGTCAAATGATTTCAAATTTCCTACCTATTAAAATGAATAAAATAAAAAAATATCGGCTTTTTATCGGCTATCGGCCCCCCTGTTTTCCAAGATATCGGCATCGGTCCAAAAGTGTTGTGCTCTTTACTCAAGCTGCACTTTTATGAAAGTTTTGTTAGTCTATCTTAACAAGCTTAGCGACCTAACTCTTGTGTTTTAGTTTTATTTCAAGATTCCAAGTTTTCACAGAGTTAGAGGCCTGTAAAGTTGAAATATTGTGTTCAAGAGGGCTGGCTCTAAAAAGCAGGCATTTACTTGCGCAGTAAAAACAGAACGGCAGTACCATGCCAAGTTCGATTGTTAAGACCTTCTGCGTGTTTTTTAATCATGCCCCCTTTTTTTACTGTTTGCCATTCTGCTCTGGAGAGAATGGGCTGAATTCCTGTCTCCCCATAAATGCTGTTCTCCCCATTCACCCTTACCAAGATTTCGCTGGCAGGGGATGTCCTGTGGAGAGCACAGGGGAAAAGATCTTAATAATTCAGTAGCATTTCTTCCTAACTTGAAATCGGCATGCAAGGGCAGAGGAGTTATGGTAAGCTGTTATGAATTTAGCCATGGCGGTTCATGCATGCCTTTGATCTTGAAATCCTGCTGTGAACCCTGACAGTTTCCTTGAGTGACCACAGTGCAACACTTTATGGTGCCCACTTTATGGACTGATGCCACGTGACTAGGGTTGGGAATTCAGAACTGGTTCTTGTTCATTCATATACTGGAATCCAATGGTTTCATTGAGGTTCCACGAAGATAATAGATCTTTCTTCTGAGTTGCACACAAATGCCTTTCTGCTTCTACACAATACTCAAACATACAGTACAAAAGATTCCTCGTAAAAAAATCATTACAATAGTTATGTAGGACAGAGTGAAGACATGCCTGTGACCTGTTTTACCTCTGTCTCACTGCAGGTTTACAAAGGGCTGGACATCATCACCAATAAGGTTACAGAGGAGGAGCAAGCCCAGTGTCGCCATCACATGATCAGCTTTGTGGATCCATTGGTTAGCGGATACACAGTGGTGGACTTCAGGAACAAGGCTCTGTCTCTAATATCCTTTCTGATCTGTCCGACCCTTCATAGTGAAATTCCAGAATCTTCCAGTAATTATAACTATAAAGTTTTAAAATTTGTTCCTATTCTATGTGAAACTACAGGTGCATCTCAATAAATTGGACTGTTGTGGAAAAGTTAGTTTATTTCAGTAATTCAACTCAAATTGTGAAACTTGTGTATTAAATAAATTCAGTGCACACAGACTGAAGTAGTTTAAGTCTTTGGTTCTTTAAATTGTGATGATTTTGGCTCACATTTAACAAAAAACCCACCAATTCAATATTTTAACAAATTAGAATACTTCATAAAACATTTTTAGTGAATTGTAGGCCTTCTGGAAAGTATGTTCATTTAATGTACATACTCAATACTTGCTAGGGGCTCCATTTGATTTAATTACTGCCTCAATTCAGCGTGTCATGGAGGTGATCAGTTTGTGGCACTGCTGAGGTGGTATGGAAGCCCAGGTTTCTTTGAAAGTGGCCTTCAGCTCATCTGCATTTTTTGGTCTCTTGTTTCTCATCTTCCTCTTGACAATACCCCATAGATTCTCTATGGGGTTCAGGTCTTGTGAGTTTGCTGGCCAGTCAAGCACACCAACACCATTGTCATTTAACCAACTTTTGGTGCTTTTGGCAGTTTGGGCAGGTGCCAAATCCTGCTGGAAAATGAAATCAGCATCTTCAAAAAGCTGGTCAGCAGAAGGAAGCATGAAGTGCTCCAAAATTTCTTGGTAAACAGGTGCAGTGACTTTGGTTTTCAAAAAACACAATGGACCAACACCACCAGATGACATTGCACTCCAAATCATCACAGACTGTGGAAACTGGACTTCAAGCAACTTGTGCTATAAGCTTCTCCACCCTTCCTCCAGACTCTAGGACCTTGGTTCCCAAATGAAATACAAAACTTGCTCTCATGCGAAAAGAGGACTTCGGACCACTGGGCAACAGTCTAGTTCACATTCTCTTTAGCCCAGGTAAGACGGTTCTGACATTGTCTGTGGTTCAGTAGTGGCTTAACAAGAGGAATATGACAACTGTAGCCAAATTCCTTGACACGTCTTTGTGTGGTGGCTCTTAATGCCTTGACCCCAGCCTCAGTCCATTCCTTGTGAAGTTCACTCAAATTCTTGAATCGATTTTGCTTGACAGTCCTCATAAGGCTGCGGTTCTCTCGGTTGGTTGTGCATCTTCTTCTTCCACACTTTTTCCTTCCACTCAACTTTCTGTTAACATGCTTGGATACAGCACTCTGTGAACAGCCAGCTTCTTTGGCAATGAATGTTTGTGGCTTACCCTCCTTGTGAAGGGTGTCAATGATTGTCTTCTGGACAACTGTCAGATCAGCAGTCTTCCCCATGATTGTGTAGCCTGGTGAACCAAACTGAGAGACCATTTTGAAGGTTCGGGAAACCTTTGCAGGTGTTTTGAGTTGATTAGTTGATTGGCATGTCAACATATTATGATTTTTTTGAGATTGTGAATTGGTGGGTTTTTGTTAAATGTGAGCCAAAATCATCACAATTAAAAGAACCAAAGACTTAAACTACTTCAGTCTGTGTGCATTGAATTTATTTACTACACAAGTTTCACAATTTGAGTTGAATTACTAAAATAAATGAACTTTTCCACGACCTTCTAATTTATTGAGATGCACCTGTAAGTCAACATCACAGCTGTAACAACGATATGGAGGAACTATGTCATTGGACTCTCTTTCAGAGCATATTTTTCCAGCTGAGGAACAATAAAAGCATTGACAGCCAATCAGAATCCACATGACATTAAAAAGCTCAAGCATTTAAAGCGGCAATTGCGCACTTAGAATGTTATCATGCATTGGTGTTAACATTAAGTAGTTATTTTTATAGTTATTTTTCTCTGTGTGAATGGGTCTGACTATTTAGCGATCTGAATCATAGCCAGGGAAGCATTCAGAGCTGTTACTGAGTTTACAGTCGACTGCTTTACTGAACAGGGAGTAATTTTTAGAATTGTCCTGTAATTTAATGAGCCAATTTCTCAACAGTCTCCCCCATAGCCTGGAACCCTTTGACTAGTTAAATTTTGCTCCACTCCAAAATTAAAATTTTGTCAATAATCACTTACCACCATGTCAGTATACGGTGATATGGAGAGACACAGAGGAGACTGTTGACAAAGGAATTGTTGAATGAAGTTGTTATTTGTTTTCTTGGCTTACAAAAAGTATTCTCGTCACTTCATAACTTTACAGTTTAACCACTGATGGCAGATGGACTATTTTGACGATGTCTTTCATACTTTTCTGGACCTTAATAGTGTAACTTGATTGGCAGTCTATGGGACAGTCACAATCCTCCAGGTTTTCATCCAAAATATCTTATATTGTGTTCCGAAGACGAACAAAGTTTTACGGGTTTGGAATGACATGAGGGTAAGTGATTTAATGACAAAATTTTCATTTTGGGGTGGAGTATCCCTTTAACTTGGTGACTAGTTGGCCATTTTGCCCAGTCCATACTCGCCATAATTAATGGTTGCAGAGATTCATTTAGTTGACACATTCAGT
Organism: Cyprinus carpio; assembly: GCF_018340385.1. Taxonomy (NCBI): domain Eukaryota; kingdom Metazoa; phylum Chordata; class Actinopteri; order Cypriniformes; family Cyprinidae; genus Cyprinus; species Cyprinus carpio. The sequence continues at coordinate 17,517,884 of NC_056590.1, read as the reverse complement.
TGACAGCCCCTTCTAAATATAAGTGCTTTTTATTTTGTCTCTGCAGATGAAATTAATGGGCCATTACTCAGCCTTTTAAGATATCATCTGCAAACATCTTAATGATCATTCTGAGTAATTGTTCTTTTAAAATGTCATCGCCTCCCTGACATCAGTGACACTGCTTTTGTGAGATTGTGCCTTGTTTGAATCCGAATCCCAATCTTTTAATTTCTCATCTTTTGTGGAATGTGGCATTTCCCAGCGAGCCACATGAATGGCTGTGGCATTTTATGATTAGGCACTGGGCTGTCCTCCTTCGGCATGCTCTTTCAGTACATGCAAGGGCATAACTGGAAATGCGTGTACCGGAGACAGAGAGTGAGGTGTGTTGCTGTCCTCGTTTTCCCCGCCTGCCTGCTGCAGATGTTGAGATAAGGAGGATATTAATAGCTGAGGGAGATGCTGTGAGGAGGTGTGTCGGCTCTCGCAGTGTCTGGAAGAGCACTGCCGCAGACACCTCAGAAGCTTGCGTGCAAGAAATGAGGAGTGGCGGTTGATGAGCTCCCTAGTCTCACTCCCACACTAAAGAGCATTGATAACCACTATAAAGCATGCAGAAATGGGGCTGCATTTAAAATTAATAATCACTATTAGGATATCAAGAGAAATAAGAGTTGTCAATCTTCTGTCATAGCCATATAGAAATGCTTAAGCACTCTTTATTGGTTTCTTGCAATCTCGTCTCCACCCCTTTCCTCAATGCAATGGCTGCCTCTCACTCCCTGCTCTTCTCTCCTCCTTTCTTTTGTTTTCTCCACCTCCCTCCCCAGGGATCACAGAGTGATGCGGGTGGGGTGGACCGTGTGCATCCAGACTGCTTTGATTTTGATGCACGTGACCTGGAAGTGTGTGTTTGTCCGTCTCAATTGAGGAGGAGTGCTGATGTACCTTCTCGTATTGAAGCAATTATCGAATTGCTCCACGGAGGCAGCCTTTGATGCCGTTTATCTTTAGCAGAATCCCAGCGGTCATGTTGAACCGGCTGCCCTCTCACGGCACCAGGTCCGGACATTACATGCCTTATTGCTATAGCAGCTATAGAGCTCGGAATATGATATTGCATTTCAGTAGAACACTGTAGCATTGGTGTGTTCTGCAGTCTTACCCAATGTGGTTGCACATGTATGATCATTGTGCATAATTTATGTATTGCTTGTAACTATGCCGTCATTTATTTGAAAAGTTCATTCCTTGTCTGGGAGTTTGACTTCCTTAATTTCATACATCGAGGACATGCATCGTCAGAAAAAGCTGCCCATCATAGTTGGAGGCACGAATTACTACATTGAGTCTATTTTATGGAAAGTGCTCATCGACACTGGGGTAAATGTGAATTTTAATGTTTTATGAGTATAAACAATCGATCTGTTCCAATATCTAGAGAGCTGCCTACATGGGTAGTATTTTGAAGTCACGATGTAACAAAAGTAGCGACAAAACTTTTCTTCTGATTGGAGAAGTTCAACATACATGACCAGAGAGAAGTCTTTCGTTTAACCAGAAGACCAAGCTATGATGTGTTTTGATTAGAAAATGACATTTATCATTTGAATCATTCGCAATAAGATCAATAACATTCATTTAGAAAATAGAAATTATAGAATTTCCATTTCATGCCTACTTTAAAGTACCATATTCGTGCCTTTATCAGGAGGTTTGTTCCATAAGGAACAAGATACCCCAAGAGAGAAGACAATCCCAGAATGCAGTTTTATTAATTTAAGTTTTGTGAGTGCTCTTTATTAAAATATAATGCTGTTAGCTTACCAACATGCTAATGGCAAACTGTTGAAACCAATTGTGAGTCTCACTATTTGTGTGTCACAGAGTTGCTGCCTATGTCGAGGGTTCTTAATCAGTCTCTTATGACGTTCTGTGATGTTTTGGATGCTGCTTTAAAAGGCAGCATGCAACGTGGAAGCTCTCTACATTTTGAAACCGAGCTATAAGTAATATTAAAAGGCTTTCTGTGCATCTGTTGGCAGATATGTTCAAATGAGTCATCCTCTGTCTGACCTATAGCAGGGGAGTGACGCAGTGTCAGAAAAGGTTGGAACTTGTGAATCAAGGGTGGAGCTTGAGAAACTGGGAGGTCCTGAGCTTCTCAGACAGTTGAATCCTGATCCTGACATGGCAGCCATATTGCACCCTCATGATGCACGCAAGATCGCAAGGTAATTACTTCAGTGATAGCATAAAACATAAATACAAGTCACAGAAAAGACTACTGTGTATTACCACCGAGTGATTATCTACCTCTGCCACAGATCAGCATGGTATAATTTAAAAGTATTTGTAATAAATTTGTAAGAATTCTATGGCTCTGAATGGGTACTTACACACTATACAAAATAGTCCATTGTTAGAAAATAATGCTGCAATAAACTCAGGGTTGAAGTTCATTAAAAGTTTTGGACCAGCAGGTCTGGCTCTTGGGATTAAGTCTGCATTTTGGATCTTGTTCTTAGTGAGCCTGGCAGTGGTCTTGGTCATGGAACATCTACAAACCAGATTCCAAAAAAGTTGGGACACTGTACAAATTGTGAGTAAAAAAGGAATGGAATAATTTACAAATCTCATAGACTTATATTTTATTTACAATAGAATATAGATAACATATCAAATGTTGAAAGTGAGACATTTTGAAATGTCATGCCAAATATTGGCTAATTTTGGATTTCATGAGAGCTACACATTCCAAAAAAGTTGGGACAGGTACCAATAAGAGGCCGGAAAAGTTAAATGTACATATAAGGAACAGCTGGAGGACCAATTTGCAACTTATTAGGTCAACTGGCAACATGATTGGGTATAAAAAGAGCCTCTCAGAGTGAAAAACACTCTCAGAAGTCAAGATGGGCAGAGGATCACCAATTCCCCCAATGCTGAGGCGAAAAATAGTGGAGCAATATCAGAAAGGAGTTTCTCAGAGAAAAATTGCAAAGAGTTTGAAGTTGTCATCATCTACAGTGCATAATATTATCCAAAGATTCAGAGAATCTGGAAAAATCTCTGTGCGTAAGGGACAAGGCCGGAAAACCATACTGGATGCCCGTGATCTTCGGGCCCTCAGACGGCACTGCGTCACATACAGGAATGCTACTCTAATGGAAATCACAACATGGGCTCAGGAATACTTCCAGAAAACATTGTCCGATCAACACAATCCACCGTGCCATTTGCTGTTGCCGGCTAAAACTCTACAGGTCAAAAGAGAAGCCATATCTAAACATGATACAGAAGCGCAGGCGTTTTCTCTGGGCCAAGGCTCATTTAAAATGGACTGTGGCAAAGTGGAAAACTGTTCTGTGGTCAGACGAATCAAAATTTGAAGTTCTTTTTGGAAAAAACTGGGATGCCATGTCATCCGGACTTAAAAGGACAAGGACAACCCAAGTTATTATCAGCGCTCATTTCAGAAGCCTGCATCTCTGATGGTATGGAGTTGCATGAGTGCGTGTGGCATGGGCAGCTTACACATCTGGAAAGGCACCATCAATGCTGAAAGGTATATCCAAGTTCTAGAACAACATATGCTCCCCAGAGGTCATCTCTTTCAGGGAAGACCTTGCATGTTCCAACATTACAATCCCAGACCACATACTGCATCAATTAGAACATCATGGCTGCGTAGAAGAAGGATCCAGTTACTGAAATGGCCAGCCAGCAGTCCAGATCTTTCACCCATAGAAAACATTTGGCGCATCATAAAGAGGAAAATGCGACAAAGAAGACCTAAGACAGTTGAGCAACTAGAAGCCTGTATTAGACAAGAATGGGACAACATTCCTATTCCTAAACTTGAGCAACTTGTCTCCTCAGTCCCCAGACGTTTGCAGACTGTTATAAAAAGAAGAGGGAATGCCACACAGTGGAAAACATGGCCTTTTTTGAGATGTGTTGATGCCAAGAAATTTAAAATCAACTTATTTTTCCCTTAAAATGATACATTTTCTCAGTTTAAACATTTGATATGTCATCTATGTTGTATTCTGAATAAAATATTGAAATTTGAAACTTCCACATCATTGCATTCTGTTTTTATTCACAATTTGTACAGTGTCCCAACTTTTTTGGAATCGGGTTTGTAGTTTTGACTCCAGCTCCAGTGTATGCAAATATAACCATTTTTTTTAATTTTTGCACAATAGTGATAGTTCACGGGGCTTGAACCTCCAACCTTTTTAGATACCAGTCACCCTATTTACTGCATCTTTACCCTTTATTCCTCTTTCAGTGAATGCTGTTTTTTCTTATACTTTTTATGTTGAGTTGTTTTTTTCCCCCTCATATATTGTTACAAAAGGAGCCGAACTTGACGTGAACTTGGGTAGAAACCTTATTCTGTCTTGCCATTGTAAATTTTGGCATTTGTTGGGCATCTATTTTTTCCAACTGTGTGGGAGAACTGCTGTTGGCTGTGGCTTCCAAGCGTGTTACACATATGATTTCACATGCCTCAATTGGTGTTTGATTAGTATCAAGGGGCCGGTTGGCACCTCTACTGAGCACTACGTGCTTGCTTAATTGATGTCAGCCTGTGTGCCACTGCGTCTGCAGTATTGCTGCCGAGGATGAGCTCCTCTCCCACAGTTCACAGTGCTGATGTCTCCTCCTGATATCAGCTCCTATTGAGAAACTGACAAGCAGCGTGACAAAACTCAACCTTCATTGTTCATCTTTTGTTGTCTGTTAGTACTGTAGTTCATCATGTTCCTGTTTGGTACATGGTGTGTGTTTTTCAAATAATATGTTTAGCTAAGAGAATGTTTGTCATGCGTAAATCTTTCAAATGCATTTGAGAAATGCATTGTTAATTTAACTGAAGTTATATGGTATTTTGATTATAAGTTGATGGTCAGTTGATGGGTTGATTGATTAACAGGAGTCTGCAGGTTTATATGGAGACTGGAGTTCCACACAGTCGGCTTTTGGAGGAGCAGCAAGGACAGGATGGAGGAGATTGTCTTGGGGGTCCCTTGCGGTTCCAGAATCCTTGCATCTTCTGGCTGCACTACGAAACGAATGGTAGCTCCATTGTAGATTGGCACTATAACATGTCTGCTGTATCCTTATTTAATTTCCTTATTTGTCCTCTTCTTTAGCTCTGGATGAGAGGTTGGACAAGCGTGTGGATCAGATGTTGTTGCTTGGGCTGATTGATGAGCTCAAAGATTTTCACCAACGCTTCAATGACAAGAAGCTCAAAGAGAACAGGTAGCTCTCACTGTTGTGAAACAGAACTTTTTAGATTCATGATTTTATGAAACTAAACACTTCTAATTTTCTGACAACGCATAACCTAATATGCTAACTTGAATATCACATTGTCTTACATGCACTTCAGAGGAAAAAAAAACAATGACACAAATGTACCAAATTAACAAATTAGCAGTTTAAAGACAGGCTGTCATAATTGGTTGTTGGCTTTCTAGATTCATCAGTATCTATAATAACTTCATTTTACTAGTATTTGGTAAATAAAACCAGTCACCAATCTGTTGCACACCTCTAGGTTTGATATCCTCTGTTTGGTTTTGGAACTAGGTCAGTGTTTTTTTTTTTTTTTTTTAATGTATAATCTTGTATTACCTCTGAATGAACAATGTGAAACTTATCTCACACAAGCTGCCTGACACAAAAGCTGCACAGCTGTCTTTTCTTTTCTTCAACTGTCAGAGAAATACAAGAAAGCGAAGTTTTAACAGGCTGAACCTGTTCTGCACATCAGACCTTTTAAGTTAAGTTCTAGCAAGTTTATCACCTGCTGCTCGGTAAAATTATGTTCAAAAATAAAATTTGATCTCTGAATCTGTTTAAAACTCCTTATGTGAGTGTCTGCATGTATAATTCAGTTTAGATAGTTTGTAAGAATGTTTAGCATCTGTGGTATGAAAATGATCGCCGCAAGACGCTGGCGGAGTGAACAAGGCTTGACAGAGTTGTGAGTGAGGGCGCGGGCACAGTCTGTTGTTGCCAGATCCATATATTATAAGTGTCTTTGGACTTGTTTTGTCCACTTAATTTGACACTTTAGAAAAAAAAATAAAGAGGGAAGAAGTTTAGGGTTAGCAATATCTTTCTTAATTACAAAAGATTTGAACCAGTTTTGGTTTATTTATTTATTTATTTATTTTTTTTTTTTTGGTTTTTATTTGTTTTCATAGCAATATCTGGCAACAATGTTTCGCCAGCACTTAAACTTACAGTAATCCATAAATTCCACAGACAGGTTATTGCTGATAGGATACCACATTTTGTAAGGCAAATGCAAAAAACAACATAATATTATCTGTCAAACATTATCAGCGCTATCAAAAACCGTAGCATTTAACACTAGTACACAGATCAGTAGGACAAGTAGGTTGCAGAATGAAATGAAATATGCCAAACATTAGCCATGAAGAAGTCTATGCTATTTCATTAAAGGGATACTCCACCCCAAAATGAAAATTTTGTCATTAATCACTTACCCCCATGTCATTCCAAACCCATAAAAGCTCTGTTCGTCTTCGGAACACACTTTAAGATATATCATCCGCGCCCCAAGGATGCGCTGTTTTCTTTCAAATTAAAGCTAAATACACATTGAAACAGCACATCCTTGTGGCACGGATGATACAGAAGAGCATACACAGCATACGGTGATATGGACACTGTTATTTACTTGGCAGTCTATGGGACAGTCACAGGCCTCCCGGTTTTCATCCAAAATATCTTAGTGTGTTCCGAAGACGAACAGAGATTTACGGGTTTGGAACGACATGGGGGTAAGTGATTAATGACAAAATTTTCATTTTGGGGTGGAGTATCCCTTTAAGCATAGTAGTTAAATTTTCACATAAAGAGGTTCACACATACAAACTAATTGTTTGACTTGCAAGATTATTTATTCAATATAAAATGACCTGTTTCAGAAATATAACACAATGTCTAGGGATTTAAATAAACAAAAGAAAATAATCCATTGGGCAAGAAACTTTGACAAATAATAACCAACCAATGGGTGACTTTTGGATGGCAAATGACTCCTCGGAAGAACTGAGTTCTCCCAGAAGTACTACTGTTGGGCAGTTCAGCCAAACATTTATACTCTCCACCCATGAGTTATCCAATTAACACTGACATCACATGATGATGATAGTTATCCTGCCACCATCAGGTAAAGAAGGGAAAGACAGGGTCATAACAGTCCATACTGCTGCTTAACATTTGATGTGGCCATGACATTAGCATTAGACTGTGATTCAGGGCCTGCTATCTAATAAACTGATTTTTACATTTCATTGAGCTTGCCATATTTATGTAGACTATAACTATCTCATCATGCATATATATGTAAATATGACATTAAAATGAACTGAAATGTAATGTTCTCAAGGACAGTCAAAGCCATGTCAGCATATCTTTATAGTATGCTTCTCAAAGGCATACATCAGTGTTAAACTTTGAGACATAATTTATCCCACACCTTTTGAGGTTCAGACATCAATGAAATTGTTGACGATAAGTGCATGACACCCTGGACGCCATGGCATCTGCTCATGACACCCAAACAATTGTGAGAAACACCTTGGAAACCACTCATAATGGCCCAACAGCAACCACTCACAACACCCTCACATAGATATGCCCGTGCAACCACTCATAACAGCCTAACAATTTTATTGAAATGCCCTGGCAACCACTTATTACAGCCTAGGAATCATATGGAAAGCCCTAGCAACCACTCATAACACTCTCAAATAGATATGACCATGCAACTGCTCCTAACAGGCTAGTAATCATATATTGAAATGCCCTAGCAACCACTCATAACGCCCTCACATATATATATATATGCCCATGCATCCACTCATAACTAGTGTTGTTTTTGGCGGCCTGTTTTAATTTTAGTCTTAGTCTAGTCATACTCTTTTTAGTCTAGTCTAGTTTTAGTCAACGAAAACTGATGACATTTTAGTCTAGTTTTAGTCACGTTCATACTCTTTTTAGTCTAGTCTAGTTATAGTCGACGAAAACTGATGACATTTTAGTCTAGTTTTAGTTGACAAAAACTGATGACGTTTAGTCTAGTTTTAGTCAATGAAAATTGTATTTTAGTCTCTTTTTTGTAATGCAATTCTATTTAACCCAGTCAATATTGTACAAGTACCTAGAAGTATAGACGAAACCAAAATTTTCTTTTAGCCAAACCCATTTCAAACAAGGTTATCTTATTATATTATTGTTACCTTATAGACTCAAGAATACATCCATTCCAGACACGGAAGACTCTCTGATTTGAATTTACAACATTTATTTTACCAACCAAACATGTTAGAAGTACACACACATAAATTTAAATAAAAAAAATAATAATAAAAAACATAATAATAATAATAATCTGCAAATTTTTCTCCCAAAGACGAACCCTGGCTGGCCGGCCATCGGCCCCTTTCTCTGTGTCAAGGCTGATTTATACTCGACGCGTCCGCAATTTCGCTTGGGTGAGCGCGGAAAATATGATATCATCGCGGTGTTGCTGGAAGTTCGTTTTGAGTGCGTGCGAACTATTCGCGTGGCATAGTGCACAGCATTTTTTGTAACTTTTTTAAGTAAGAATTAGAATTCATTTAGATATTAATTATACACTATTTGCTTAAAGTTGTCTTGTGTTTGATGCATAATACAGCCAATAGTTTAAGATTGTTTTAAGTTTGTACATAAAGAAATTATTAATTCAACGCATTCATTACAAGACTTGTACAGGCAAATTACTTATTCTCACCGGTGATTCCCGACGGTTTTAGAGGACAATTACTCCTCGTCACTCCCCTGTCATTTCAAAGAATAGTACAACGGCGAACGTGACAAGTATAAAAGCCTCGTCCGTTTGGGAAGGTGCGCTCACAGTTAGCAAAGCCAGACGAAAGTATAAATCCTGCTTAACTTTGTTTGTTGTCATCTTCTAAATAAATAATGGCGCGAGTGGGACTTGAGGAAGTGACGTCGGTCGCGTCTGCGCAGTGAGACACAGGAAACAGAAATACTGCAAAATAATAGGCATGTTTGAGATGAGCAAATCACCGGTGATCACCGCGAGATGCATGCCGATTAGAAAAGTGTCCGAGTTACGTCCGCCTTGCTTTGATGTCATGCTGACGTATGCCAAAAAGCTCTCGCAATGGCGAGGTGGCTGTGTCGGATTGAGCAGTCGAGCGCAGTGAAATAACGTTAAAACATTTTGTTTTGTCTCATTTTGGTCAACGAAAATGAAGAGACATTTTAGCATAGTTGTTATTTTGTAAACCACATTTATTCTCGTTTTTATTCGTCAATGATATTGCATTATACATTTAATTATAGTCATTGTCACATGACCAGCATTTACGTTGCGTCTCGTCTCATTTTCGTCACATGATAAAGGTTCATTGATGACGATATTTAGTCATAATTTTCATTGACGAAAGCAAAACTACTCATAACACCCTAACAATCATATTGAAGCACCCTAGCAACCCCTCATAACAGCCTAGGAATCATATGGAAATGCCCTAGCAACCACTCATTACACTCTATGACCATGCAACCGCTCCTAACAGGCTAGGAATCAGATGGAAATGGCCTGGCAACCACCCAACAAAAACACCCTAGCAACCACATAGAATTGCCCCACCATCCACCAATGACACTGTAGGTTTGTTGTGGTGATTTTTGCAAAGACAAGCATCATGTAGTGGCACAGTGCTGTCAGTCAATTTGCCAATTAGGCTATAGATATATGGCACAGCAGATTCAGCTGTAATCCTCAGATCTTTTAGCAATCAGAACATCAGCGAAGCCCATGATGCTCTGTTCCGTGGTTTAGACTGTATTTACTGATGCACTAACAATATTTGTTTGAAAAGGTGATTAATTATTGATTGTTAGTGCTGTCGCATGCTCTGTTGTGCGGGTATATTAGTGGATGGACTGCACTGCGGTGTGTCTGTGTGGATGTTGATGACACAGCAGTGTCTGGGGTTGGGTGTGGCTTTTGCTGATTGATGGCCGTATGCCTGGCACTCCGTCCAGCCAAACGCACACCACCTCCCCTCTGAGACGTCTTTGTTGGCAAACTTGCCAGCAAAGCTCTTTTCTCCTCTTTCCTATGTCATCCCACTCTCTTCCGACCCCTTTTCCTCTTCTTTTTGTCTGCATCTGCTGCCCTTCCGCCAGCGCTCTCACCTTACACTGGGAGCAGTCACAAAGCAGCAAGGTCAGACTCTGCCTGTCTCTCCTTTCCATTCCCTCTTGGTCTATCCCTCTCGCTCTGTCCTGTCAATAGACCCCCTCCCCTTGCCCCGTCTGCACTGTCTGTGTCCCTATGACCGGGTGATTTATGTTTTTGACTCATTTTTACCCCAGGGGCTGGTGTTCTGATGCACCCACTGACCACTTTTCATCTAAAATTGAGTCCCATTAAACATTAAATTTGATTTCACCCTTGAGTTCGCCCATAGGGCCTAATACTTATGTTGTTCTTTTAAATTCTGCTACAGCTAAGCAATAACATTGATAATGAAACGTTCAAAAGGAAAACCTTTGTTGTTTAGTCTTGGTTTAATTACTGGAGCGTTAGGTGTGTTTGTATAATGAAGTGCATTTGAAAAATGTGAGCTGTTGTGGAAAAAGTGCACAATATATGGTGCTGAAAAACATGGGAACTCTTTAAAGTATGCAGTTTCATATGAGTCGGGTGATGCTTTGACAGGTTGCTTGTGGTTTTAGAATACTTTTACCAGTGCATAACTTAAAATAATATATTCATAGCAGTGAAATGTTGCAAATTCAAGCTTTTGAGAGCGTTTCTATTTCACAAAAATGCTTATTGTAACTGAGTTGCTGTTAGACTTCAGACATAACTGAAGTTCACCCAGATGGAGCACAACAGAAGGCATTTATTTATCTTGTACATCAGATTTAGGTTCATGTTTAATTGAAATGCATAGCTGAAAGAATCATAGCTGTAATAGCATTATAAACATTGCCTATCCCTTACATTTTATAGGAGAAAATACAGTAATGGTTTGCTGTTTTTGCAGGACATTTTTCTTCCTCTTTTTTTTTTTTTTTTTTTTTTTTTTTAAGTTAATTTTATTAAATTATTACTGTTTAAAAGTTTGGGGCCAGGTTTTTTTTTTTTTTTTTTTTATATACTAAACACCCTGGCAAAACCCAGAGCATTCTAGCGTTGTGGTGCTATAGTGGACAAAAATCACTTACATTTACTTTATTAAAAATCTACTGTAGTTCTTCAGTTTTTGTGCATGAATAATGGTAGTACTGTACATAAGGAATTTAGTTGTCATTCCTCTGTGTTTGCAGTCAGGACTATCAGCGTGGCATATTCCAGTCTATTGGCTTTAAAGAGTTTCACGAGTACCTGACAGCAAGTGAGAACATAAGTCAGGAAGAATGTGACAAACTGAAGATTAAAGGTAAGGATTCATTCTCCTTTTCATTTTGCTTAAACTTGAATGTCTTCAGTCTTTTGTTGTTAAACTATAAAGAGCTGTCAGTACAGGCCTTGAGAATGAACATAGTGAGTATGTTGATGTTCTTGAAATTTCTCTGCATGAGAACAGTTATGAAACCTTTCCTGACTTCGCACAAAACCGAGCAAGCACAATCTCAGACACTCATCCTGAAAACATTCTCATGCTCCTCCAAGCAGTTTTTTTTTTGTAACCGTCAAACAAACCAGCTTTTAAACAAAACACAAAGCAAAAACACTAGGTCCAACATTGATTAAAATTATCATTACATTATCATTGTAATACAAAAATATGACTTCCACCATCAGATAAGTTCATTGTAGATGTTCATCATTAGTTGCTGGTGATTAATTCTCATTACAGTAATGATTTCCTATGATTATGCTAACATGTCTGATGCTTATGTAATCAAACCAATAATTAAAAAATAGTACAGAGGGAAAGTAGGTTTCAGACATGTAATAAAAAACATTTTATGTCATATCTATTAAATGATTTACAGTCACAAAGTCTTTGTGTCTTTGTGATCTTTCACAAAGTCTTTGACTTATCTTCATTTGGGAACATTTTTCTTTAAATACTGATATGCAAATTATTTAATTAACCAGCATATATAATTCAGTTAAAACTGGTAATGGATTGACAGTCCTGTTATTTAACAAACAGGTATTGTCTCCTGACTTTCAGTATGGGAATTGACAGATGCAGTGGTGTTGGAGTCTGAGGGGCTGTAGAGAGGGAGACATCAGGATCGATCTCTCTCTCTCTCTCTCTCTCTCTCTCTCTCTCTCTCTCTCTTCTCTCTAGTCCCGTCCTGCTCACACATAAGTGCAGATTGTCTCTCTTCCTCTCTCTCTTTCTGTCAGTCAGTTGGATCTGTGTCAAGATCAATTACTGGTGCGCTAAGCATGAAAGTTGCAGCACTCATAACGGCACTCATGTCTGCTGAGAGCACATAAGTGCAGATTGCTTGTGTTGAGTGCTGAGCATTACTGACTTTGTCAATAGGCCATGAAGTCAACAATACTGCTCTTGGATTGGTTAGTGTTGCTCTGATTTTTATATGATGGATTGTGAATTAAATTTATGTTTTGTGGGGATTCCACTGCCTGTGAGCCCGGACAGGAAGTATTTTAACAGATTCAAGATAAATCCCTGTCTAGCCAAACTAGATTTCAATATGGAGATAAAGGTTAGAATCGTGCATATTAGCACCGTTTGTAATTTGGTTAGGCATCTGATAGAGCGTTTGGTCCTGCATTTGGATTCTGGTTAAAAATGTGTCATGGTATTCACAAAAATATGAAGCAGCAACTGTTTTCAATATTGATTATAATAAGAAATGTTTCTTGAGCAGCAAATCAGCATTTTAGAATGAAGGGTCATGTGATACTGAAGACTGGAGTAATTGCTTCTGAACATTCAGCTTTGCCATCATCACAGGAAAAAAATAAATAAATTAAGTGTTTGAAAATAGAAAATGGTTAATATAGTCTGCATTTTCTCTGTGCTTCAAATTGAATTGGCAACACTCTATTCTGTTGTCTACTGTAGTGTTGCACGATATATCGGTACTAAAAAGGTATCACAATATCCTGCTTTTAAAAATGTTGCGATTCCGCATTTTACTAGTACCAGTACTTTAAGAATGCGTTTTAACAAGAGCCGTATTTCCTGAGTTGCATCAACGTGTGAGGCTGATGATACAGTAGAGCAGTGTGTGTGCAGTGCTCTGCTTACTCTCCCTGCATAAAAAACATACATGAAAAATAAAATAAAAAAACATTTCACAAACAATATTTTAAAGCTGCAGTCGTAAGTTTTGCCTCTTTGTCGCCATCTCTGTTTAAAAACCTGGAATTGAAGTTAAAGTTGCCTCTTTGCTTAAACTTGAAGTTGCGGACAGTGTACTCTGGAACAGCTCCTATCATGAAGGAGTGAGAAAAGTGTAATAAAGCATGTGGACATGCCCAAATAAGATGTTAAAAACAAGCTGCCACCTTTGTCGTAAGCATTTAATGGCACTACCAATGGTGCCTAACGATCTTTGTCACATCAAACCAAATCTTGTTATAATTGTTATACTTATTCTCTGTTTTAAAAACAACATCAGCATGGAAGTATAGTTACTTGCGGAATAACACTATGCTCCCTTCGAACTGGTTGTCTTTAAAATACAAATCTTTTGTAATCCCAGGCTATTTGCTCCCTTCGAACTGGTTGTCTTTAAAATACAAATCTTTTGTAATCCCAGGCTATTTGTAATCAGAAGCACATTTAAAACTGGAATATAATTTAATTTCATTCACACGTGTTTCATATGATCCTTTCTGGATTACAATCCACCATCGAAATGATGCATTTAATTATTCTAGCTGCTGTGAGAAAAGGTTATAAACGATCCACCACCTGCAGGATCCTCACATGCGATAACGATGCAGTGCCATGCTCGAATTTCCCGCGAAAACCTACCTGTACCACTCAAATTAAAAAACATTAATATAAAATAACCATTGTGAATCGGGCTAAAATAAGGCAATAGTTTTGAACACTGGCTGGTTATGTACTTGCTCAAATATTGATTTTGGATAATTTTTTACCAAAAAAAAAGTTACAGACTGAAGCTTTAAAATTAGTTATTATTAAGGCTGGGTGATAGGGCCAAAAAATTATCATGATAAAAATTTTCAAATCAGTCGATATTGATAATTATCAAAATAAATTCAAATCTTTATTTCTGTCAAGTTTAAAGGCAAATTTTTGCTCGTAAGTAAAAGTTGTGCAAACCAGACCAACAGTTGTGGTTTTAAACTTCTTTTTATGGTCAGAACATGACAGACACTTCACGTTTTTGAATTCTTTAAACTTTTGCAGTGAAGTAAATATCTCTATATAGAAATTATTTTTTTTTTTCTTCTGCATGTTTTAATGAGCAATATTGTTTCAAATCTCCACCTTGGCTAAAATAGTTTATCAGTCGGATTCCCCTCTTGATATTTTCCCATTAAGACTGATAAAACAAACATTTGATGTAGTTGGGCCTAGTGTTTTATCAATAATAAGTAGCTGCCTTGCATTGGGGATTGTTCCTGCCTTCTTTAAGCATGCTGTAGTACATCCTTTAATTAAAAACACTAAGTTGGATCTGACAGATTATTCAAATTATAGGCCTATTTCAAAATTACCTTTTCTCTCGAAAGTGCTGGAGAAAGCTGTTCTTATTCAGCTGCAGTCTTTTTTGAATAGGAATTCTTTATTTGAAGTATTCCAGTCTGGGTTTAGGGAGGATCATAGTACAGAGTCTGCACTTTTAAAAGTTCTCAATGATAGTTTGCTAACTGTAGACTCTATTGTGATGCTGCAGTTTTGGTGTTAAAAGACCTTGGTGCAGCCTTTGACACCATAGACCATGAAATCATTATTGCATGACTTGAACGGTTGATAGGGATTTGTGGCACTGTTTTAAACTTGTTTAAGTCCTGTCTAACCAATAGGAGCTTTTCAGTTACCCTGGGTGAATTTACATCATTGTCGGCCTCTCTTAAATGTGGTATCCCTCAGGGATCCATTTTGGGACCCATTTTGTTTTCATCAGGGCCTTTCGCACCGCTTTAGTTCCAGAACTAAATGTCCAGTACTAAAGAATTTTGATTTTGCACAAACTATTTCCCAGTACCATTTAAAAGGTTGCATTCGCACCGACAGTGTGTACTAGGAAGTGACGTAAGCCGGTCGACAGCGATG
This sequence comes from Cyprinus carpio, assembly GCF_018340385.1. Lineage (NCBI taxonomy): Eukaryota > Metazoa > Chordata > Actinopteri > Cypriniformes > Cyprinidae > Cyprinus > Cyprinus carpio. Next base: position 17,502,579 of record NC_056590.1, on the reverse strand, counting down.
TCATTTGTGCGCAACGTTCAACAACGGAAACATAGAAGAACAATGTTAACAACAGGAGGATAGAGGACGCTGTGATCGGAGCTGTGTTTTTGTTGTGTCTCGCGGGTTTCACATATACGTAAAGCGATTGAAAGATTCCAACGACAACTGGCAGTGCTACATTTGCTACAAGTGCCTGCACTTCACCGTCCGTTCATCTATCGCTGTTCTCCATACTTGCGAAATAAATTGATAGAATGTTTACAGTATGTTTACACTGCATTTTAAATCATGGCAGGTGAGGGCGTTTTCATATGTATTTGGCCAATCAATGTCTACTTACGTCACAGGTAGTACCTGTGTTTCGAGAACTAGTTGTGCTGGTTAGACCCTGCTCCGGAGTAGGAGCTAATTTGGTTCTCGAAAAAGGCAGTCCGGTACTAAAATCACACCCAGTTCGGGCAGTGTGAAAACGCCAAAAAGTGGGTAGTTCTACAATTAGTTCTGGTACTATGAAAAGGTTCCCGCGGTGTGAAAGGCCCTATTGTATATGCTTCCAATTGGGTTTATTTTTAGTAAACATAGAATATTGTTTCATTTTTATGCTAATGATATACATATATATGTACCAGTAAAGAAGGAAGGCAACTCCTTACACCGTGTCTACACCAGTTGTCGCGCCGCACCACAACAGCTAAAATCTGTCTACACTGGACGCGACAAAGTGAGCATTGAAAATCTATTTAAATTTGTGTCAATACGTTATAAATAGAACGCAGCAGCAGTTTTCTGTCTGGGATTTGTCGTGTCGTGCCACGCCGCATCCAGTGTAGTCAGCATCACTGATTATGAGTTCTATAGTGTTTTGTTGCGCCGCGCTGCTCGCGTCCAGTGTTGACACGGGGTTAGGGCCACTTCCTGCATGCTTAAAGGTGCACTAAGCAATATTTGAAAAAACACTATTGACCACAGTGTCGGACCGAGTTCCAAAACACACTTGCTGCCAATCAGCAGTAAGGGGTGTGTCTAGTAATGAGAGGGAAAAGAGATAGTAAGAGATGGCAGATTAAAAAAAATAGGAAAATTTTGGAGGAACAAAACATTAAAAAGAAGGGTTATGATCAGGCAAGAGGTAGGACCCGCATAAATATTGGAGTAGCTTTCCAGCGGTGGAGAGAACTCAAGGAGCAGGAAGGCCTGGAATCGGCAGGCATACCAGATTCCGCCATCGACCATGCCAAGGTTGTGTACATACGTGTGGGGCAGAGTTATAAAAATAGGGACGAGGTCCTGTTGGGGTGTGGGCATGTTTTTTTTTTTTTATGTATTCAGGTATCAACATCGTTTGGCAAAATTTGCTTAGTGCACCTTTATAGGACTTGAAAAATGGTTGGCTATGAATTTTCTGCACCTAAATTAATGTAAAACTGAGACTATTGTTTTTGCACACTCCAATGCATCTGGGTCCACTAATATTGATTTAAGCCCTTTATCTATTTATGGTAAATTTATGGTAAAAAATGTAGGTGTAATTTTTGCTATTGTGTCTTATTGCCTGGATTACTGCGATTCCCTATATGTGGGGATTAGTCAGTCCATGCTGTCATGATTACAGATTGTCCAGAATGCTGCTGCTTGATTGTTTACAGGTCCCCGGAAACTGGACCATATTACTCAGATTTTGTCATCTTTACACTCGTGACCGTTCCATTATAGGATTGATTTTAACATTTTGCTGTTTGTTTTTAAATCTTTAAACAGCCTTGCACCTTCTTATCTCTCTGACTTTTTACAACCTTACCATCAAGACCACGCAGGTCCTCTAACCAGAAACTCATGATAGTTTCTAGGTCCAGACGTAAACTGTGGGGGGACTGTGCTTTTGCAGTGTCGGCTCCGAAGCTTTGGAACAGTTTGCCTTTGCACATAAGAACTGCCTCAACACTGGTGTCATTTTAGTCTCTTTTAAAGACTTCTCCCAGGCATTTCTGCAGAATGCTGCTCAGTGATTTGTTGTTGTAACCTCATTGTTTTTATGTTGTATAAATGTGTGTTTGTTTATGTTTTAGAATCTGTACAGCACATTGGTCAACTTGTTGTTTTTAATTGTGCTTTAGAAATAAAGCACTATTTATTTCAATTTTTTTTTCATGAAACCGATTTGTGTTACCTGACTGATTTGTGTCACCTGTGTATCTTCAGTACAGCTTGCAGTGCAGGCTGTGATATTAGTAATATTTTATTTTAATTTTTTTCTTGTATCTTAGAAATACACATTTGAGTAGTAGCTTGAGTTGACCATAGTAGATTGAGTTAGGATGCAGATGTTTATCCTTTTAGCTAACTTACCAATGTTGCAAATATCTATATTAACCTGTAGGCTCGGTAGTTGCTCACCATAGTCCTGTGTAGTGGCACCGGCATGTGATTTAAAAAACATTTTTAAAGGGGATGAAAAAAACAAAAACAAGCACACACACACAAAGTTAAAGTTAAAGTTTTTTATTATATATATATAGATATATATAGATATATATATGGATAGAGTGGGATATCCATTTGGAACATCTGTTATTTAATTACTGTACTTCAGTTTGGAACATCTGTTATTTAATTACTGTACTTCAGTTGTTTTATGTTTTTGTCATAATATCGGCTCAGTAGTAGTATCGAGATATTATAGTCCGGTATCGTATTGCAGTCAGATTTTGGTATCGTGGCAACCCTAGTCTACTGCACAAACTTCAAACCCACAAGGGCTCATGATGCAATAATTTCAGATCTTTTGGTGCCACAGGTTACTGTAATATTCAACATAACATGACGACACCAGAGTTTTGTAGACAGAGGAGGTGGTTGTTTAATTAAGAATGAGGAGCTCAATAAAAATTGCACACAAGTTCAGATGTTTGTCAGAATGAAAGCTTTACGGTCTAACTGGACCACCTAGCAATGCTGGTTCTTAAAGAAATTAATACACAAATATTGATATTGCATGGTAATACTCCAGTAGTTAATTTAGCAATGAATTAATTTTGTATTACAGTATTATAATAGTAAGGCTGACCAATATAAATATAAAGTGCTTTTGAAAGTTTTTTTTTTTTTTCTTCTTTTTAAAGTTCAAGTACAATATAAATATAAAGTGCTTTTGAAAGTTTTTTTTTTTGTTGTTTTATTTTTTTAAATAAACTTTGTTTGTATCTCAACCTACATAGCATGAGAGCTTGAGTGTGCTTAAATGACTTTTGTTTTTAAACCTTGATATCATAAATGATCATTTACTCATCCTCATGCCAATCCAACCAAATCTTTCACGCATCTAAATGTACCAAAAGCCATTATAAAAATATATAGCTAAGCTGCGTTTGCTCAATTGACCATTTTGATGTGCTCAATGTTAGTGCATTGATCAATGTTTGTGTGAATAAAAACCTAAAGTAAATCAGTTCAAATAAAGTTGTAATATTTCAAATAAAGTAATTCAAATAAAGTAAATAAATCAAATAAAGTAAATGTGTCTCTTCAGAAGACTTAGATTAAACCACTTGATTCAGATAGATTACTTTTGCGATGTGTTTTTGTAGTTTTTGATGCATTAAAATTTTGTTGGCAAGGACTTTCAAAGTACAAAAATGATGAGTGAATATTTTTGGATTAAGTGTCCCTTTAAAATTAACAGTTCAAATCCCAAATTTGTCAAAAATCATAAATTTGACTAAATTGTGCTGTCGTAGAACACAGACACAGCCCAGTGTGCTCTGGCACCAGTGGTATACTGAAGTGGAAGTGGATTGAGAGAGAGGGAGGCTAAGTTATAAAGGAACTGCCTCTTCCTCTTTCCCTCGTTCTCTAGGTTTTGCTATTAAGCACTTAAAATTGTGTCAGTAAACCCATCATGCATGACTACTTTTTTTTTTACTTGACTTCTCCCACAAACATCTCACACAGTATTTGTTGTGACAGTCATGTATCGATCTTGTTATTTCCTCCTCCTCTCACAGGGATCGAGTCGCTCAAGCAGGCAACCCGCCGCTACGCACGAAAACAGAACAAATAGGTCCGCAACCGATTCCTCAAGAGTAAGTCTCACTGAATACACACTCTTTTCTAAGTTTGGGTGCTGGTGTGGTGTAGTGGTCAAGTTCAGAAGCCAGCTTATTTAATCTCCACAAAGTACCATACTTCAGGTTATTCTAGCTATAATATCCCTGGAATAAATTCATGGAATGGCATTGCATGAAACCTTTAGTGTGACTTCTCTTCCCCTTTCCATCCTGTTGCTATTGTTTAAGAGTTTAATGGACTGTGAGGTATGGTCTCTGCTGCTGGATGCTCCGTAACAACACAGCTGTGCTAGTTCAGAGTGCATCGTAGCCACTGGCTTTAATTTGGATCACAGGAATTGCAGCCACCGTTCCCTCATCTGAGTTCTTTGTTCATTGATGTGCATTACATGTTGGCTTCACTCTTGGCTTGTCTGTTGTATATTGGCTTTAGTCGCCCTCAGATGTTACTGGAGCGGTGTATGTGTCTTTTTTTCGTTTTCTTTCAGAATGTTCCAATGGTCAGGTAATCACAGCCGTTTTAACGAGATGGACTTTACATGGACCATTAAACACACAAACAGCTGTGTAGAAATACAGTGTGTTTGTTTGAAGGCTACCCCTCCCTTACAGACAGTCTCCAAATTCCAAGGCTCAGGGTTCAGTATTTACCGGCCTTGGGTTGATAAAAGATCAAATGCTTGTAAAGCTTGGGTGTTTCAAGAAACGGTCAGTCTGAACAGTTTGTACTTTAACTTCCTAACAGACAACAGCCAAATCAGCAAACCCTTCAATGGATGAACAGCTGTGTGTGTATGTGTATGCTGGTGACATCAGGGTGTGAAGTTTATCTAGAGAAAGGAAGTGAAGGGCACTTCATAAGAATGGAGCATGTACAAGTGAAACACTGTTAGTTGTTCACATAATAAAAGCTGTAAAGTTAAAAGGAGGGTGTGTATGTGTGTGGCACAGGGGACTTTCACACAGGATGTGTTGTTTTGGTTTATCTTGTATACAGAAACAGCTAGACAGAATGGGACAAATACAAAACGCAGAAGACCCAAGGGTGGAGGTGTTTAAAGTTAAACTAATTTTAACTTGTTACTTATAGAGTGAGATGCTAAAAAAACATTGAGGTGTGGCACAGTGGACTGTTTGATGCATATGTACGTAGACTGAAAATGTAAAAAATAGTACAGACAGAATGCAATAACTCCTCATGTTTATAGAAGCTATACAGGAATAATTCACCCCAAAATAAGAATCATATTGTCAGACAGCATGTTGTTGCAAACCTTCCTGACTTAAACTCAAGAACTTGTACATTCCATTTTTTTCTGGTCATGACTTGACATGACAGTTTTCATTCATATATTCATTTCTTCCACTTCTCCTCTTTCCTGTTCTTCACGTACCTTACTTTGCTTCCTGTAAGCACTTCAGCATTGACCAAACCAATGTCTTTGATTTACCTTTGATTTCCACTAAACAAGTCCATGGCCTTCATTGCCTGGACTGTTCCTCCCAACATTATCCGGGCATTTTCCCTTTGACCCCTGTTTCTGAGGATCCTAGGCTGGATTGACCCTTGCTCCGCAACCCTACAGAGACTACCAGCAATCCTGTTAGGCCTAATGAGATTAGGCAGAGACAGTGGCTAGCCCTCATTAAGAGTAATTTTGTGTCCCGCCATATGCGGCCGGACCCTACAGACAAAGGCAGCATTAGGTGAGATCTCTTTGAATGTGGCCTTCTTCCACGTCCTCCCCTCACCTCTCGAGTTATATGAGGAGGAGCCTTTTGGTCATCATCTTCACCAGATCATCTCTGGCACTTTGATCAGTGATCAGTACTGTAGCGCAGCAAGTTTCTACTGCATCTATGCAGTATATCAAGCATTTTGTCATCCTAAAATTCCTGTCTAAATTTCCTCTTTAGCCAGTCCATCTCAAGGCAGAGTCCCAGACCATATTTTCTATGACTATTCGAGACCAGCTCCATCAAGTCAAAGTCCATGCCGAGTCCACATGCTCCTGAAAATATGGTCTTGAACTCGAACTTGAGACAGATTTGAGTCAGAGTCTGGTCTTATCTGCAGTGAGAGTGCTACAACGCTACTATTAGGTTTCTAAGAACCAGCTAAACTCGGGTCATCTCTTTGTTGCCTTACTTAACAGGGTTCAACAGGCCAGTCTGTCACAACTCTAGGTTGTTTCGTCCTCGTTGAACCCCTTGAATCCATCCCCACCACCAGAGCAGGACTTAAATGGCCGGGGGGCCCCTGGGGTTGAGGTCATGTTTGGGCCCTATACCTATACACTACAAATGCCCTCAACTAGAACACAATTATGGAATTACACAAAATACACAAAAATTAAAATATTCTTTGAGGTTTATATATAGTACAATTAATATGCAACTTGTCTAGTCAGAGTTTAGATGTAATATTAAATCCGTTGAGAGATCAAAACATCCACTGAGCAAAAAAAATAAAAATAATGTATGATGTATTAGTATTATAAAAATGTATTGTCATATCTGTGTCCTCTTATGTCAGATTCTTAAATTTAATCAATAAATTAAATCAGAATAAAAATCAAATGAAATCACTATCAACAAAATCCATAGATGGATTTTGCATAAATTAAGTTTAAATATAACATTTAATTGTAGAAATATTAAAATATTGTAAAAATGAAATAATAAGCTACTTTTTTAAATATGAATATCTGTTCTATATCAACATATTTAAAAAAAAAAAAAGGGGAAACTTATTTAATGGCCATTTTTAGTTTTTATAATCATTTTGAAGACATTTCTGCCCACTATGTGTGATGGGAGTGAGACGGGAGAGAGCACCCAAAACTCTTCAGATCGCATAATTTAGTGGAACTTTAATATAATATACTGTACAATCTTCCTCTGTAAAGAAATGAGGCATGAACATATGAGAATTAATCACTATCTTTTGGCCTAAAGGCTTAATGGAGCTGTTTAAAGTAGCCATGTGATCCAAATAATTGGCGCAGATGCGATTCAATGCGTGTGTCCTCCTCCTGTGTGACATAATTATAAATACCAGTTTATGCTGTTTGATTTTAGCCTCGAAAGTCACAGTTGGAAGCTGTTAGCCTCAGCTGGCCTGTTTAGCCCTTGCGTGTGCAGTGGAAATGCGGCTAATAATTTCTGAGTGGAATATAACTGCACTTAATTTAATTTAATTTAATTTAATTTAATTTAAGCATTTAAGCATTTCATTTAATTTAATTTAATATAACAAATCAAACAAACACAAATGGAGAAAGGTGGGGCCCCCTACACAGCGGGGCCCATGGGCTGCAGCCCGGTCAAGTCCAATGGTAAGTTCCGGCCATGCCCACCAATCCCCTACACTTTGCTGGACTCTTTGCTGGTGCACATGCACTCTCAGACTGCACTTCCGCAAGTGACGTCACTTGCAATGTTTTTTATTTATTTATTTATTTTATTATTATCATTATTATTAATTGAATCTCTTTACATTTTACAACAGTAGCCAGGTGGTAAAGACAAGGAAAAAAATAATTACAATGTCACTTGCACTCTGCACTCTCTAAGCTACCTGCGACGTCACTTGCAATTGACACAAATCATGCGTGTTGCCAATGGAGACGAGATGCTGTAGTGGTTAAATGATTAAAACTTATTTAGTACTTTAACGTACAGGGTGCTGTAAATCACATGTAGGAGAGAAAGACAATACCCGCACATCCGTGGCCACAGAAAAGAAATATGAATATGAACACAATGTGCAAAGTCTCTCGTTAAGTGTTTTCCTCACGTAAAAAACCATTAACTCTTAATATGGCTTAAAGCATAAGACAGTGATTTTAAAAGACCAACTTCAATACAGTATATCTTTTTTTCTTGTCTTCACCACCTGTTGTTAAATGTTGAGAGATTCAAAGTAAAAAGATTGCAAGTGGCGTCACTTGCACAAGTGCAGTTTGAGAGTGCATGTGCATGTCTGCGCGCAGACCCTTTTGGGACTCTGACCTGCTTTTGGTCTGGTTAAGCTCCTGTGGCTGTCTGTCAGTGGCCTAACTGATCCCTCCCTCCGCACCCCACGCATCCCAGCGCCTCATGGGGCCCTCAGCTGACCGGTCTAATCCTGCAGGCATTAGTGTACTGCTAGGAATTCAGATTGGTGGCAGGAGGTTGGAGTCTGTGGTGTGGCCTCTAGGGGATAAAGACTGTGGGGTCATTGAGAGCAAACTTGGGTTCATTGTCCTCCTGGCCTCTATGGGGCAGTCAACAATTCCTCTTTCATTTATCAGTCAGTTTTTTTTTTTAATTTGTTCTTTTTATTTATTTGTGAATTGTGCTCTAAGGTGCTATGTATATGCCAGTTTGGTATATTGATCATAACTCTCAGAGCAGTCAAAGATTTTTTTTGGAAAAGAAGTTCTTGTGATGTGCCACCATTATTAAAATCAATTTATTTGCAGCCATTAGCCAGCTCAAATGTCAGCACGCTTCTTTGTAGAGCTGAGCCCATTTTGAATCCTACTGTTGACAGTGTAACATCTTAATTCAGGATTAGCGTGAACTGAGCTCCATATCTCCCTGTGCTTCCCCAGGGAGATTGGGCCGAGCAGCTTGGGGGGTAACCATGAAAACGGCTCAGTTGACGGCTCAGGGAGGCAACGTGAGCATTAAACAACAGTCTCTTGCCTTTTGTCAACGATAGGGGAAACCTGAGTGGGATACGCAACAGGTGCGACATAGAAAAGTGTCCCCTTACACTCTGCACACCTCGGGACACACCCCGCAATCCCTAAAATACATTCCCGCTGCAAGACTGCTGCCAGCTGCTTGCGTACGGGCCTTTGTGTGCATTTATATACATAAATATGTGTTGATGACCTTGTGAGATGGCATACAGAGAAGTACTGCATAGATGAAGATTTTCACGTAATGTTATAAGCAAGTGTAAATGAGATTAAGGGATGAGAGAAGCAAAAACACAGCTGCTGATGTGTTGACATGGTGGCTGCAACCTACAGCTGGAAGTCTGGTGATTACG